>NW_022436956.1:12136116-12245007 GCF_009761245.1 Sapajus apella
ATTTATGCTGTCAGAACTGCAGACCACTGATACACTTCTCCCCTTCTCTTCAGATTCCATCCAGATGCCCTTGTGCAGAGTTCAGACAAATCTGTGGCAGCAGGGCATAGTGTAAACGGCATAAGCTTTGAGGTCAGAAAGACCTAAACTAAATGCCAGCTTTGAAAGCCACTTAAAAGCCCTGTGGCCCTAAACATAACAGCTGCACTTACATAGTACTTAAAACAGCCAGGTACTGTTCTATGTGCCCTACGCATATTAACTTACTTAATTGTCACCACTAACTCATGAGGTTGTGTACTATTAGGATCCCTGTATTATAGATGGGGATGTTTAGGAATGGAAAGATCAAGTAACTTGCATCTAGGTAAGCTGCAGAACTGAGATGTGAATTTACACAGTCTGGCTCCAAAGTCAGTGTCTCAGCCATGCACGGTGGCTCATGCCTATAATTCCAGTACTTCGGAAGACCAAGGTGGGAGGATCCCTTGAGGCCAGCAATTCCAGGCTGCAGTGAGCCATGATCACACCACTGATCCAGCCTGCGCAACAGAACAAGACCTTATCTTAAAAAAAAAAAAAAAAAAAAAAAAGTCAGTGTCTTTAACCACTAAGCTTTCATTACCTCCATTCATTTCTTCAACAACTGTTTCCTGAGTGCCTACTCTGTATCAGCACTGCATGAGATGCTGCAGATGCAGTCAAGGACATGGTCCTGACCCTCCAGGCACTGACGGTCTAGTGGGAGAGACATCACATACACCGTGCTAAATTGCAGGCATGCTATGGAATCCAGAGAAGGGGCAGTCAAGAAAGGCTCACTGCTGGGCACAGTGGCTCACACCTGTAATCCTAGCACTTTGGGAGCCTGAAGCAGGAGGATCAATTGAGGCCAACAGTTCAAGACCAGTCTGGGCAACACAGTGAGACCCCATCTGTAAAGAAAAAAACTATTTTTTAAATTTTATAAAAAAGACAGGCTCATTGGAGGATATGACCTCTGAGTCTCATGGGGCCAGTGAAAGGTAGACCTTAGTGGCCACAGGCAGGGTAAAAGAGTAGGACAGGTTGCTCCAGGTGGAGAAAATAGTGAATGCAAAGATAATTGTGTGATGGTTCATGTGCAGAACAGAGGCAGCTCAGTGTAGCTAGAACAGAGCATGGCAATGGAACAGCTACGCGGGATGAGGTTGGAGAGCCAAGCAAAGTCGTATTTCCATGGGTCTTTCTCCCACACTAATTTGAAGTTGAACTTGAAAAAAAGATGACATTTTAGAAAATATACTGAATGCACTGGAAAATATAAAACTGAAGGCAAATAGTCCATTTTACACAAAGATGTGAGAGTTTGCATTAAGCAGGATAACAAGGATACAGAAAGGTCAGAGTTAAAGGTATTCAAAAGCTTGAATATGTAGAACCAGGGCTGGCTGAATGCAAAGCAAAGGAAGAGATGGATCAAACATGACTCGCTGGTTCTTGGTAAGAAGGAAGTAGCTCCATTCAATCCGATAAGTGATGCAAGAGGCACAGCCCCAAATTTGAGGTGCTTGTGAGACCTCCAAGGTAAGCTACCTTGTCTGGATATACTGGTCTTTGGGGAGGAGGTCTGGTGGTAGATTTGGAAGTTATTAGCATCTAGGTATGCACAGGCCTGGGAGTAACAATGATATCAGGAGAACTGGGGAGGAGAGATGAAAGAGAGCTGAAGTCAGAACCAATGTTCACAGAACATGCCCATGAGGAGAAGAACCAATGGCAGGGAGCAGGAAGGAGGAAATCCTAGAGAAGACGGTGTCACACAAGCGAAGGCCAGAATTTAAAGAATGAGGATGTGTCACAGAGCTAAGGAGTGGGCCGACCTCTACTTGTAGGTGGGTCTACACATCTAACTCCCCACCAAGACTGATCAAAGAGCTAAGTTGTGTCTGATGCATCTGTTTTCCCAAAACAGCAGGTGCTTAATATGTAAGGAATAAGGAAATAGTAAGAGCCAATAGTTATTGAGTGTATACATGTGCCAAGCACTAGACACTTTGCATGGATTATCTCATTCAGTTCTCACAACCATGGTATTAGGCACATGCTGGCATATGTACGTATATGTGTGTGTGTGTGTGTGTGTATGTATGCGCCCCCCCCCACACACACACACAAATATATATACATGAACTCCCAAAGCGCTAGGATTACAGGCATGAGCCACCATACCTTGTCCTGATATCTGAACAGGGAAAATAATTTTATTTTAACAGGGAAAATAATCCTTAAACCTTTGTGAATGGCTAATTTGACAGAATTTTCAGCATCACTAAAGGCCTTTTAAAAACTACACAATACTGCTTTCCAATAAACAAAAGGTATAACAGCTGAACCTATTGCCCTCCCAGGCATATCTGAATTTGATTTTATCATTATTATTACCATCATCTTTTTTTTTTTGAGACAGAGTTTTGCTCTGCTGCCAGGGTGGACTGCCGTGGTGTAATCTTGGCTCACTGCAACCTCTGCCTCCCAGGCTCAAGTGATTCTCATGCCTCAGCCTCCCAAATAGCTGGGATTACGGGCATGTGCCACCACGCCCTGTTAATTTTTGAACTTTTAGTAGAGATGGGGTTTCGCCATGTTTGCCAGGCTGGTCTTGAACTCCTGACCTCAAGTGATCTGCCCGCCTCAGCTTCCCAGTGTTGGGATTACAGGTGTGAGCCACCATACCCAGTCCTGATATCTGAATTTTAATAGGGAAAAAAATTCTTAAACCTTTGTGAATGGCTAATCTGACACAATTTTCAGCATCACTATTATAACTGAGAGGAAATGATGCTGGTAGCTGTGCCCAAAAGCCTCTCTTCTGAGCAGTCATGGTGCACGCAGCTGGCCCTGCCCTACCCTGAGCCCCTAGGCAGCCTTAATGAGCGGCTGGGAGCTACCTGAGCAGGCCCAGACCCCACCTGCTGGTGTAACGGACCTTCCCCTCCAGCGATGGCTATAGGTGGGAGCTGAAGAGCAGGAGCGGATATGAAAAGTGGCAGATGGCACTAGGACACCATCTGATTTCCCAGTGCACTTATCAAGCTCACTAAGGCAAGGAGGTGCGAGGCTATTCTGCCTTACAGGGTGAGAAGCACAGCTCAGTCAGCACATTAAAACCAGCAGCAAGGCCGGGCCCGGTGACTCACACCTGGAATCCCAGCACTTTGGGAGGACAAGGTGGGCCGATCACAGAGTCAGGAGTTTGAGACCTGCCTGGCCAACATGGTGAAACCCCGTCTTTACTAAAAATACAAAAATTAGCCAGGTATTAGCCAGACATGGTGGCAGGCACCTGTAGTCCCAGCTACTCAGGAGGCTGAGGCAGGAGAATAGCTTGAACCCAGTAGGCGGAGACTGTAGTGAGCCCAGATCATGCCACTGCACTCCAGCTTGCACAACAGGACAAGACTCCGTCTCGGAGAAAAAAAAAACCAGCCGCAGAGCCGAACCCACTCACGGAGCACACACTGACACAGTCAGGGACGTGCAAGTAAAAGGAGTGTCCTCTTACTTCAGTTTCTGGTGATCCATAACTAGACCTTGGGCAGTAGTTCTCAAACGGTGAGTCATAAAGGTTGGCAGGAAAACAGATCAGAGCGCAAAGTTGACCCTTTACTAGCACTGTAGAGCAATGCAGTCCAGTAGAGAATATAGAAATAAACAGAATGCGAGCCCCCATGTTATGTAAAATTTTTTAGTAGTTGTGTCCAAAAGAGCAAAGAGAAACAGGGGAAATTAACTTTAATATATTTTTCCTTTAACCCTAAATATACAAAATATTCTTTCAAAGTGTAATCAATGTAAAAATTACTAACAAGATTTCTACACGCTTTTCAGTATGCTGAGTCTTTGAAATCTGGTGGGTGTTTAACATTTACGGTGCATTTCAATTCCAGTTAGCCACATTTCAGTTGCTCCATTGCCACATGAAGAGGCCGATGCAGCACTAGAGCCTTTAAGTCTGAGAAGCCGGGTCGGCAGGAAAGTCAGGCCCCTGACACACAATCAGCCAGTGAAATGAGGACAAAACCCATGCAATCCGAGGAATGGAGTCGAAAGGGATCCACCAGCTGCTACCTGAGGTCCATATGCAATCAGCCCATAAATCTGCAAGGCAGAGGATATCCCTGCACTTCAAAAAAACTCTGTCTACTGCTTTATATGACTTCTTTTCTGTCACAGTTCTCACCTTCATGTCCATTTAACCTCAGATTACCAAAAAACATCATTATCCCCAAATATTTATTGAGAGTACAGTATGCCTGAACTATGTTAGATATTGGATCCAGTAATGTCTTATGCATTTACAATGCATTGCAGATTACAAAGCCCTCAACACAAACCAAAAGAAGTGGATGTATCAATTATCTATTACCATGTAACAAATGGCTACAAATTTAGCAGCTTAAAACACCACACATTTATTATTTCATCATCTCTGTGGGTTAGGAGTCCAGCTATGGCTTCGCAGGATCCTCTGCTTAGACTCTCACAAAGCTGCTGGGTGCAGTGGCTCATGCCTGTAATCCTAGCACTTTGGGAGGCTGAGGCAGATGGATCACTTGAGGCCAGGAGTTTGAGACCAGCCTGGCCAACATGGTGAAACCCGGTCTCTACTAAAAATACAAAAATTAGCCAGGCACGGTCGTGGGTGCGTGTATTCCCAGATACTCAGGAGGCTGAGGCGGGAGGATCACTTGGACCTGGGAGGTAGGGGTTGCAGTGAGCTGAGCTCACACCACTGCACTCCAGCCTGGACACAGAGCCTGACTCTGTCTCAAAAACAAAAAAGAATCTCAATCTCAGAAGACTGTATCAAGGTGTTGGCAAAGCCTGGGTTCTCATCTGGAGGCTCAGCTGCAGAAGGATGTACTTCCACACCCACATGATTTTTAGCAGTATTGAGTTCTTTGTGGTTGTAGAACAGAGGGTCAGTTCTCTGCTGGATATTGATCGGAGGCCACCCATAGGTCCCTGTCTCGTGGGTGGTTCCCTCTCCATAGGTGGTTCACGTGACAGCTGAATTCTTCAAGGTTAGCAGTACATCTACTTCCAGACTACTGTAAGGTTGTTTTATACAATTTAACATAATCGTGGAATTGACAGCCCATCACCTTGGCCATATTCTGTTGGTTGAAAGCAAGTCACAGGTCCACCCCATCCTCAAGGGCCTGTGATCACCCAAAGGCACAAATACCAGGAGTTGGGGATCATGGGAGCCACCTCAGGGTATGTCCACCACGGTGGTATTATCCTAATAAATAACATAGGTAAGCAGCAAGGGTGGGGGAAAATGATTCGCAACAGTCACTCAGCTTGTACGGGAAAAATTCATGACTAAGGTCCATGGGTGCTGATTCCATGGCCAGTGTTCCTTCTAACACAGAGTGACAGTGAAACGTGGCTCCTGCCCTCAGGCAGCTGGCTAAATAATTGGGGGTGGGGGCTGGAAATAAGCTCACCCAGAACTCTGCAGTGTCCCCACACAGGTGAGAGGCTTGACCCAGGGAACAGGTTGTCAGGAACTTCCATTGCCTTCTTGAAGTGCCCCTCCCTGGACCTAGGCAGGAACATCAGAGATGAGACAGGGGACTTTGGCCTGGCAAGAAGAAATCATGGGCTCATGTCTAGGAGTAGGACTGCCTATTTTAAGAAATTCCATCCAGCCAAGAACCTCCTCCACAACTTTTCCTAGGACATGTTGCGCTATAACTCCTAAGTTCCCCCTTCTCCCGCTTAGGGCTTGACTATCAAAACCACCTACCATAGGTTTCCCACCTTCTCTGCCAGGCACTGTAGAAACCGCCCTGATCTTAGGCTCACATTTCAACAGCTTCAACAACTTCCATTTCAACGGCAAGCTCCTGGTGGTATATCTGAAAGCAATACCTGGACAAATGGATCTCCTAACGTCTCTGCTACCCCACTCCCAACATGTAGAGTCAAGATCAAACTTGAAGAATTTTGGCTAGATCAGCCAGGTGCAGTGATTTACGCCTGTAATCCCCGCACTTTGGGAGGCGGAGGCAGGAGAATCCCTTGAACCTAGGAGGTGGAGGTTGCGGTGAGCTGAGATTGCGCCATTGCACTCCAGTCTGGGCAACAAGAGTGAGACTCCATCTCAAAAAAAAAAAAATCACTATGTTTTGGGGGCTGAGATATGTACACTGCAAGTGATGAATACAAGACAGTATAAGCCATTTCATAAACATCATTAAAAATAATGAATTAATTAAGTTTATACGGTGAGGTAAAAAGCTACTATATACCAGTAAACACCTTAGCAATTCACAGATAGAAGAGCCCACTGTGAACTAGAATCAGGTAACTTGATTTGGGCTTAGAAAGAGACTGAGGTTTAGAGCAGAGGTTCTCAGGTGCGGGCAATTTTGTTTCCCAGGAAACATTTGGCAATATCTGAAAATATTTTTGATTGTCACAACCGGAGGAAGGAGGAAGAGTTGTGTTAGTCTATTTTGCATTGCTATAAAGGAATACCTGAGACTGGAAAGAAAAGAGGTTTATTGGCTCACAGCTCTGTAGGCTGTACATGAAGCATAGAGCGGGCATCTGCTTGGGCATCTCGGAAAGCTTGCCATCGGACAGACAGCATCTATTATGTACTTCTCTAGATCCATTTTAGAATCTTAAAAGAAGGCAAAGGGAGAGCCCGCATATCACATGACAAGAGAGGGAGCAAGAGGTGGAGGATGGCAGGCTCCTTTAAACAACCCTGGTGGTATATCTGAAAGCAATATCTGGACAAATGGTATTTGTCTCATATTAATTAACAGACGATCGAGCACGCACTACCACAGGGAGGGCAGTCAAGACATTCATGAGGGATCCACCCCATCACCCAAACATCTCCCACTAGGCCCACCTCCAACACTGGAGGTCATATTTCAACATGAGATTGGGGGGGACGAAACATCTAAACCCTATCAGGTGCTATGGGTAGGTGCAACCAGCATGTAGGGAGTAGAGGCCACTGTAGAGTGGATGGTACTATACATCTCACAATGCACAGAATGCTCCCGCAGCGAGGAATTACCTCCTTTACAGTCAGAAAGGTCAGTAGTGCTGAGGCTGAGGAGCCCTGGCCTAGAGTTGACAGAGAGGAAAAGAGGAAAGCTTTGGGCAAAGGTTGTGTGTGGCACTGTGAGAGTTGCGGGGTAGAGAGGAGGTATAAAACAGAGGCAGGCAGAAGAACAATAGAAACACCAGGCCACCACCCCACACTGTAATCTGGAGGAAGATTCCCTCCGCCAACTAACGATAACTTATCTTCTGACTTACTGATCACCAGCAGCAACAAATGTAAGAATCCCTTTTGCATGTCACCTTTTATTCCTGTTCACCATTTTTTTTTCCTTTGAGACGGGGTCTCACTCTGTCGCCCAGGCTGGAGTGCAGTGGTGTGATCTCAGCTCACTGCAACCTCCACTTCCTGGGTTCGAGCGATTCTCCCGCCTCAGCCTCCCGAGTAGCTGGGACTACAGGCGCGTGCCATCACACCTGGCTAATTTTTTTTTCTTTGTAATTTTTAGAAGAGACAGGGTTTCACCATGTTAGCCAGGATGGTCTCGATCTCCTGACCTCGTGATCCGCCCGCCTTGACCTCCCAAAGTGCTGGCATTACATGTGTGAGCCACCGCGCCCGGCCTCCTGTTTATCTTTTATTCCTACATGAAACAGGATCTAATAACCCTTCGGGGATTTCAACAGACACTGACAAATTTATCTTCTATCCCAACTATGCAATCAAAGATATTTTAGGTTTAATTTTCTCCTCCTCCTCTTAATAATCCTAGTACTATTTTCTCCTGACCTTCTGAGTGACCCAGAGCCAACCCTCTCAACACCTACACGACAGGAAGCCAAAGTGGTACTTTCTGTTTGCTTATGCAATCTTACGATCCACCCCTAACTAGGAGTACTGGCCCTCGTATTCTCCATTCTCATTCTAGCAGCTATTCCTGTACTTCACACATCTACACAACAAACCATAATATTCTGACCATGAAGTGAATGCCTATTCTGAATCGTAATGGCCCACCTATTCACATTCACATAAATTGGAGGACAGCCAGTCCAATACCCTTTTATCGCCATGGGACAGACAGCATCTATTATGTACTTCTCTACCATCTATTTTAGAATCTTTAAATGTTACCGCCGAAGCTCAGAGATCCAACCCAATTCCTTTGTCTTGCAGCTGTGGAAACTGAGCCTAAAGAGACAGAATTGATTGCTCAAGGCCATACAGGTTTCTAAATAGCAGAGCCAGCTGCAGAACCCAGGCCCCTAACTCACTGGCCAGTCCTATTTCTTCTGTTTTATTTTTAACATCTAACAGCCCAATAAACTTTTGAACATTTCTTGTACAAACCTCTGAGCTACAGAATAGTTTTCCACTCAATGGGAAAAAAGGTTCCTATTGAGTTGAAAACTATTCTGTAACTCAGTAAAGTTTTTCTGCAAAGGACCAGAGAGTAAATATTTTAGGCTTTGTAAGCTAGACGATGTCAGTCACAAAAACTCAACGCTGCTGCTGTAGTGTGAAAGCGCCATACGCCATACATAAATGAATCAGTGTAGCTGTGTTCCAGTAGAATGTATTTATAGACACAGAATTTAAGTTTTATACAAGGTATGTGTCAGAAAACAGTATCTTTTCTTTTAATTTTTTTCAACCATTTAAAAAATGTTAGAAGAGGCTGGACGCAGTGGCTTATGCCTGTAATCGCAGAACTTTGGGAGGCCGTGGCGTGTGGATCACCTGAGGTCAGGAGTTTGAGACCAGCCTGGCCGATATGGCGAAACCCGGTCTCTACTAAAAATATAACAAATTAGCCAGGCACGGTGGTGCACGCCTGTAATCCAGCTATTCAGGAGGCTGAGACAGGAGAATTGCTTGAACCCAGGAGGCGGAGGTTGCAGTGAGCCGAGATCGTGCCATTGCACTCCAGCCTGGGTGACAGAATGAGACTTCATCTCAAATAAATACATCAATAAATTTTTTAAAATGTTAGAATTATTCTTAGCGCCATGCCATATGAAAAGGTGGTGGGGCGGGCAGGAGGTAGGAGCCGGAAGGATGTTAGTAGGTTTGGACTCTGGGTCAAAATAGCAGATAAGCTGCCATTTGAAAGTAGATCTCCACAACCAGCAGGAAAAGATTTTAGAAACCTCCAGAAAAGTGCAATAAACTGCAAACAATACATACGATAAATCCTGTCGTTGCTAAATGTAAAAAAGTTTCATACTTCTCTATGTACACACACGTACACATAAGCACTAGAGAAGGATCTAGAAGGATATTCATAAAATTCATAACAGGAATCACTTGGGGGAAGGGAGGAGGCATGATGGGAATAGGTCAAGGAAGGCCTTGCAGTGTTTCACGTGTTTTATAACGAGAATGTATTTATGTCTTAGTCCTGCAACTTTTTAAAGTTTTAAATTTAAGGCGGGGCGCGGTGGCTCACACCTGTAATCCAGCACTTTGGGAGGCCGAGGCGGGTGGATCACGACGTCAAGAGATAGAGACCATCCTGGTCAACATGGTGAAACCCCGTCTCTACTGAAAATACAAAACATTAGCTGGGCATGGTGGCGCGTGCCTGTAATCCCAGCGACTCAGGAGGCTGAGGCAGGAGAATTGCCTGAACCCAGGAGGCGGAGGTTGCGGTGAGCCGAGATCGCGCCATTGCACTCCAGCCTGAGTAACAAGAGCGAAACTCCGTCTCAAAAAAAAAAAAAAAAAAGTTTTAATTTAAGAAGAGTCCATGTGCGTCTTATACTAGTTTAAGGAATTTGCCTCACCCCTCACAAATAAACTTCATCCCTCCTTGCGGTCTCATCCGAGGGAATCAGGGGCAGAGCTGGAGGAGCCCGGGCCAGAGCTCCTGCTCCTGCTTAGCAAGCAGGAGGCAGCCCCAGGCCCTGGGGATTTCTGGTCATTTTATGGTTTAGGGGAGGGAGGAGAGAAATGCTCTTTCATCAAATTTAAAAAAATAAAATAAAATTACTACTCTTTCTGCTGGGATACTGGTGGTCTAGGGCCCTTAGAGGATCTGACTTCGGAAACCCCGAAGACAAAGGAGACGTAAAAGGCAGCGATACCCAGTCCCCTGGCGTCTGGGTCGCCGCTCTTGAAACCTCCAGCACATGTGGTTTCAATCACCGAGCCTGGCGCCTTCCGCCACTCAGAAGCCAGCAGCTTCGGGGCGCCCAACCGAGTTCTTTGTTTGGGAGGAGCCGGGGTGGCCGCCTTCAAGAGAGGTTTTAGGCTCAGCCTTCCCCTTTCTGTAAAAATTCCGGAAATCTCAGGGCAGCCCCAGGCGACAGGCTGCAGGCAGCGTGCGGCCTGCTCCGGGGAGCTCTCATCTCTGGGGAGAGCCTAACCCTGAGACCTCTTGGCCAGCGCCGTCCAAAGCAAACAGCAAGCAGATGGTCCAAGCTCGGCCTCTGGTGAAACTGTTTATTCTTAGGAGATGGCCATCTCTCCTCTGGGACCCTACCAGCTCCACCAGCCTCTTACTCCTCTTTCCTTCCGTATCTCCCCCTTCCTCCTTCTAAGTGGGAGTCCTCTGAATTTGATACTACTTTTGAGCTTTAAGAAAGGTCTGCAAGGAAAAGTTAGCCTTCCATTGTGGAAGGTTAATTTGGTTTCCTAGAGAAGGATTGAATGAAAACATATGGGGCTCAGGAAGCTGGACATGGGAGGTTTACATACCCAGTTTGGAATGAGGACAAACCTTGTTTGCCTATGTTGGCAGACTGTCACATCTAAAACCAAATGCCATTAGCCAGCTCCATAAGTAAGACTCCATTTATGGTAAGTTACTAAAGTTATACTTTCAGAAAGTTAAAAGTGGAGGGGCTCCTTGGAAGGCTGAGGTGGGCGGATCCCATGAGCTCAGGAGTTAAAGACCAACCTGGCCAACATGGTAAAATCTCATCTCTACTAAAACTACAAAAACCAGCCAGGCGGGGTGGTGTGTGCCTGTAATCCCAGCTACTCAGGAGGCTGAAGCAGGAGATCACTTGAACCTGGGAGGCGGAGATTGCAATGAGCCGAGATCATGCCACTGCATTCTAGCCTGGGCGACAGAGTAAGACTCCATCTCAAGAAAATAAATAATTAATTAATTTAAAAATTAAAATAAAAAGTATTACTTAAAAGTAATAACCAGGTTCCAGCCATGAAATATTACACTGGAGAGACCACAGACTTCCATCCTGTCCTACAGCAGCCCTTAAAGTGCCAGGGAGAAAAGGGCAGGGTGGGGGAGACCACCCCAGAACTGGCTGCCGGTAGTATTAGGGCAACCCAGAAACCCCCTCCTCAAAAATATGAAAGTGATGACGCTTATGAAGCACTGGATTTAACTGAGTATGCAGGAAGACACCAGTGGTGGAATCTAGTGTTTGGCCACAGCTTGAGACCTATGGTAGAAAAATGCTCAATAGCTACCCAGATTGAATGGATGGTGTTACTGGCCGGTGTGCAGGATTTTTGTTCCAAAAAGCTGGAAAACTCGCAGCAGCTGCAGTAGGTGGTGGCCTTCGTCTCCTTCAGATTGCTAGTCATAGTGGCTATGTGCAGATTGACTGGAAGAGAGTTGAAAAAGATGCAAACAAAGCAAAAAGACAGATTAAGAAATGGGCGAACAAAACGGCACCTGAATTCAACAATTTAATTGAAGAAACAACAGAATTTATCACGCAGAACATTGTGATATCCAGTGGATTTGTGGGAGGCTTTTTGGTTGGACTTGCACCTTAAGGACATGAATGTTCTCCCACAGTGGATTCAACTATGAGAAAAGAAGTGGGAGCAGTAAGAGGTCTCTCAAGAGTACATGCTGCCAGAGTCTCTAGGGCAAGGAGAAACTAGCTGGAAAATACTGAATTCACAACTTAGCTTTTTGCCATCTGAAGCTTGGCAAACTAGTATCTGCTATAAAACAACCTATATGGTGTGTGAACAATAGTATTCCTGAGCAAAACATGGCTTTCATCACTTTGTAAAAATCTGCATCTGTTTAGAAATTAGCCTGTAAAGGCCGGGCATGGTGGCTCACGCCTGTGATCCCAGCACTTGGTAGGCTGAGGTGGGTGGATCATGAGGTCGGGAGATCGAGATCATCCTGGCTAACACAATCAAACCCTGTCTCTAGTAAAAACACAGAAAATTAGCCGAGCATGGTGGCACGCACCTGTAGTCCCAGCTACTCAGGATGCTGAGGCAGGAGAATCGCTTGAACCCAGGAACAGAGGTTACAGTGAGCCAAGATCGCACCACTGCACTCCAGCCTGGGCGACATAGAGCGAGACTCTGTCTCAACAACAAGAAAAGAAGAAATTAGCCTATAAAATATCACCATTGGATGTCGCTATGGAGAGAAAAGAAATATGTTGGATTTATTGCCTAGTGAAATATTATTCTCTTTTTATTTAAATAAAACATTCTTCAACCAGGCGCCATGGCTCAGGCCTGTAATCCCAGCACTTCGGGAGGCCAAGGCAGGCGGATCACGAGGTCAAGAGATCGAGAACATCCTGGCCAACATGGTGAAACTCCGTCTCTACTAAAAATACAAAAATTAGCTGGGCGTGGTGGCACGCGCCTGTAGTCCCAGCTACTCGGGAGGCTGAGGCAGGAGAATTGCTTGAACCCGGGAGGCAGAGGTTGCAGTGAGCCGAGGTCACACCACTGCACTCCAGCCTGGTGCCTGGCGATGGAGCAAGACTCTGTCTCAAAAAATAATAATAATAAAATAAAATGTTCTTCATTATGGACCAAAAAAAAAACAAAAAACGAAGTATTACACTGGAAATGCAAACCTACAGGCAACCATCTTACCTTAATCAACCCAGTTCCTAGCCTGGACTCCTGGAATATCTGTGAAAGACACCTCATTCAGGACTTTGTTTTTCACTGTTCCCTCTTGGGACATTATCAGTCCTTAGTTTGATAATATATACATATACATAGGGTATATAGGCTCTATAAATCAGGGTCCCCTCCCCCCACATTTTTTTTTTTTAACTTTTGAGAACAGCACCAACATTGCAAAGATATGTGATAATTTTCTCAGGTATTTTGTTGTTCTTGAGGTGAATAAGGAAAGAAATATTCACAGGATCAAAACCAGTTAATTTATTTATTGCTGCTCTTGGATTTATGGCAGCTGGGATCCATGAAGCCAAGCGCTCTCCTGACAGTGACAGTGGCTGGCACACTGACCTGCTCATATGCTAGAGCGCAGTTTTTCTTTTTTTGTTTTTTTGAGACAGAGTCTCACTCTGTTGCCCAGGCTGGAGTCCAGTGGCACAATCTCAGCTCCCTGCAACCTCTGCCTCCCAGGTTCAAGCGATTCTTGTGCCTCAGCCTCCCGAGTAGCTGAGACTACAGACCTGCACCAGTATGTCTGGCCACTTTTTTGTATTTTTAGTAGAAATGAGGTTTCACCATGTTGGTCAGGCTGGTCTCAAACTCCTGACCTCATGTGACACCCCCCACCCGCCTCAGCCTCCCAAGGTGTTGGGATTACAGGTATGAGCCACTGCGCCTGGCCTACAGTGCAAATTTCAGCATAAAATGCCCTTGCATAAAAACCTTGATGGCTCCTCTTTGCCTAAGCACTGAGGACAAATTCTAATCTCCTTCGTATGCTACTGTGAAAGAAAAAATTAACAATAATACTTGCTAAAGATGGTAAGAAACACACTATTCAAGGGGAGTATAGGAGAGAAAAAAATGTTTTCCTTCTACCCTGCTTGGTCCTTTGCTGGGGCTCTGCAGCAAAAGGCAGATTAATAAGAGAAAAGCATACAATTTTTTTTTTTTTTTTTTTTAGACAGAGTCTTACTCTGTCGCCCAGGCTGGAGTGCAGTGGCATGATTGCAGCTTACTGCAACCTCCCCCTCTCAAGTTCCAGCAATTCTCGTGCCTCAGCCTCCCAGGTAGCTGGGATTACAGGTGTGTGCCACTTTACCTGGCCAATTTTTGTATTTTTAGTAGAGATGGGTTTTCACCATGTTGGCCAGGCTGGTCTCGAACTCTTGGCCTCAAGTGATCCACCCACCTTGGCCTCCCAAAGTGCTGGGATTATAGGCATGAGCCACCGCCTACAAATTTATTTAATACAAGTTTTATGTGACATGAGAGCCTTCATGTGGAAATGAAGCCCCATAAAAATGGTTAGACATGTTTTTACTAGGTTTGATGAAGAGTGAAAAATCATGGGAAAACGGTATGATCTAAGGGCGATAAACTGGAGGAAACAGCAAGGCCTGCCCACTCAGATTCCTCTCAGTGTTCCTGTCTTCAGAGACAAGGACGCTCCTTCCTCCGGGCATAGGGAGGGTGCTTCTCACATCAGGGGCTTAGGCCCTTCTTGTGGGGGAAGGTCAGACAGTCCTTCCTGCACCTGCTCTTTCTCAAATTTCTTCAGCTTAAAATATTCGATATGCCAAGGTGGCATATTTTGGGGTAGGATGTTCTCAACCCCATCATGGTAGTGGCCACTACAATCAATAGGGTTTTGTAGTATGGGCGAGACATGGGGCTCAAATTCAGGAATAATAAGGAAAAGTGGAGATTTATAGCCAAGGAATAAGGCAGGGGAATCAGTGGATGGAAAATCACTAGGAAGTAGGGTAACTCTTCGCTAAACTGACTTAACAATGTTTCTGCTGAAAGGAAGCCAGGGTAAGAAGATGTTGATGGTGGTCAGATGAGAGAGGGGGATTTCACTAAATTCATTCAGTGGGATTCTTCATAAAACTGGAGTAAGTGGGCCTAGACAGAGCCCCAGGTTGAGCCTAGTCAAAAGGGGAACCCAGAGGAGCCTGACCACAGCCAGGTCAAGGAGTCTGTGATTTTGCTCCATTAATAACTGGAAAACCAGCCTCGTTTCCAGTCTTTAGAGCCTGTGGAGTCTACACCGACATCATTATAAACTTCCCATCTTTCCCTGAACAGATCTCCAGGTCATCCCAACAACTTTAGAATTCCTTGGCAGGCAGTTATAATCTCAGAGTCCAGGCATGGTGGCAAACCCCTGTAATCCCAGCCTTTGGGAGGCCGAGGCAGGCGAATCGCTTGAGGTCAGTGGTTTGAGACCACCCTGGCCAACATGGTGAAACCCTGCCTCTACCAAAAAATAGAAAAATTAGCTGGGCATGGTGGTGCACGCCTACTTGCCAGGCTGAGGTGGGAGAGTCGCTTGAGCCGGAAGGCAGAGGTTGCAGTGAGCTGAGATAGCACCATTGCCCTCCAGCCTGGGCACAGAGTGAGATCCTGTCTCAAAAAATATATAAAATAAAATGAAAATTAAAAATAGGGCCAAGTGCAGTGGCCACACCTGTAATCCCAACACTTTGGAAGGCCGAGGTGGGTGGATAACTTGAGGTCAGGAGTTCGAGACCAGCCTGGCCAACATGATGAAACTTCATCTCTACTAAAAATACAAAAATAAGCTGGGCTTGGTGGCAGGCACCTGTAATCCCAGCTACTTGGGAGGCTGAGGCAGGAGAACGGCTTAAACCTGGGAGGCGGAAGTCACAGTGGGCCAAGACTGCACCACTGCACTCCAGCCTGGGGGACAGAGCAAGACTCTGTCTCAAAAATAAAGTAAAATAAAATACAAAATAAAATAAAATGAGAGAGACAAAAATAAGAGAAAATAAAGGGAAAAAGTTATAACCTCAAAGCACAGAGAAATAGAAAACATTGGGGATATTGTGGTCTAGGAAACAGTCTTCTCCACATGGAGCTTCTGAATAGCTTTCTATACTTGACGATTCCCCAAAGTAATCATTCCTTTGCTGAGTCCTTAATAGGGCAGCTGCCCACTCACCAGCCGTGTGCCCTGGCATGCAACTAAATCAGCCTGCAGGAAGATAGGAATCATATATTTCTGCAATTTGCTTAAAAAAAAAAAAAAAAAAAAAGCGCCAGGTGTGGTGGCTTACACCTGTAATCCAAGCACTTTGGAGGCCAAGGCTGGTGGATCATCTGAGGTCGGGAGTTCAAGACCAGCCTGACCAACATGGTGAAACCCTGTCTTAAAAAAATAAATAAATAAAAATAAAAATAAATTTATAAAAAAAAAAAAGCTATTTGTGGAGCAGAGGTTCTGCCTCAGCACTTGGTTCAGGTCTGCTCCTTATGCCCCCACTTCCTTCTGCAAAGATTATTACTTTCCTTTCACTTTTGTAGTCCTTACTATAATAGCTAAAATAGATTTGTACAGCATGCTTTAAACAAGATTGTATTTAATCCTTATGACAGCCATGTGAAAAGGTACTATTATAATGCTCATTTTATAGACGAGAAAAGTAGGTTCAGAAAAATTAAGGATTTTGGCGAGGAGCAGTGGGTCACGCCTGTAATCCCAGCACTTTAGGATGCCAAGGAGGGTGGATCACCTGAAGTCAAGAGTTCAAACCCAGCCTGACCAACATGGTGAAACCCCGTCTCTACTAAAAATACAAAAAATAGTTTGGTGTGGTGGTGGGTGCCTGTAACCCCAGCTACTTAAGAGGCTGAGGCAGGAGAATTGCTCGAACCCGGGAGACGGAGGTTGCAGTGAGCTGAGATCACACCATTGCATTCCAGGTTGGGCAACAAGAGCAAAACTCCATTTCAAAAAAAAAGAAAGAAAGAAAGAGAAAGAAGAAAGAAAGAAAGAAAAGAAAGAGAAAGAAAGAAGAAAGAGAGAAAGAAGAAAGAAAGAAAGAAAGAAGAAAGAAAGAAAGAAAGAAAAAGAAAGAAAGAAAGAAAGAAAGAAAGAAAGAAAGAAAGAAAGAAAGAGAAAGAAAGAAAGAAAGAAGGAAGGAAGGAAGGAAGGAAGGAAGGAAGGAAAAGGAAAGAGAGAGAGAAAGAAAGAAAGAGAGAGAGAAAGAAAGAAAGAGAGAGAGAGAAAGAAAGAAAGTAAGTTAAGGGCAGAGTCTGGACTCCAATGTGACCGAAACCCACTCAAGTAACCATGCTCCGCACTGTGTTTTGAAACCTAGTATTTAAGAGTTTGGAAAAGGTTGGGTTTGGACTTCCTTATTTTTGATTATTGTTCATTTGTTTGTTTTGTTTTGCTTCTAATCTTTTGTTTTGTTTTGTTTTTGGTTTTGCTTCTAATCTTAAATATATAAAATTAAAGTAAGAAGAGTTAGAAATTCCCTCCAATAGTCAAAATATTTGTTTCCAAATATTCTTTCTATATTTCTGTCTATATATTTTTTTCTAATCTTTGTGGCTACCAGGAAATATTTCTCAATGGAACTGATGGACCAAGAAAAATTTCTAGGCTCTTTATATTTGAGCAATGAGAAAAAGTTCTAACACTAGACAGTCAAACGATTTGAGGAGAAAGAAAAATTATCACCTAAGTACTATTTTGGAATGACAGGTATTATTTTTGAAATCCAGCCGGGCATTGGTGGCTCACACCTGTAATCCCAGCACTATGGGAGGCCAAGGTGGGTAGATCACTTGAGGTCAGGAGTTCAAGACCAGCCTGGCCAACACAGTGAGACCCTATCTCTACTAAAAATACAAAAATTAGCCAGGCATGGTCGTGCATGCCTGTAATCTCAGCCACTTAGGAGGCTAAGGCAGGAGAATAGTTTGAACCCGGGAGGTGGAGGTTGTAGTAAGCCAAGATCGTGCCACCACACTCCAGCCTGGGCAACAGAGTGAGACTCCGTCTCAAAAAAAAGAATTCCATTTGGGGAAGGAAAACAAAGAACTTACCATACTTTTCATGCTGCATGTGAGTATTATATACATGTGTGCTATGATGGTGTTTAGAAGCAACTCTGAATGGAGTTTTAGATTTGTGAACTATTTTCTGACTCCTGAACTACATTTTTTCCCCAATCCTTTTCCACAGCTCAACCCTTACCCTCCCAGAATGCCTGCTGTCCATTCCCTGGCATGTGCAGGAAGCAGGAATGATGCAATTCCCAAAGCGTGCCTGCCAGGGAAAGTGGGCTTCTGTCCATCTGGGCAAGGACATCACTTAGGGTCCATGAGCTTGTGTCAAAGGAGAAGGTGATAAAATTTTTCTACTCCCTCCTGACTTGCTTAAAATCCAGATCAAAAAAAAAAAAAAAAAAATCCAGATCATACCATTTTTCTTAATTCGCACTGGATGGACGATAAATAATTTTTCTTCCTTTTTAATTTTGCCAAACCCTGCCCAGAAAGCAGGGTAAAGCTCCTATGTGTTGATGGCCCTGGGGCCACTTCCCAGCACCTCCCAGGGAGCGCTATCAAACCACGGTGGCTGTGAGTGACAATGATGGGAAGTGATCTTCATCCACAAAAGGGCGAGTTTGGGGCCTCCCAGGGCAGTTACATCCCTTGGATTCCCCTGTACAATTCCCAGAGTTTCAAATTTCTGAAAGATGAATACCATACAGTGTTCTCCAGCCCCAACACTAATTTTCTTTACCTCCTTTTCCCTTGAATATTTTTCTCACTATCTCCATTCTATGAAGAGAGAATTCCACTCAATCCTGCTTTAACATGCTCTTTTCTGAGTGTGGGCAGTCTTCTCTGTGGCTTAGTGGTTTTGAATGCTAAACAGAGTAGGAGACAAAATTTGATCCCTGGCTCTGTAAGTTATATTTATTTCTTTAGTATTCCAGGTCTGGAGCTTCCAAGGAGGAAAAAAAAAATGTGTGTTGTCATAAAAAGAAGGGGTGGATTAGATGTGAAAGTAACACCATTTCTGAAAACAACAGGGTGTGAAAAGTCAGAAGACCTGGGTTCTAGTCCCAAGTTTGCCATTAACTTGGATCAGTGTGGCTTGTCACTTAGCTGCCTAATGTATAAGGTAAAGTGGTCAAATGAGAAGTGGTACTGGACAATTTTTTTTTTTTTTTTTTTTGAGATGGAGTTTCACTCTTGTTGCCCAGGCTAGAGTGCAATGGTTCGATCTTACTCACTGCAACCTCCGCCTCCCGGATTCAAGCGATTTTCCTGCCTCAGTCTCCCAAGTAGCTGGGATTACAGGTACCAGCTACCACGTCCCGCTAATTTTTTGTATTTTTAGTAGAGATGAGGTTTCACCATGTTGGCCAGGCTGATCTCAAACTCCTGACCTCAGGTGATACGCCCGCCTCGGCCTCCCAAAGTGCTGGGATTACAGTTGTGAGCTACCACGCCCAGCTGCATTGTTCTTTATATCTATTACTTGATTTGATTTTTTTGAAGGATGATTGCGTGAGCTGCTGCTCCCAGCCCTGAACAATATTTAGAAGCACAAATTTTAAAGCAGACGGATCTTCAATTCCAATAGTGGCTGTGCTAATTATTGGGTGTATTTCTGCAGGAAATTTATATGACTTCCCTAAGCTTCAGTTTCATCATCTGTAAAATGGGAATAAAAATTGTACCTATTCTGTGGGATTGTATAAGAATTAAATAAGATAACGTTCATAGAGCTCTTAGCAAGTGCTCAATATCGGTAGCTACCAATATAAAAGTTTCGTAAGATTCTTCCCACTGCTATACA
This sequence comes from Sapajus apella, assembly GCF_009761245.1. NCBI lineage: Eukaryota > Metazoa > Chordata > Mammalia > Primates > Cebidae > Sapajus > Sapajus apella. The sequence goes on from NW_022436956.1 coordinate 12,155,685, forward strand.
TTTTACTATTCAATTTGAATAAAAGGTCATATTAGCTGTTCGATATATACTGATGATTCAACTTTTAATTATTTTTCACTTTTTAACTTGTTTTTTGTTTGTTTTTGTTTTTGTTTTTCAAGATGGTGTCTCACTCTGTCACCCAGGCTGGCCTGCAGTGGCACAATCTCAGCTCACTGCAACCTCTGCTTCCCGGGTTCAAGCGAATCTTGTGCCTCAGCCTTCCAGGTAGCTGGAGCCACAGGCACCCACCACCACACCTGGCTAATTTTTTTTTTTTTTTTTTTGGGTATTTTTAGTAGAGACGGAGTTTCACCATGTTAGCCAGGATGCTCTAAATCTCCTGACCTCGTGATCCACCCAACCCCCCAAAGTAGTGGGATTACTGGCGTGAACCACCGTACCCAGCCAACTTGTAGTCTTTTTCTTTTTTTTTTTTTTTTTTGAGACAGGGTCTCATTCTGTTGTCTCACTCTATTGCCAGAATGCAGTGACATGGGCCGGGTGTGGTGGCTCATGCCTGTAATCCAAGCACTTTGGAGGCCAAGCACTTTGGAACGGGCAGATCACCTGAGGTTGGGAGTTCAAGAACAGCCTGACCAACATGGTGAAACCCCATCTTTAAAATAAATAAATAAATAAATAAATAAATAAAATAAAGAAAGGATGCAGTGACATGATCATAGCTCGCTGCAGCCTCTACTTCCTGGGCTTAAGGGAAAATCTCACATCAGCCTCCCAAGTAGCTGAGACTATAGGCATGTGACACCACATCCAGCTACTTTTTTATTTTTGATAGAGGCAAGATCTTGCTATGTTGCTCAGGCTGGTCTCGAACTCTTGGGCTCAAGAGATCCTCCCACCTCAGCCTCCCAAAGTGCTGGGATTACAGGCCTGAGCCACCATGTCAGCCTTATAGTCATACTTTGTTTTTGCTTTTTCAAAGAAGTCCCCTTTCTTTCTAGTTGACTGACTTGTTTTTTGTTTATTGCTTTTTTTAATCATGAATGGGTATTGAATTTGTTAAAGTCTTTTTCTTCATTCTTAATCTGCTGAAATGATACTGCTTTTCTCCTTTATTCTATAAATATGGGGAATTACAGTAATTAATTGTTTTGTTATTGTTAAAACAACCTTAGATTCTGAGGATAAAAACTACTTGGTCTGATGCATTACTCCTTTTTGTTTGTCTGTTTGTTTGTTTTTTGAGATGGAGTCACGCTCTGTTGCCAGGCTGGAGTGTAGTGGCATGATCTCGGCTCACTGCAACCTCCACCTCCCTGGTTCAAGTGATTCTCCTGCCTCAGCCTCCCGAGTAATTGGGATTACAGGCATGTGCCACCGCGCCCAGCTAACTTTTTGGATTTTTAGTAGAGATGGGGTTTTGCCGTGTTGGCCAGGCTGGTCTCGAACTCCTGACCTCAGGTGATCCACCCACCACGGTCTCCTAAAATGCTGGGATTACAGGTGTGAGCCACCATGCCCAGCTGCATTATTCTTTATATCTATTACTTGATTTGATTTTTTTGAAGGATGACTGCATCTAAGTTCATGAGTGATACTGGTCTATGATTTTCTTTTGTGCGTATGTGATATCTTTGTCTGGTTGTTGGGATCAGAGTGATGCTCATAAAATATATTAGGAAGTGCTCCTTTTCTATTTTCTCAGAGTTTGGTTAGAATCACTATCATTTCTCCTCTCTGAAAGGTTTAGTTCTGCCTTTTAAATGTAAAAGAAACTTCCCCTTTTAGTCCTCCCTCCCTCCATACAATAAGTCTACTTACTAATATGGGAAATAAGTCATTATAAAAAAAGGTGGAAAGGGAGTGTTGGCTCAGGCCTGTAATCCCGGCGCTTTGGGAGGCCAAAGTGGGTGGATCACTAGAGGTCAGAAGTTCCAGACAGTCTGGCCAACATGGTGAAACCCTATCTCTACTAAAAATACAAAAATTAGCCAGGCATGATGGCACACATTTGTAATCCCAGCTACTTAGGAGGCTGAGGCAGGAGAATTGCTTGAATCCAGGAGGCGGAGTTTCCAGTGAGCTAAGATCGTGCCAGTGCACTCCAGCCTGGACGGCAGAGCAAGACTCTGTCTCAAAAAAAGAAAGAAATAAAAAGAAATTAAAGTATTTAAAGATGGAATTATATGTTCCTAGTTTCCTGTCCTTTTCCTTATAGTATTTATCGCATTTATACATTTAGTTACATTTAACTTATCACATTTAATATAACTAAATACTTGCAATTATTTCTCTCTTGTTACTATGAGTCTTCTTCATACAATTGTAAGTTTCATGAGGGAAGAGAGTAGTTCTGTTTTCTTATTATTGTCTTCATAAACTTAGCTAAAGAGTAGAAACCTGGCTGACCAGGCGCAGTGGCTCACACCTTTAATCCCCACACACTGGAACACTGAGGCTGGAGGATTGCTTGAGCCTAGGAGTTCGAGACCAGCCTGGGCAACACAGTGAGACCACCATCTCTACCAAAAAAATAGAGCTGGTAAATAATTGATTAAGACACGGATAAATTAATGAATACATTACTTAATGTTTTCAGATGAACTTCCCAGAGAGTTTGCATGTCCCTCTGAAAAATTAATCAATTCAGCTTGCATCCATTGGGGGCCTATTCGGGGACAAGCATTGTGTAAATACAAAGAATTGAAAAGAATGGCCCTGCCTGGGGAGTTTAACATCCAGTAAAAGAAAAGACATAGGCATGACAAAATGTAAGATCTATTATAGAAGTGTCTACAGAGTATTATAGGGAAATGGATAAAAAAGAAATTCATGCTATTCAGGCAAAGCGATATATTCATCCTGGCCCCTTGAAGGAGGAAAAGATTTTCTAAGCAGGGAAGGCGAGGCAATAAGCAGCATGAGCAGCACGTGGTGGGTGTGGCTAGGAAGGGGTCTTTGTTATACCCCAGCCCAACACATTGTCCATGGGTGCTTTCTGTGAGCTCCTGCTGTGGGAAGAGAGAGCAGAAAGCAGAGAGTGGGCTGCGCCATGTGGCTAACACCTGTTATCCCAGCACTTTGGGAGGCCAAGGCAGGCAGATCACTTGATGTCAGGAGTTTGAGACCAGTCTGGCCAACATGCCGAAAGCCTGTCTCTACTGAAAATACAAAAAAATTAGTTGGGCGTGGTGGCGCATGCCTGTAACTCCAGTTACTTGGGAAGCTGAGGCAGGAGAACCACTTGAATCCAGGAGGCAGAGGTTGCAGTGAGCTGAGATTGTGCCATTGCGCTCCAGCCCGGGCAACAGAGCAAGACTCCGTCTCAAAAAAAAAAAAGATAGATAAAACCAGACACTTGTTGTTAAACTAAAAATAAAAACCAAAAAAATATAATAGGATATAACAGGGCTGTTCTCTATAGGCCAATTCCAATAATATTTACCTATAAGTTTCCTGCTCCTAAGTCTCCCCTCAAATGAATTGCTCTCTCCTCAATGCTCCTTTTCTCTTTCCCTTGCAATCTAACCCTGAGTCATGAGTTCACTCCCACCCAAACATGCAGAACTTATCCCTGCCTTTCTCCTTTGCATTTTCCCTCCATTTGTCACTCATGTCCCATTTCCCGCACTGATTTTCATCATTTATGGGTCACCATCTTCTCTGAGCTGCAGAGCATTAGAGGTAGTGTCAATTTTGTGCTGTCTAATAGTATTTGCTAATTTTTGCACATGCCTTACAACTACACTGGATGCTACATGAGGACTGGAGTCAGGAATTGTGTACGGATTGTGTCTATTATCATATGTTCCACAAAATCCCTATACAATGCTATACATAATACATGGTCACATCGCGGGGTCCCTGAATCAGACAGGAACTAGCAGTCAAGAAAATCTGCCTCTGTGTATGCTGCACTTCCTCATGGGACTCGCCACCAATTTCTCATGTACAAAACCTTTGGCCAGGAGCAGTAGCTCATACCTGTAATCCCAGCACTTTGGGAGGCTGAGGTGGGTAGATCACTTGAGGCCAGCAGTTCGAGACCAGCCTAGCCAACATGGTAAAACACTGTCTCTACCAAAAAGACAAACATTAGCCAGTGTGGTGGCATATGCCTGTAATCTCAGCTACTTGGGAGGCTGAGGCATGAGGATGGCTTGAACTCGGGAAGTGGAGGCTGCAGTGAGCTGAGATCATGCCACTGCACTCCAACCTGGGCGACATGAGCGAGACTCTGTCTCAAAAAAGAAAAGAAAAAAAAATCTTCAGATCTCTGCTAGAATTCTGCAGAGTTCATGCACCCGGAAGGGTCACAGCTGGAGGCCAACGTAATACACCCAGAAAATCGGATTCCTGGACTAGAAACCAGAGTGGTTTTTAAAGACCACAGAGAAAACGAAAGATTTAAACAAATATTTTTTCTAAGAAGGCCTCAGTGTCTGGTAGGGTTTCCAAGTTGCAAACACAGCAAAGGGGATAAGGGTGCAGGAATGAGCTCTTTTGGGAAAAACAGGGCTTCGTTTATGTTGGGCATGATGGCTTCATCCTGAGCATTTCTGTCACGAGCATTTCTTTAATTTGTTCCGAAAGCCTTGATTCATTTCCCTTAGTCTGAACCAAAATAGCTTAAATACAACATGCCTGCTGAGTAGAAAGAAAGGAGGAAGGGAAGGAGGGAAGTGAAGGAGGAGGAGAGGGGGAAAGTAAGAAAAATACAAGACATGAAAACAAAATCCCACACGTTTTCTCTTTGGGATTCATAGGTCAAAAAAATGAGTGGAAGGCCGGGCGCGGTGGCTCAAGCCTGTAATCCCAGCACTTTGGGAGGCCGAGGCGGGTGGATCACGAGGTCAAGAGATTGAGACCATCCTGGTCAACATGGTGAAACCCCGTCTCTACTAAAAATACAAAAAATTAGCTGGGCATGGTGGCGCGTGCCTGTAATCCCAGCGACTCAGGAGGCTGAGGCAGGAGAATTGCCTGAACCCAGGAGGCGGAGGTTGCGGTGAGCCGAGATCGCGCCATTGCACTCCAGCCTGGGTAACAAGAGCGAAACTCCGTCTCAAAAAAAAAAAATAAATAAATAAATAAATAAATAAAATAAAAAGAGTGGAAATTTCCTCATTCCTGATGAAACTTGCTTTCACATTTCTCTGCTACCTTTTTCCCAGGTAAGGTTCTCTGGATAAAAGAGCGCCTAGCCGGGCGCGGTGGCTCACGCCTGTAATCCCAGCACTTTGGGAGGCCGAGGCGGGTGGATCACGAGGTCAAGAGATCGAGACCATCCTGGTCAACATGGTGAAACCCCGTCTCTACTAAAAATACAAAAAATCAGCTGGGCATGGTGGCGCGTGCCTGTAATCCCAGCTACTCAGGAGGCTGAGGTAGGAGAATTGCCTGAACCCAGGAGGTGGAGGTTGCGGTGAGCCGAGATTGCGCCATTGCACTCCAGCCTGGGTAACAAGAGTGAAACTTCATCTCAAAAAAAAAAAAAAAAAAAAGAGAGAGCGCCTATTGGGAAATCGAAGCTTTGTCTCCTTTTCTATCATGCTGAGCAGACGGTGTTGCCACAGAAAAGTTTTCCAGTAGGAGTGTGACCACCGTGTATCCAACATGAGCTTCCTGGGTACACGGACAAGCTGTTCTGTTTCCCGGAGGACTGTCCTCTTCTTCCCAGAGTTAGACAGCCAGTATCACAGGCAGTATCGCAGTTAACAGACACAACCCTGCAATGATGACTATCTGTTTTTGTTGTTGTTGTTGTTGTTGTTTTTACTTTTTTTTTTTAAGATGGGGTTTCACCATGTTGGTCAGGCTGGTCTTGAACTTCTGACCTCAGGTGATCCACCCGCCTTGGCCTCCAAAGTGCTTGGATTACAGGCATGTGCCACCGCACCCGGCTAATTCTTTTTTTATTTTTAGTAGAGACGGTGTTTCTCCATGTTGGTCAGGCTGGTCTCGAACTCCCAGCCTCAGGTGATCTGCTCACCTTGGCCTCTCAAAGTGCTGGGATTACAGGCCTGAGCCACTGAGGGCACGGGACTTAAAGCTGGGGATCAGATGAGAATTTGTTTAAAAAAAAAAAGGAATAATTAAATATCTAAGTTTCTCCTGCTGCACCCTCCAAAGAGAGGTCCTGATTCCTCTTCCATCCTGGGAAAAGAGACATTTGGGAAAACCACACTCAGAAACAACAGGCACAGCCAAAGAGCAGGTGAAGAGCCAAATTGTAAATAAAGTGTCTGCAGGCTTCTTCTCTGAGGCTGTTCTGTTTACATCCTTGATGGGACACTCCTGACCCACTAAACCCACCCAGCTCAGAGAACACTGGCAGCCATTACCTACCTCCGACTGACAGACATGTGATTTTAAAATTTTTCTCTGGCCAGGTGAGGTGGCCCACACCTGTAATCCCAGCACTTTGGGAGGCCGACGCAGGCAGATCACATGAGGTTAGGAGCTCAAGATCAGCCTGGTCAACATAGTGAAACCCCGTCTCTGCTAAAAATACAAAAATTAGCCGGCCATGGTGGCACGCGTCTGTAATCCCAGCTACTCAGGAAGCTGAAGCAGGAGACTTGCTTGAACCCAGGAGGCAGAGGTTGCAGTGAGCCGAGATTGCGCCACTGCACTCCAATCTGGGCAACGGAACGAGACTCCGTCTTAAAAAAAAAAAAAAAGAAAAAGAAAAAAAAGAATTTTTCTTGGAGTAATTCCACAGCTTCAGAGAAAAGGCCTACAGACACTGACATTGGGAATCCCACATTAAACAGCCTACAAAGAAGCCCACTGTACAAGTCCTGTTCATTCACAGCATTTCCCAACAGCTTTTTAGTATTTCTCAATATAACATGAGATGTTTGAGAAAAGTTGGAGAAAAGAAAGTAGAAACAAAGACTATGCAAGGAACCCCATGATTAATTTCCTGAGAGACATAATGGAAGAGATTGCATCCATCAAACAAGACTAGGATAATAATAACAATAATAGCAATATTTATGGAACATTTACTGTGTTTCAGACCTGTATTAAAACTAACTTATTTCTCATAACATGCTTTAATCCCCATTTAATCATCAAATCATTAAGTACAACTATTTCCTCCATTTTATAGATAAGAAAACTAAGACAGAGAGGATAAAGAACTTGCCCAAGCTTATAGAACTAGAAAAGAATTTTTCCAACATTTGAATTGCTGATTTTAACAACTGCCTTATAATACCATCCAAGAGATCTGTTGACAAACTCTTGGAACAATTCAATCAAACTACATGAGACAAAAGATTTTAAAAACATAGAGGATCAGTCCAGGAGGTCCAACGCCTGAAAGATGGATATATGAAACAGAAGAGAAAATGACATAGATTATTTTTATTTTTATTATTACTTTTTTATTTTTGTAGAGATGGGGTCTCACTACACTGTCCAGGTTGGTCTCAATCTCCTTGGCTTGAGCAATCCTTGTGCCTTGGCCTCCCAAAGCACTGGGATTAGAGGCATGAGTCACTGCACCCAGCAGAATTATTTTTAAATAGTACAACAACATTTCCTGACACTTAAATGAGTCTTTCGATTAAAAGGCATATTGGTAATCCCAGCACTTTGGGAGGCTGAGGCTGGTGGAACACCTGGGGTCAGGAGTTCGAGACCAGCCTGGCTAACATGGTGAAACCCCGTTTCTACAAAAATTTTAAAAATTAGCTGGACATGGTGGTATGCACCTATAATCCCAGCTACTTGGGAGGCTAAGACAGGAGAATCACTTGAATCCAGGTGGCGGAGGTTGCTGCGAGCAGAGATCGTGCCACTGCACTCCAGCCTGGGTGACAAAGCCAGATGTGGTCTCAAAATAAAACAAAATAATGTGAGACATAAAATGTATATGAACTGGTAGGAGGGGAACTGAGGGCCACGTGTGTGGGAGAGACTTACTTTTCACTGTATACTATTTTGTTCTGTTTGAATGTTTACCATATGCTTACATTACATTATTCAAAAAGTTTTTAAAAGCTGTTTAAGGGATGCTGATAATTAATTAGATCTGTGAACCACCCATCTTAGATACTAAAGTACTTGGGTGATTTATTGTTCTTCATTACCCCATGTAAGCATGAAGCACACCAAGACTACAGGAAAGGTGGTCAGCTAGAACTGGTTTGCTGCTCTGATGAAAATGCAAAGATCGGCCACGTGCAGTGGTTCACGCCTGTAATCCCAGCACTTAGGGAGGCCAAGGCGGGCGGATCACCTGAGATCAGGAGTTTGAGACCAGCCTGCCCAACCCCATCTCTACTAAAAATACAAAATTAAGGCCAGGAGTAGTGAGACATAAAATGCATATGAACTGGTAGGAGGGGAACTGAGGGCCTGTAATCCCAGCACTGTGGGAGGCTGAGGTGGGTGGATCACCTGAGGTCAGGAGTTCGAGACCAGCCTGACCAGTATGGTAAAACACCATCTTTAAAAAAAAAGTAACAAAAAAATACATATACAAAATTAGCCCAGTAAGGTGGACCATGCCTGTAATCCCACCTACTCAGGAGGCTGAGGCAGGAGAATTGGTTGAACCCAAGAGGCGGAGGTTGCAACGAGCTGAGATTGCACATTATACTCCAGCCTGGACAACAAGAGCGAAACTCAGTCTCAAAAAAAAAAGAAAGTAAGTAAATGCTAAGATCACCTGGAAGACAATCCCCTGACAGGACAAACTCAACACTCCTGGTTAGGTCATTTGAGTAAATACATGAGTGAATAAATGAATACATGAGGGTGAGGCAGCCATTTGAGTCATTTGGGCGTGCATGAGGGACAGGAAGAAACTAAAGTTAGGGGAAATGACTTGGCATTACAAATCCTCCCTTGCTGAGACGTGACGTTTTCTGCCAGGATATAAACTGGGTGTAGGAGCCAAATGGCAATGCCGGGTCTATTCTTGCCACCTTAATATTAGAAGCATAAGTCTGGTTTAGCCCATTTATCTGCATATCATCATTAAGTTGCATATAGATTGAGGCCCAGATTTTTAATTGCCCTGATCTGTCTCTGGGAGAAAAGAAGCTCCAAGATTTCCTTTGTCAAGCACAAGCTATGTTTAATTATAGTTCTGCTCACACATTTGATGTAAGAAGCAGATTAAAGTGTATTGCAGTCTTGGCTGGGTATGGTGGCTCATCTCTAGTAACCCTAGCACTTTGGAAGTCCAAGGGGGGCAGACCACCTGAGGTCAGGAGTTCTGAGACCAGCCTGGCCATCATGGTGAGACCTTGTCTCTACTAAAAATCCAAAAAAAAAAAAAAAATTAGCAGGGTGTGGTGGTGCCCCCCTGTAATCCCAACTACTTGGGAGGCTGAGATAATAAAATAACACTAAACAACAGTTCTCACTTAGGCTGCATAATAAAACTCAAAATATGCATGAAAAACAATTGTGAAATCTGAAAAGTGCCATGCAGACATAAAAGTGTTCACATCAAGCTTATTACATTTCTATAAAACAGAAAGAAGAATTCATGTCATAACCTACTCTTATGTGATGTTGTGGTTATCAAAAAAACTAGTGGATTGTGAAAGCATTTTTAATTCTATAAGAAGGCAATGATTGTCATTGTGAGGTGGGAGGCAGAGGACATATATGGATAATTTTTAAGGCTTTATTATTTCCTTTTTTTTTTTTTTTTTTTTTTGAGACGGTTTACTCTTTTTTCCCAGGCTGGAGTGCAGTGGTGGGATCTCAGCTCAATGTAACCTCCACCTCCTGGGTTCAAGTGATTCTCCTGCCTCAGTCTCTTGAGTAGCTGGGATTACAGGCACCTGCCACCATGCCTGGCTAATTTTTTGTATTTTCGGTAGAGCCAGGGTTTCATCATGTTGGCCAGGCTGGTCTCGAACTCCTGACCTCAGGTGATCCACCCCAACCCCCCGACCTCCCAAAGTGCTGGGATTACGGAGGTGAGCCACTGAGCCACTGTGCCAGGCCATTAGGGCTTTATTAAAGTGTGGTAGGCAGCCTCTAAGATTGCAGCTAAAAAAAAAAAAAAAAAAGCTTGCACCTAATGATTCCTGCCTCTCAGTATTCCCCTCTCCTTGAGTGTGGGCTGAAACTATTGAATTGCTTATAACAAGTAGAATATGGCAGCAGAGATTAGATGTCTCCTCTGAGATATCTCATCTTGTGCTCTTTTTTCCATCACTTACCCTGGGGAAAGCCAGTTGCCATGTAGTGAGGCAGGCCTGTGGAGAGGTCCATGTGGTGAGGATTGAAACCTGGTAATAACCATGAGCAAGCTTAGAAGTAAATCTCCCTCTACCTCATGGGAGCCTTGAGATGCGACTACAACCCCATCCAACAGTTGTATCTCATAAGAGACCCTGAGTCAGAGCCACCCAGCTAAGCCATTCTCAGATTCCTGACCCACAGAAACTCTGAGATAATACGTTTATTGTTTCAAGCTGCTAAGTTTTGGGACAATTTGGTATGCAGCAATAGATAATATAAAGTATAATACACATACGGAAGAATGCACCATCATAAGTAAAGAGCTCAATGGATTTCATGAAATGGTCACACCCAAGTAACAATCACCCAAATCAAGAAATAGAACTGGCACCTTGGAACACTCCCATCTACCATGTTCCCTTCTATTCACTACTGCTTACTCCAGGAGTAACCACTCTGTAGACTTCTCACAGCACAGATTTTTTTTCTGTTTCTGTACCTTGGAATCATATAGAATGGAATCCTGTAGAATGTGTCTACTTGCTTTTGATCAGCATTACATTCATCACATATAGTTCTGAAAGCCTACTCTAAAATGCCATTGTTTAATCATAATATTTAATCTATTCCAAGTAAGAGTAAAGACTGTGGGTTCATATATATGAAAAAAATGGTAGCCTAAGTAAAGAAAAATTGAAAACATTTCTAGGCCAGGTGCAGTGGCTCACACCTGTAATCCCAGCACTTTGAGAGCCCAGGCAGGAGGATTACCAGGAGTTGGAGACCAGCCTGGGCAAAACAGCAAGACCTTGTCTCTACCAAAAAAAAATTTTCTTTTTAAATTCCAGGCATGTTGGTGCACACTTGTAATTCCAGATGCTCAGGGGGCTGAGGCAGGAGGCTCGCTTGAGCCTAGAAACTTGAGACTGCAGTGAGCTGTGATCATGCCACTGCAGTTCAGCCTGGGCAACAGAGCAAGACCCTGTCTCAATATATATTTTTTTGTATATGACAAAGAGTAGAAAACATGCTGATGAAAGCTTTGAGGGGACACCAGAGCAAAAAAAAATTTGTTAGCTATCTATACTGGGTAGCAGTCCCATGTACTGTTCAGGGTATAGGTCTTGGAGTTGAAATGGCTGGATTAGAACAGTAGCTCGTTTCCTCATGGTCTGTGTGATCTTGGACAAGTTAATCTTTCTGCATTTCAGTATCTGCCTGTAAAATGAAGATAATAGTGCTTACTTCACAAGATTATTGAGAAGATGAAGAAATGGAAATGAATATAAATTAAGTAGCAATGCTTTGCACATAATAAGTGCTCAAAAATTACTATGATTAAGAAGTGTTTCATTTATGAGGGCTTAAAAATTATAGGATGCCAAATTTGTACTATCCGTGATTTTTATCATGTAGGAGGTGATTTTCCTGTGAGTAGAAAATGCAGGGCTGGGAGTGGTGTCTCACGCCTGTTAATCCTTGCCCCTTGGAAGGCCCAGGAGGAAGACTTGATTAAGCCCAGGAGTTCAAGACTACCCCTGGGCAACACAGGGAGACCCCCCATTTCAAAAAAAAAAAAAAAAAGAAGGAAGGGAGGGAGGGAGGGAGGGAGGGAGAAAATGCAGCTCCCTCAATTCTTCGTTTCATGGCTCTTCTGTTCCTCCTTAGGGAGAGTGAATGAGAGGAGCAGGGATGAAGTTCAAACCAGTCATCTTCTCTTTGTTATTAGCTTTGACAGGACAGTGGAAGGGGCAGGATAAAACTAAAGGCTGGATTGAGGCTTTCAGTGGATTTTAATTATCAACATAATCTCAATTCTTCATGGCCATGGATCCCTCACAATCGATTATTTTATTTTTCATAGTAAGTCTGTGTCTATTTTTAATCCCCCCCACCTCTGTTCGAATCTCTCTGACGAAGGTAATAAAAGATTTAGATTTAGAAAGTGACTTCGCATTTGGAATGAGACAACGACTATAAATAGACATGTCAATGAAATAGGTTAGCGTGGGATCCAGCTCTCTGAGACTCGGAATCAAAGGCACACATTCTTGCCTGATCTGTGTATGGGCACAGGCATTCTTGCCAGGGTCTCCAAAAAGGTGTGTGTATGTGTGTTTCTGCAAGTGTAAACTTGAATGCAAGCATGGAACATACACAAGCATATCACCAAGGACAGAATTTGGAGAGGTAGCTGCTACATTTCTGAATGGTGGAGTGATCTTTGTGGACCAGATTGTTAACCTTACCCTGACAATTATTACTGGAGAAATCAACACAAAACATTACTCCCAGATAGTCAACCCCCAGGCTGTAGAACAGCGGTACAGTTTCCATGCCAAGTACATTATGTAACTGATCATCCTCCTTCCCACCACCAGACTTTGAGGACCCATCAGGACAAAGGGTACACAGTGATGTTTCTTTTTTTTTTTTTTTGAGACGGAGTTTCACTCTTGTTACCCAGGCTGGAGTGCAATGGCGCGATCTCGGCTCACCGCAACCTCCGCCTCCTGGGTTCAGGCAATTCTCCTGCCTCAGCCTCCTGAGTAGCTGGGATTACAGGCACGCGCCACCATGCCCAGCAAATGTTTTGTATTTTTAGTAGAGACGGGGTTTCACCGTGTTGACCAGGATGGTCTTGATCTCTTGACGTCGTGATCCACCCGCCTCGGCCTCCCAAAGTGCTGGGATTACAGGCTTGAGCCACCGCGCCCGGCCACAGTGATGTTTCAATCTGCCAAACGTGGAGGTCAGCTTCGCTCCTGGTTTGCTAATCACTAAGGCTGCCATTCACTGGAGTGCCATCGCCTGCCATGGATAGCTGCTAAAATTCAAACCTACTCTCCAAGGCCTGGAATAAATATTTATTTTACTATGAAGCCATCCCTGATCGCTTTAGCGATCTTCCTCCTCTAAATTCCTAAAACAGCTTGAATTTTATACAATACTGATGATTGCACACTGTCTTAAAATGGGTGCCTGTTTTGTTTCTCTATTTGATTGTGATCTCCTGACAGACAAAAGGCAATGTCATTAATCTATGTATTCCTGGTGGCACCTAGGATGGTAACATGTGCTGCTCACATTTATTGAACAAATATGCACTCCAGGTTACTCACCTCTGAGTGCCAACTATTTTGTCAATGTACCTGCTAATTTGTGGCACCCACAACTGGAGGCATAAGGGGTGTTTGTTTAAGGAAATGTTGTAGCAATCAGCATCCCTGAATATGTTATGTATACAATAATTAAAAATTGGATACTATAGACCTGTCAAGATCTTGGAACTGTTTTGCTATGATTTCAGACTCCCAGTGGCAATAAAAGAATATAACTAACTTGATACATTTCAGCTGACTAATTTTGAATATAAAATTGGCCTGCAGATGGCAGAGTACGGTGGCTCATGCCTGTAATCCCAGCACTTTAGGAGGCCAAGGCAGTTGGATCACCTGAGGTCAGGAGTTTGAGACCAGCCTGACCAACATGACAAAACCCCATCTCTTTCTTTTTTTCTTTTTTAAGGCATTTCAGTAACTAAGAATAAGTCGTGCAAAATCCCATCTCTACTAAAAACACAAAATTAGCCAGGCATGGTGGTGGTGGGCGCCTGTAATCCCAGCTACTCAGGAGGCTGAGGCAGGAGAATCACTTGAACCCAGAAGGCAGAGGTTACAGTGAGCCGATATCACACCACTGCATTCCAGCCTGGGCAACAAGAGCAACACTCCATCTCAAAAAAGAAAGAAAGAAATTGGCTTAAAGGCAAGATAGTGACCTAGATGACCTTTTGTGGACCTGCCCAAGCTTGAGATTCTGCATTACATATAGTCAGAGCATTCCAGGATTCCATAAGTTACTGGTCTAGAACAAAGACTAAACTTCAAGATTGAAAGGGCCTTAAGAGTTCTTTTACCAGGCACGATGGCACGTGCCTGTAGTCCCAGCTACTTGGGAGGCTGAGGTGGGAGGACTGCTTGAGCCCAGGAGTTCTGGGCTGTAGTGCGCTATGCTGATCGGGTGTCCGAACTAAGTTCGGCATTCAATACGGTGACCTCCCAGGAAGGGGGGACCACCAGGTTGCCTAAGGAGGGGTGAACCAGCCCAGGTCAGAAACAGAGCAGGTCAAAACTCCTGTGCTGATCAGTAGTGGGATTACGCCTGTGAAAGCCACTGCACTCCAGCCTGGGCAACATAGCTAGACCCCATCTCAAAAAAAAAAAAGTAGAGTTTTTTTTGCCAATTCCTTAGTCTCCCTGAAACCATTGGGGCAGACGTGTTCCTTCCCTTGTTGCCTTTTCTTATTAACTATCTAAAGGCCATAGTTGACCACACCTGATGAATTGATTTGTTTCGTAACAAATTCTCCAATTAAAATAAGTTTTTTTTCGAGGCGGGGGGATCACTTGAGGCCCAGAGTTCAAGATCAGCCTGGCCAACATGGTGAAACTCCATCTTTAAATAAATAAATAAATAAATAAAATGAGTGTTTTTTGGTCTTAGACAAAGTAAACATCTGTTTCAGTTGGAATAAGTTAAAACAGTAATCTTAAGTTATCAAAATAATGTATGTTTCTATTTCTTGGGAAAAGTTCCTCTCAAATGCCTAACCACATTTTCTAAGGTTTTCATTTTTTCCATGGACCCTTGAACATTAAATGCACATGGTTGGAAATTTAGCATATAACCATAAATAGGAGCAAGCTTAAATCCAAAGTAGTCTGTAATTCTTTGTCCATTATAATCCTTGTTACTAACAATAACTACCTTAAAGGTGAGGCCTGGCTAATCCTCCCTAAGTAAATTCTGCCCCCTTGTGGATTAAAATAGTAACAGAAAGGAAAGAAACTATTTGCATGGGCCAGTTCCTTTCAGTTTTTTGAAAGAGCCCTTCAACAATCTTGAAAAGTCATAATAATGAAACAAAACTATGGCCGGGCGTAGTGGCTCAGGCCTGTAATCCCAGCACTTCGGGAGGCTGAGATGAGCAGATCACCTGAGATCAGGAGTTCGAGACCAGCCTGGCCAACATGGTGAAACCCCGTCTCTACTAAAAGCCCAAAAATTAGCTGGGCATGGTGTCATTCATCTGTAATCCCAGCTACTTGGGAGCCTGAGGCAGAGAACTGCTTGAACCTGGGAGGCGGAGATTGCAGTGAGCCGAGATCACGCCACTGCACTCTAGCCTGGGAGACAGCACAAGACTCCATCTCAAAAAAAAAAAAAGGAAAAGAAAAAAAAAGTACATTTGCCTCCATGAAATGTCTTCTTGCTTTGGCTCGGGATCCTAGACAGCAAGATAATTATGTACCTCAGGTATGTCCAACCAGATTAGCTCTGCTACCTAGCTCTGTGCCGTTTACATTTACAAACGTGATCAGTTTCCAACCTGCCAGTTTCAAGGTAAAGACAGTCATCTTTGGTGTGGGGAAGAAAAAATAATAAAAGCTAGAGGTGAGCTCTCAGCAGTGTGGCCTCGGCTGTGTGGTCAGCCTCAGCTTTCTCTTCTCTAAAAGAGAGTTGATAACAATGGCTCTCTTGGGCTCACATTGATAAAAAATGATAACATTTTAGTCATGGGCTCACAGGAGATTGTGGCAGTTGAATCAGTTAATTGTTCATTGTTAAATTAATGTAAGGCATCAATGATCTGCTTTGGAAGGATTTGAGGGAGTGGGAGAGACTGTCATCACCTTTCTATTCTTAGCACCAACCCTGCCTGATAGGTAAAGAGCTCAATGCAGTTTCTTAATGTGAGTAAGCACGTGCAAAGTTCCTATTGAGACAGTTTTTTCACAGAGAGGAAGCGAGGCAAATCAACCTTTTTTTTTTCTTTTTTTTTTTGAGACGGAGTTTTGCTCTTGTTTCCCAGGCTGGAGTACAATGGTGGCTTACCGTAACCTCTGCCTCCTAGGTTCAAGTGATTCTCCTGCCACAGCCTCCCGAGTAGCTGGGATTACAGGCATGCACCACCATACCTGGCTAATTTTGTGTTTTTAGTAGAGATGGGGTTTCTCCATGCTAGTCAGGCTGGTCTCCAACCCCCAACCTCAGGAGATCTGCCCACCTCAGCCTCCCAAAGGGCTGAGATTACAGGCTTGAGCCACCGCCCCTAGCCAAGTCAACCAATTTTAATCAGCTGGTGTTTAATCTGAAAACTTCTCCAAATATCTCCCACCAATGCCAGGTTCTCCCTTTTCCTCCTCCTCTTCCCTCCCACTCTCCTCCGTTTCCCTTCTTCCATCCCCCACTCCCCTTCCTCTTCCCTCCCTTTCTCCCTCCTCCCTCACTCCCTTTCCCCATCCTTCTCTCCCCCAAAACCAACCCACAGGCTGGAAAGGAGGCAGAAGTTCAATATCTGGCCACCCTGACTGAAGCCCAAAGCTCAGGCTGCCACTTGGATCCTGGTATCCACCCCACTAATATTAAGGATTCTAGGAACAAAGATCCCCTTTGGAGGGGTGGGAGGAAATAACTAGGCACCGTATTGATTCCCAGATGCCTGAAACTCCACTGATAACTTGCAAACTTCATTCCTTTGGCTTTAGGCTGTAAACTGTTTAAATACCAAATATATGTTTGTATTTGAAAAGACAGTAAAAGTAAAACGTCAGGCATTTAGGAGTTCATAATAAATATGGTCTTCCTCTTCTGAAGACTCTCATAAAAGGAGCGGACTAGAGAGATCCTGGGTTTGGGCTGGGTGTGGGATTTGGAAAGCAAATGGCAGAGGAACTTCACTAGTTCATGACAATGGAGGCTAGGGGAAGCTGATGGGAGCGGCCAGGCGGTGCTGTTTGCTTCCAGGTGCTCCCTCAGAGGCTTTTCCCTCCCTCTGTGCAGTGAAAACATGTCTGTCTCTCCAGAACTACCTCCATCCTAACTCACTGCAGTCTTCCTTAATCCCTCGCCAGGAATGACTTCTCTACAATATCATCAATTTTCTTGGGTGTGCTAATATCATATGGTCGTGAGAAATAACATGTTTATTTTTAGGAGATGCACACAGAAACATTTACACTTAGTGTCTTGCCATCCACAATTTGATTTCAACGGGTGCAACAACAAAAAAAAAAAAAGAGAGAGAGAGAGAGGAGGGAGAATGCAAAGGCGAGCAAATATAGCCAAATGCTAACAGTCATCAAAAGCACAATGACTTCCAAACTTTCCACAATCCTGGTTTGCCCAAGTGGTATGTTTCCTGGTTTTCCTTGTCTTTCAAAATACAGCAAGGCGGTGGCTCATGCCTGTAATCCCAACACTTTCAGATGCTGAGGCAGGAGGACCGCTCAAGCTCAGGAGCCCGAGGCCACCCTGGGCAACACAGTGAAACCCTGTCTCTATAATAAAGAAATTTTTGGCTAGGCACAGTAGCTCATGCCTGTAATCCCAGCACTTTGGGAGCCTGAGGTGGGCGGATCATGAGGTCAGGAGTTCGAGACCAGCCTAGCCAACATGGTGAAACTCTATCTCTACTAAAAATGCAAAAATTACCCGGGCACGGTGGTGTGCACCTGTGGTCCCAGCCACTCCGGAGGCTGAGGCAGAAGAGTTTCCTGAACCTGGAAGGCGGAGGTTGCAGTGAACCTAGAGTGCACCACTACACTCCAGCCTGGGCAACAGAGCGAGACTCTGTCCCAAAAAAACAAAACAAATTTTTTTTAGGCCGGGCTCGGTGCCTCCTGCCTGTAATTTCAGCACTTTGGGAGGCTGAAATGGGAGGATCACCTGAGGTCAGGAGTTCAAGTCCAGCCTGGCCAACACGGTAAAAGCCCATTCTTACTAAAAATACAAAAATTAGCCAGGCATGGCGTCGTGTGCCTGTAATACCAACTACTCAGGAGGCTGAGGCAAGAGAATCGCTTGAACCCCAGAGGCAGAAGTTGCAGTGAGCCGAGATCACGCCACTGTACTCCAGCCTGGGTGACAGAGTGAAAATCCATCTAAATAAAAAATAAAAATAAAAAATTTAATTAGCCAGGCATGGTGGTGACAGCCTATAGTCCCAGCTACTTGGGAGGCTGAGGTGGGAGGTTCATTTGAGCCCAGGAAGTTGAGGCTGCAGTGAGTTATGATTATGCCACTGCACTCCAGCCTGGCCAACAGAGCAAATGAGTCTCTGTCTCAAAAAAAAAAAAAAAAAAAAGCAACAAGTACAATTATTAATGGTAGTTGCCATTTGCTGAGTGCATACTACATGCCATGTGTCAGTACTAGACACTTTCATACATCATATATAATGCTTACAATAACTTCCAAAGTTGATGTTTTTATTTTCCTTTTACAGAAAAGTAAACAGCTCAGAACAGTCAGGGAATTCATTGGTCTTACAGCCACTACTTAAGTCCAGGCGTCTCTGATGCCAAAGCTCATGCTCTTTCTATTGCATCATGCTGTCTCTTGAACTGCATACAGTGTTCCATAAACAATCTGGAAGGCGCACACACACACACACACACACACACACACACACACACACCCCTCCTACAGAATTATATACGTAACCAGAGGCAAGGGAAAACTTTCCTTTTGCCTGCTGAAGATTCATTGGAAAGCACTGACAAGAGGCACATTTTTTTTTTTTTTTGAGACGGAGTTTCGCTCTTGTTACCCAGGCTGGAGTGCAGTGGCGCGATCTCGGCTCACCGCAACCTCCGAAGAGGCACATTAATAGGAGAAAACCCGGCGGGGCACGGTGGCTCACGCCTGTAATCCCAGCACTTTGGGAGGCTGAGGTGGGTGGATCACAAGGTCAAGAGATCGAGACCATCCTGGTCAACATGGTGAAACCCTGTCTCTACTAAACATACAAAAAAAAAAAATTAGCTGGGCATGGTGGCGCACGCCTTTAGTCCCAGCTACTCAGGAGGCTGAGGCAGGAGAATTGCTTGAACCCAGGAGGAGGAGGTTGCAGTGAGCCGAGATCGTGCCATTGCACTCCAGCCTGGGTAACAAGAGCGAAACTCCGTCTCAAAAAAAAAAAAAAAAAAATAGGAGAAAATGCATACAAATGTATTAACCTGTTCAGGGGTGTCCGATCTTTTTGCTTCCCTGGGCCACAATGGAAGAAGAATTATCTTGGGCCACACACAAAATATACTAATAATAGCTGATGAGCTAAAAAATAAAATAACATAAAATCACGGTAAAAATCTCATAGTGGCCAATCACGGTGGCTCACGCCTATAATCCCAGCCCTTTGGGAGGCCAAGGCGGGTGGATCACTTAAGATCATAAGTTCAATACCAGCCTGGCCAACATGGTGAAACCCTGTCTCTACTAAAAATACAAAAATTAGCTGAGTGTAGTGACATGACTCTGTAGTCCCAGCTACTCAGGAGGCTGAGGCAGGAGAATCGATTGAACCCAGGAGGCAGAGGTTGCAGTGAGCCAAGATGGTGCCACTGCGCTCCAGCAAGGATGACAGAGTGAGACTCTATCTCCAAAAAAAAAAAAAAAAAAATCATAATGTTTTAAGAAAGTTTATTAATTTGTTTTGGACCATATTCAAAGCCATCCTGGGCCACACGTGCCCCACAGTTTGCAGATTAGACAAGCTTGGGTTATGTGGGAGCCTTCAGAATGAAGACCCAGAGTTACAGGGGAAATTGTCCATTTTTATGCTGAGGTTTGACAAAGTAGGGACAGCCATGTAGAAGTATGTTTGGACAAAAAGGGTCTGATCTAGGCTGGGTGCAGTGGCTCATGTCTGTAATCCCAACTTGGGAGGCTGAGGCAGGTAGATCACTTGAGGTCAGGAGTTCAAGACCAGCCTGGCCAACACGGTGAAACCCTGTCTCTAATAAAAATACAAAAATTAGCCAGGTATGGTGGTGCAGGCCTGTAATCCCAGCTACTCGGGTGGCTGAAGCACCATAATCGCTTGAACCCAGGAGGCAGAGGCTGCAGTGAGCCAAGATTGAGCCACTGCTCTCTGGCCTATGTGACAGAGCAAGACTGCCTCAAGAAAAAAAAATAGTTACTCCTGCTTATCTCTTTGAAGGAGGTCTCAAAGGTTCAGGAGAATCTTTAAGAAAATGTAAATACCTTTTAGAGAATAAAACTTTAAACTAGTCTTAACCGAGTATAGGCAGCAGTCATTTGAGAAAAAGTCCCTTCTAGCAGAGACGAACAGGGGAAGGCAACGAACGTTTTCGCGAGAGATTCCTATGTGCTTTCACTGTGCTAGCTGCCTTCCTCCGTGTCTTAATTCCCATTTTGCAGGCTAATACACTAAGGCTCAGAGGGTAATTCTCTCAAGCTCCCAGTGGTCCTTTGTTAAGTGCCTGAGGTGCGTGCAAAAGCTCCCACTTCGGAAGACCTTGCGGCTTCCGTGAAGGCTTCTGCCTATGCCTAAGGAGGCACTCCTTACCACTGCAGCCGCTCAGCACTTCTTCCCAGATGTAAATGCTGCAACAAGATACTAGCAAAGACTATTCCCTTACTTGCAGTTCTGCCACTAATTAGTTTTGTGACTTGACATCTCAATTCTCTAGGCTGCAATTTTCTCATAAGTTAAACTGATGATCTCTAAGCTCTTTCCTAACAAAGATGAATCTTCAATCCCCACGCAATTCAAGGCTAGCTAGAGTGGTTGAACTGCCCCTTCCCCCTCACCCACCAGATGGCAGACACAAGTTCAGCAGCCCCGTGAACACTGCTAAGCCTTGGAGTTTTTTTTTTTTATTTATTTTTTTTATTTTAAGATGGAGTTTCACCATGATGGCCAGGCTGGTCTTGAACTCCTGACCTCAGGTGATCCACCCACCTCAGCCTCCCAAAGTGCTAGGATTACAGGCATGAGCCACCACGCCCGGCCCAAGCCTTAGAGTTAAAGACAGAGGCCAGGTGCAATGGCTTACACCTGTAATCCTAGAACTTTGGGAGGCTGAAGCGGGTGGATTATGAGGTTAAGAGTTCTAGACCAGCCTGGCCAATATGGTGAAACCCTGTCTCTACTAAAGATACAACAAATTAGCCAGGAGTGGTGGCTCAGGCCTATAATCCCTTTGGGGGTTATAGGGAGGCTGAGGTGGGCTGATCACCTGAGGTCAGGAGTTTGAAACCAGCCTGGCCAACACAGTGAAACGCCATCTCTACTAAAAATACAAAAATTGGCCGGTCGTGATGGCACTCACCTGTAATCCCAGCTACTTGAGAGGCTGAGGCATGAGAATCACTTGAGCCTGGGAGGCAGAGGGTGCAGTGAGCCGAGATTGCATGACTGTACTCCAGCCTGGGGGACAGAGTGAGACTCTGTCAAAAAAAAAAAAAAAAAAAACGGGGGGGGAAAATCTTTTTGGGAAAATAAAAAAAAAAAAAAAAAGGTGGGGGGGGGAACAAAAGGAGAAGGACCTTAGAAATCTGTAGAAATCTCAGTTCAAGGGAGACTAGAAGTGCATGTGCTCCGATCTTGTGGCTCCCTGCCTTGATAAAGCCATTTGTATTCACTGAGGGGCTCCTCCCGGCACTGCTGTATTTAATTCTGGATAAGGTATAAATAGAACTTGGCTGACTGTCAAAGCACACCACCCACCACAATGTTCCGATCCTTCTGGGACATCAACCAAATCTGAGCCTTTGATTCCCTCTAGTGGCTTAAATTGGCAACTTTCGTAGCTGGTTCTTGGCATTTGTTATTGAATATTTAAGCATCTATTAGATGCACTAAATTGGTGCTGGGTTCTCTAGCTCTGCCTGGAGTGTAGGGCACTGGTTTCATTTAAGCATTTTTGTGTCCGACGGAAAGCGAGCAAGGGTAAAAACCAGAGCCCCTTCTTACAAAGCTGCTTCTTACTAAGCTTAGCTTACTACGGTGCAAACCAGTGAATTTCCCAGCTATTCTAAAGCTACTTTATAGCGATTCTGGGAGGATGGGTTATTTTATGGGTTATTTCTGCCACTAAATGAGATTAGGACCTTGGGCTGTCTCTTTTACCCCTGCGTCTTAGTTTGCTCATTGGTAAAAATGGACATGTTGGGTTACACTCAAATAAATTCAGCAAATATTAATTGAACACCTGCAGTGTGAGACCCTGGGCTGAGTACTACCAGAAGTCAGCAATGAATGGTACTTGATCTCAAGGAGCTTACCGGCTAATGGGAAAACCAGACATCCCGAAAGCCACATGAAATTGGGAACGAGGAGGCGGGCATGGTAGCTCACGCCTATAATCCCAGCACTTTGGGAGGCCGAGGCGGGTGGATCACTTGAGGCCAAGAGTTCGAGACCAGCCTGACCAACATGGTGAAATCCTGTCTCTACTAAAAATACAAACAAAAAAATTAGCCAGGCATGGTGGCACATGCCTGTAATCCTAGCTACTTGGGAGGCTGAGACAGAAGAACTGCGTGAACCTGGGAGGCAGAGGTTTCAGTGAGCTGAGATCATGCCACTGTTCTCCAGCCTGGGCAACAGAACAAGACTCAGCTCATGAAACTACGGAGAATTGTCCCAGCTACTCGGGAGGCTGAGGTGGGAGGATCGCTTGAGCCCAGGAGCTCTGGGCTGCAGTGCACTATGCTGATGGGTGTCCACACTAAGTTCGGCATCAATATGGGACCTCTTGGGAGCGGGGGACCACCAGATTGCCTAGGGAGGGGTGAACCAGCCCAGGTCAGAAACGGAGCAGCTCAAAACTCCCATGCTGGTCAGTAGTGGGATCACGCCTATGAATAGCCTCTGCACTCCAGCCTGGGCAACATAGCAAGACCCTGTCTCTTAAAAAAGAAAAACTACGGAGAATGGAAGATAGAACTTGGGGGATACAAGAATGTGTGTCTCAGGCTGGGCAGGGTGACTCATGACTGTAGTCCCAGCACTTTGGGAGGCCGAGGTGGGCGGATCACGAGGTCAAGAGATCAAGACCATCCTGGCCAACATAGTGAAACCCCGTCTCTACTAAAATATAAAAATTAGCTGGGTGTGGTGGCGTGTGTCTGTAGTCCCAGCTACTCAGGAGGCTGAGGCAGGAGAATTGCTTGAACCCGGAAGGTGGAGGTTGCAGTGAGCCGAGATCGTGCCACTGCACTCCAGCCTGGCACCTGGCAACAGAGCAAGACTGTGTCAAAAAAATAAATAAATAAAAATAAAAAATAAAAATAAAAAAAATAAAATGTTTAAAAAAAAAAAAAATGTGTGTCTCTAAGGGAGGCAAGAACTCTGAGAGCCCACTTGTTCCCCACGGTATTTCTGTACTTATAGAGAGGTCGGTAGGGTAACCTGTCTCTAGGAAGGCTCTAAGGAGCAACCTGGAACCCAGCCTGTGACCTGGTATTGAAGCCTGTTCTGGGGAGGATGCCAACCCCTGTCTTCCTGTCTCAGTAGAAGGAAAAGAACTGTTCTTGTGGAATGAGCAGAGAAATTCAGGGACCTGAAACAGTTTAGCGCAGGCATACCGGATGGAAAAGAAGTATTTCCAAGAGCTTCATTTAGAGGCACAAGGCAAATGAAAAACAAAGAAATAAAGCAAAGCAGGGCTATGACTTCCTCTAACACAACAACTGAGGGTGGACACTATTTGGGGAGCTGTGTGAACATGAGCAGTGGAAAGGAAGGCGGTGTTGTTGTTGGGGAAAGAACACGGGGCTGCCTGTTGGACAGATCTGGCTGCATCAAAACAGACTTGAATCCAGACTCAGTGCCTACCCTCCCCAACTCACCCCCGAATAAAACACATAGTACTCCTGGCTTCCCCATCACTGCTACCGCGATCACCATCCTACCAGTCATGCAAGCTTGAAAATGATCCTTTTTTTTTTTTTTTTTTTTTGAGAGGGAGTCTTGCTCTGTCACCCAGGTTAGAGTGCAATGGTGCAATCTCAGCTCACTGCAACCTCCCCCTCCTGGGTTCAAGCCATTCTCCAGCCTCAGCCTCCTGAGTAGCTGGGATTACAGGTGCCTACCCACATCTCTGGCTAAGTTTTGTATTTTTAGTAGAGGTAGGGTTTCACCATGTTAACCATGGTTGGCCAGGCTGGTACTAACTCCTGATCTCAAGTGATCTGCCCTCCTCAGCCTCCCAAAGTGTTGGGACTACAGGCGTGAGCCACGGTACCCAGCCCAATCTGTGCTTTTGAATCCTTTTTCTTTCTCCTCTAAGATCCAGTCAGTTGCTATGTTCTGTGGTTTTGACTATCACATGATCTCACAAATCCATCATTTGTTTACTATCTTCACCACTATCCTAAGGCAAAATCTCTTACCTGGAAAAAATTAACAGCGTTTTCACAAATGTATGTCTCAATATTTCCCTTTTCCTGTTCATTCTACACACAGCTCCTAAACTCTTTCTTCTTTTTTTTTCTTTTTACTTTATTTTATTTACTTCACATCTCCTTGAATTAAACTATCACTTTCTTTTTTTTTTTTTTTTTTTTTTTTTGAGACGGAGTTTCGCTCTTGTTACCCAGGCTGGAGTGCAATGGCGCGATCTCGAAGCACCGCAACCTCCGCCTCCTGGGCTCAGGCAATTCTCCAGCCTCAGCCTCCTGAGTAGCTGGGATTACAGGCACACACCACCATGCCCAGCTAATTTTTTGTATTTTTAGTAGAGATGGGGTTTCACCATGTTGACCAGGATGGTCTCGATCTCTTGACCTCGTGATCCACCCGCCTCGGCCTCCCAAAGTGCTAGGATTACAGGCTCGAGCCACCGTGCCCGGCCTAAACTATCACTTTCTTAAGCAAGAGATTACGTTGTCGGGAGTGGTGGCTCACGCCTGTAATCCCAGCAGTTTGGGGGGCTGAAGTGGGTGGATCACCTGAAGTCAGCAGTTTGAGACCAGCCTAGCCAATATGGTAAAACCCTGTCTCTACTAAAAATACAAAAAAATTAGCCAGGTATGATGGCAGGTGCCTATAATCCCAGCTACTTGGGAGGCTAAGGCAGAAGAATTTCTTGAACCTGGGGAGCGGAGTTTGCAGTGAACCAAGATCACGCCACTGGACTCCAGCCTGGGTGACAGAGTGAAACTCTGTCTCAAAAAAAAAAAAAAAAAAAGTCTGGGCAAGGTGGCTCATGCCTGTAATCCCAGCACTTCGGGAGGCCGAGGTGGGTGGATCACGAGGTCAAGAGATTGAGACCATCCTGATCAACATGGTGAAGCCCTATCTCAAAAAAAAGAGAGAGAGTGAGAGAGAGATTATGTCACTGTGCTCTTTGTAACAGGAAAGGTCTTTCATCCCATCAACTGTTTCACTTTTCCAGCATAATTTGTTACTACTTTTCCACATTTCTTCTTCACACCATTTCCACATTTCTTCTTCGCACAAGCCAAGATGAACTATTACCATTCACTGAATATCCGTGCCCCCACCTCTCCCATCCTGTGCCTTTGTTCCTGTCACCTCAACATCTCAACACCTTTCCTCCTCCTCTATTCTACCCAATGAATGAATTCCATTTTCCAAGCTCCATAACAAATGCCACCTTCTCCCATAATAAAATCAATTGCCTTTTATTCAGAGCCACCCAGTGCTAAACATATACTAGATGATTTACATACTCTATTTCTAATATTTACAGAACCTTTGAAGGATTTAAGCTTTTCCTGAACCCTACATTGAATTGCCTATAATTTCTCTCCTCTAAATTTGCATATTCCTTTGATCATGAATAATTTCCCTTTATACTACACTATCTGTGTAGTTGTCTTTTTATCCTCCTAAATACATGCTACTGGTCAGCAACAACTATTACTAGATTTGAAGAAAATAAGAAGGTTCATCTCTAAGGTTTTCTCCAGTTTCAAATGGCTATGATCCTATAATTTAGGAACTTGTGTTTCAGCTGGGCGAGGTGGCTCACACCTGTAATCCCAGCACTTTGGAAGGCCGAGGCGGGCGGATCACAAGATCTGGATTTCGGACCAGTCTGGTCAACATAATGAAACCCCCATCTCTACTAAAAATACAAAAAAAAAAAAAAAACCAACCAAACAAACATAACCAGGTGTGGTGGTGTGCGCCTGCAATCCCAGCTACCGGGGAGTCTGAGGCAGGGGAATCGCATGAATCCGGGAGGCAGAGGTTATGGTAAGCCAAGATTGTGCTGTTGAACTCCAGTCTGGGAGACCGTGTGAGACTCTGTCTCAAAAAAAAAAAAAAAAAGAAGAAGAAGAACATGAGTTTCTTGACAACTTAGTGTAGTTTCCATGAGTATCATCTTCTTGGAAGCCTCTGCTAAGAGAAGACAGAAAGATCAAAAAGCAAGTTGTGACCAGGCATGGTGTCTCATGCCTGCAATTCTAGCACTTTGTGAAGCCAAGGTTGCAGGATCACTTGAGCCCAGAAGTAACTTGGAACCTGGCATAATAACAGAGCATGACCCTGTCTCTATAAAATTAGCCGGCATAGGGGCATGTGGCTGTAGTCTTAGCTTCTCTGGAGGCTGAGGTGGGAGGGTCGCTTGAACTGGAGAGGTTAAGTGTGCAATGAGCCATGATTGCACCACTGCACTCCAACCTGGGCAACAGAGAGACACCCAATCTCTCAAAAATAAAAATAAAAAGCAGGGAGGTGCAGTGGCTCACGCCTTTAATCCCAACACTTTGGGAGGCTGAGGCGGGCGGATCACGAGGTAAGGAGTTCAAGACCAGCCTGACCAACATGGTGAAACCCTGTCTCTACTAAAAATACAAAAAAAACCTACCTGGGCATGGTAGCACATGCCTGTAATCCCAGCTTTCAAGATGCTGAGGCAGGAGAATTGTTTGAACCTGGGAGGCAGAGGTTGCAGTGAGCTGAAATCACGCCACTGCACTCCAGCCTGGGTGACAGAGCGTGACTCCATCACAAAAAAAAAAAAAAAGCAGTTGACATGAGCAATTTCATTGTTCATAAAGACCAAGTAAGGTAAGAAAGACAGGCACTATTAGGAGGTAATCTGGGGTGGTTAAAGAAGACATGATGAATTCAGTTAACAGAGGAGCCAGTGTGAGAGCAGGACTTCTAGTACTCCTGGTTCAAGACTCTTCCAACACCTTGACATGCCCTTGCTCACAGGAACATTCCATAATTCTTTGTTGTCATATTTGCTCCCCACATATTGCCATCTAGTCTCTGCATTACTCATTAAAGATTTTCTTCTTCCAGTTTCCTACTATGTTGGAACCTTAGGGACTCACACCGAGATCAAGAGAGTGGCAGAGGAAAAGGTCACTTTGCCCTGTCATCATCAGCTGGGGCTTCCAGAAAAAGACACTCTGGATATTGAATGGCTGCTCACTGATAATGAAGGGAACCAAAAAGTGGTAAGTAGACACCTGGCTGGAGTCCCTCCTCCTTCTTGTCCCCCTGCATTGGCCTTTCTTCAGTCTTCCAGTCTTTCAGTCTTTCTTGTTGGCTCTCAAAGAGCTAGAATTCTTTTTTCATCTGGCTTATACTTGAAATACTTTAGATAAAAAACCATAGAGAAGAAAGAGCATTGCTGGGTGCAGTGGCTCACACCTGTAATTCCAGCACTTTGAGAGGCCAAGGCGGGTAGATCACCTGAGGTCACAATATTGAGACCAGCCTGGCCAACCTGGTGAAGCCCCGTCTCTACGAAAAACACAAAAACTAGCTGCAGGTGCCTGCAATCCCAGCTACTCGGGAGTCTTGAGTCAGGGGAATCATTTGAACCCGGGAGGCAGAAGTTGTAGTGAGCCAAGATCGTCCCACTACACTCCAGCCTGGGTGACAGAATGAGACTCTTTCTCAAAAAAGAAAGAAAGAAAGAAAGAAAAGAGTATTCGGGGCCAGGCGTAGTGGCTCATGCCTGTAATTCCAGCACTTTGGGAGGCCGAGGTGGGTGGGTCACTTGAGGTCAGGAGTTCAAAACCAGCCTGGCCAACATGGTGAAAACTCATCTCTACTAAAAATACAAAAAAAATTAGCCAGATGTGGTGGCATGCAATCCCAGCTACTCTCTGAACCTGGCAGGCAGAGGTTGCAGTGAGCAGCGATCATACCACTGTACTCCAGCCTGGGCAACAGAGTGAGACTTAGTTTCAAAAAAGAATACTTGGGTTGTGAAAATAAGAGACTCGGTGTTCTTTGGGCAAGCCAGGACTATTAGAAAACCATCTGGTATTTGTGGAGGGAGGGAATCTGTACTGTTAGTGTCTTTGCCTAAGGAGACTAAGTAGCCAATGATGAGGCAGAAAAAAAAAATGAAGACTAGGATGCAGTAGCTTGATTGCCTAGGCTGGAGGGCCAACCTGAAGCCCTCTCCGGGAGGGCTGCTTCTGTTCTTCCTGGTAAATATTTATGACCACTATCTATGCTTCAGCCTTCACAAAGTCATGACTTCCAAGTAATAAGATTATGTGATATGACAATGCATGATGCAGAGAAACAAGTATAGCACATGAAGGAAAATGTTTCACACATATCTAATTGGTGGAAAGATAATGATATTGGTTCTAGGGTGGAAAACTAAAGGAGCGGGCCCTGTGTCTTCAGTGCTCCAGTTGGGTTGGACTGTGACGATCCCTGTGCCTCCAGCAATGTGAACAGAACTTGTAGTGCTTGGCCTCCTGAGGATCTGCTGGGGTGGCCGCTGTGAGAGAAGGAGAGAATGAGCACTTGGGAACCTACTGTTATTATCCTCTGCCTTGTTTGCATTCAGCCACAGTAGCTTTCCTGAGTCCAGGTTTTTTTGTTTTTTTTTTTTGTTTTTTTTTTTTGAGACGGAGTTTCCCTTTTGTTGCCCAAGCTGGAATGCAATGGCACGATCTTGGCTCACCACAACCTCCGCCTCCCAGGTTCAAGTGATTCTTCTGCCTCGGCCCCCTGAGTAGCTGGGATTACAGTTATGCACCACCAAGCCCAGCTAATTTTGTATTTTTAGTAGAGACGGGGTTTCTCCATGTTGGTCAGGGTTTCTCCATGTTGGTCAGGCTGGTCTCTAACTCCCTACCTCAGGTGATCCTTCCGCCTCGGCCTCCTAAAGTGCTGGGATTACAGGCATGAGCCATTGTGACCAGCCCAGTACAGGTTTTCTCATCCCCTTTACTCATTGAATTTTTTTTTTTTTTTTTTTTTTTTTTTTGAGACGGAGTTTCACTCATGTTACCCAGGCTGGAGTGCAATGGCGCGATCTCGGCTCACCGCAACCTCCGCCTCCTGGGTTCAGGCAATTCTCCTGCCTCAGCCTCCTGAGTAGCTGGGATTACAGGCACGCACCACCATGCCCAGCTAATTTTTTGTATTTTTTTTTTTAGTAGAGACTTGACCAGGATGGTCTCTATCTCTTGACGTCGTGATCCACCCGCCTCGGCCTCCCAAAGTGCTGGGATTACAGGCTTGAGCCACCGCGCCCGGCTACTCATTGAATTCTCTTTTTGTTAGAAGTTTAATCATTAGGCCAGGTGCGGTGGCTCATGCCTGTAATCCCAGCACTTTGGGAGGCCAAGGCAGACAGATCACGAGGTCAGGAGATCAAGATCATCCTGGCCAACATGGTGAAACCCCATCTTTAAATAAATAAATAAATAAATAAATAATTTTTTTAAAAAAAGAAAGAAAAAATTTAATGATTAATAAATAATCTGTATAGTCAGGTGTGGTGGCTCATGCCTGTAATCCCAGCACTTTGGAAGGCCAAGGCAGGCGGATAACCTGAGATTAGGAGTTCGAGATCAGCCTGGCCAACATAGTGAAACCCCATCTCTACTAAAAATAGCTTGGTTTGGTGGCCCATGCCTGTAATCCCAGCTATTCAGAGGCTGAGGCAGGAGAATCACTTAAACCCAGGAGGCGGAGGTTGCAGTGAGCTGACATCATGCCACTGCACTGTAGCCTGGTTGACAGAGCAAGACTCCATCTCAAAAAAAAAAAAAAAAGAAAGAAAAAGCCTGATGAGGTGGCACATACCTGTAGTCTCAGCCACTCAGGAGGCTGAGGTAGGAGGATCACTTGAGCCTAGAAGTACAAGGCTGAAGTGAGCTATGATCACACCTATGAATAGCCACTGCACTTCAGCCTGGGCAACACAGCAAGACCCTATCTCTAAATAAATAAATAAGAAGTTGTCAGGCCGGGTGCAGTGGCTTACACCTGTAATCCTAATACTTTGGGAACCTGAGGCGGGTGAATTGCTTGAGCCCAGGAGTTCAAGACCAGCCTGGGCAACAAAGTGAGACTCTAGCTGTACAAAAAAAAAATTTTAATTAGCCAGATGTGATGACACATACTCATAGTCCCAGTTTCTTGGGAGGCTGAAGCAGGAGGACAGCTTGAGCCCAGGAGGTCAAGGCTGCAGTGAGCTGAGATCACACCACTGTACTTTAGCCTGGTCAACAGAGCCAGACCCTGACTCTAAAAAAACAAAAACAGGTAGGGCGGGGTGGCTCACACCTGTAATCCCAGCACTTTGGGAGGACAAGGTGGGCCGATCACAGAGTCAGGAGTTTGAGACCAGCCTGGTCAACATGGTGAAACCCCGTTTCTACTAAAAATATAAAAATTAGGTGGGCGTGGTGGCAGGCGCCTGTAATCCCAGCTACTAAGTAGGCTGAGGCAGGAGAACCTTTGAATTCAGGAGGCAAAGTTTTCAGTGAGCCAAGATTGCGCCATTGCACTCCAGCCTGGGTAACAGGGCAAAACTCCATCTCAAAAATAAACAAGCAAACAAACAAAAAAAGCAAAACAAAGAAAAAAGTTGTCCTTTGCTCTTCTCTATGTATACCACTAATTTTATAACATGGTTTATGCTGGGAGGAGCTAAGGTTTTCACTGAAAACAGACTTCAGTATTGCTATTATAGTTTCACCTGCTTAAATAGCTGTCTGTGTCACCTCATGATATTGATTTGCTTGTCATTTTGTTCTCATACAGCAACAACCTAAGATACTATCTGTTGTCTGTAGAGCGAGGTCACCTTAGCCTGAGTATATTTATTTATTTATTTATTTTGAGACAGAGTCACACTCTGTTGTCCAGGATGGAGTCCAATAGTGTGATCTCAGCAAGCTCCACCTCCCGAATTCAAGTGATTCTCCTGCCTCAGCCTCCTGAGTAGCTGAGATTCCAGACGTGCACCGCCATGCCCAGCTAATTTTTGTTGTTGTTGTTTTTTGAGATGAAGTTTCACTCTGTCACCCAGGCTGGAGGGCCGTGGCGCCATCTCAGATCACTGCAACCTCCACCTCCTGGGTTCAAGCAATTCTCATGCCTCACCCTCCCAAGTAGCTGGGATCACAGGCGTGCACCACCACACCCAGCTAATTTTTGTTTGTTTTTAGTAGAAACGGGGTTTCACCATGTTGGGCAGGCTGGTCTCGAACTCCTGACCTCAGGTGATCTGTCCTCCTCAGCCTCTCAAAGTGCTGGGATTACAGGCATGAGCTACTGCACCCAGCCTCTGAGTATGTTTATTTTAACAGTTTCTTGGTCAATCCTAGATTTGATACTCTCAGTTCTGAATTAAGTGATTACAAGCCCATGTTCCTGTAATAAAAATCCAAGAATTACTGATAGATTCTCTTCTTTTATTGCACTTGAGGCAGGTTCCTTAGGTCTTTCTGACTAGACCTAATCTTCGGCTTTCCTTTCTGCCCTCAAAGAATACATTTTGACCAAGAATGCTGCTAAATCAGGTTAGAGAAAATCCTCCACCCTTGGTATCTTATCATCCTGTCCTGCCTACAATAATAATCCTATCAAGCAGGTTCAGCTAGAAACCCCCTCAGTCCTGATGGTTCCTCTTAGTAATTTCATGACCCCCACCCTGCACCTTGGCTGTTGTAAACTCCCCTGGTCCTTGCTGAATCAGAATCAAGCCCAATCTCTGTCTCACAGTGGTCTTCATACCTATTACCATGCCCCGCCCCCCACCTTGAATACAGTCTGTCTTACTATCTTCAGCAAGTTTTGGCTAGGTGTGGTGGCTCGTGCCTATAATTCCAGCACTTTGGGAGGCCAAGGTGGGTGGATCACTTGAGGTCAGGAGTTTGAGGCCAACCTTACCAATATGGTGAAACCCAATCTTAAAAAAAAAAAAAATTCACACATCCAACTTTTACCCAAGTATTTTCATTTGAATTAAAGAAAAAATGGGCCGGGCTCGGTGGCTCATGCCTGTAATCCTAGCACTTTGGGAGGCCAAGGTGGGTGGATCACCTGAGGTCAGGAGTTCAAGACCAGCCTGGCCATCATGGTGAAACCCCATCTTTATATCAAAAAAAAAAAAAAAAATGAGCTGCTTGGTTATATAGCCAAGTGAATATAAGGGTTAGGAGGTTAATTATTGATTTTAAAAAGCCACTGATACGGCTTTAAGCAGTCACAATTCCCTACTTGTCTTTAATTGATACTGTGAAGCAAGGATGTCCATTTATTAATTCATTCAAGTTACACAAATTTATTTAGCACTTACTGTATGCCATGCTAGGCACCAGGATACAA
Organism: Sapajus apella; assembly: GCF_009761245.1. Lineage (NCBI taxonomy): Eukaryota > Metazoa > Chordata > Mammalia > Primates > Cebidae > Sapajus > Sapajus apella. The sequence continues at coordinate 12,188,260 of NW_022436956.1, forward strand.
TAGTGAAGAAGACTTCATAGTCCTTACCTTCTTAGAGGTTATAGTGAAAAGACATTCAATAATTTTTTACAAAGATCCTGGCACATTGGCTAGTGTCTGTAATCTCAGCTACCCAGGAGGCTGAGGTGGGTGGGGTGCTTGAACCCAGGGGTCTGAGACCAACTTGGGTGACATAGTCAGATCCTATCTCTTAAATAATTAAGGGTTGGGCACGGTGGCTCACGCCTGTAATCCTAGCACTTTGGGAGGCCGAGGTGGGTGGATCACCTGAGGTCAGGAGTTCAAGACCAGCCTGGCCATCATGGTGAAACCCCATCTTATAAAAAATAAAATTAAATTAAAATAAAAATAAATTAATTAAATATTTTTTTAAATGGAGGGGAGGGGTAAGAAGAAAGGCAGGAACAAAGGAAGCAATAAATATTAGTGATATGCCAGGTACAAACCTGTTTAGCACATATTATCTTATTTAATATGTGCCAGTTGCAGTGACTTGTGCCTGTAGTCCCAGCTACTCGGGAGGCTAAAGTGGGAGGATCTCTTGAGGCCAGGAGGTCCAGATGGCCTGAGCAACATATTGAGAACCCCCATCTCTGAAACAATTTTTAAAATGTGTTAATGTAATACTCATAACCAGGATTAATGAGCCCATTTTACAAATAAGGAGCTGAGGTATGCCCATATGTGCGTATACACACAAACATAGTGAACAAATTGCCTTAGATCACCTAATTTGCAGTTTCAAATTAGGCACCCTGGGCTGCACCAGGCACAGTGGAGTAGGGAGGTCCACTTGAGCTCAGGAACTCAAGACCAGCCTGGGCAACATGGTGAAACTCCATCTCTACTAAAATATAAAAATGAGCTGGCCATGGTGGCTCAGGCCTATCATCTCAGCCACTTGTGAGGCTAAGGTGGGAGAATGGCTGGAGCATGGGAAGTTGAGGCTGCAGTGAGCAGAGATGGTGCCACTGCACTCCAGCTTGGGTTACTGAGGGAGACAGTCTCAAAACAAACGAACAATAAACAAATTAGGTGCCCTGACCTCAGTGCCTGGTCTGTGAACAACTAGCTGTATCACCTTCATAAATAATTTGAAAGTGTAATATGTGCTATGTAGGCTTCTCTGAGAGAACACCAAATGGTGGGAAAATCCTGATCTAAAACATCAAGAGATATCTGCATCCATCTCCATTCAAAGCAGTTTTACAATGGCTCTGCAGGTGATGGCACAGCAGAATGACTGCCGGAAAGTTGAGCTGCTCCATCTGTTCTATACAAGTCCTAACAAACTGTCCCAGGTCCACCAGGAATGCCATAATACAAACAGCCCCAAACCACTGAAATTCCTATTTTGAATTTTTTTCTTTGTTTGCAAAAGGATTAAACTGATGTTCATTTTTCTCCCATCATACCCCAATGAACTGCTTAGTCTCAGCACTACATTTCTTAAAATTAAAAACAAAATAGGCCAGGCGCAGTGGCTCACACCTATAATCCTAGCACTTTGGGAGGCCAAGGTGGGCAGATCACTTGAGTCAAGAGTTTGAAACCAGCCTAGCCAACATGGTGAAACCCTGTCTCTACTAAAAATACAAAAAAATTAGCCAGGTGTGGTGGTGGGTGCCTGCAGTCCCAGCTACTTGGGAGACGGAGGCAGGAAAATTGCTTGAACCTGCAAGAGGGAGGTCATAGTGAGCTGAGATCACGCCACTGCGCTCCAGTCTGGATGACAGAGTCTCAAAAAAAAAAAAAAAAAAAGAATATCTTGTATAATTTCTCCTTTCCAAAGATGTCAGATGCTTACCTGTATGTGATACCTTTTTTCTTCATTAAATACTGAGACAGTCTCAGCCTGGGCAACACAGTGCGATCTGTCTCTTAAAAATGTGTGTCTTTGTTCATATGTGTGTGTGTCTTTGTGTGTGTTGTATAGACAGGATTTTAGGGAAAGGGAGGAAAAGCAGATGGAGTCAGACCTACTTGAATGTACTAATAAGCACTGTGGTAGAGGTATGCCCCAAACACCAAAGCCTGAAGCAGGAAGTCACCATTCTAACTGGGGAGCTGAGAAGGCTATATACGGAAAGTGGTCCTTGAACTTGATCTTGAGACCTTATATAGGTGTTGTTGAGGTAACAATAGAACAGAAAAAGGCATTTCAGAAGGAAAAAAACTGCATAATTGAAGCTGAGATCTATCAGAAGACAGTATTCAGAATCAAGAAACAGCAGGTTTGGGGACAACGAGATGCAGAGATGTAAGGGCAGAGGTCAAAGATGAGGTACAGTCCAGACTGCACTGCATAGTATAACATTCAGAAGGTCAGGCCTTCAGCAGCGTGCACCGGTGATGGGAAACAGATTTTCAGCCAGGGAAATGCTACACACATGTGTGGAATTGTGGCAGGCCATTTCTCCCTAATAGCCAAACAGACAGGACTATGTGACAGTCACAGATAGGCCTGCATAGCTCTCCAGTAACAGACAAATTTCCACAGCGCTGCCTTAACACGGAGTAAATAATTAATTAAACCTAGGGAAATCCGTGCCCAGACATCAAAGCTAGAAATGAAACGTAGGGTCAGTAGGAGCCTTGCCTAGGCTTCTCCCTATCCTGGAGCAAGTCAAAATTATGGAGACAGTCTCATATTCCTGATGCCAGGACCCTTCTTGAGTCGACGAAATCTGAGACAAGTCAAGGTAACAGAGGCAGCTGTTTGAATAGATTTATTGGAAAGTCTAAGGCAGCTCTTTGGACCAACCTGTAAATGAGATAAGATAGAAATAATCCTTCAGGCCAGATGCAGCGGCTCACACCTATAATCCCAGCACTTTGGGAGGCTGAGGCGGGTGGATCACGAGGTCAAGAGATCGAGACCATCTTGGTCAACATGGTGAAACCCCGTCTCTACTAAAAATACAAAAATTAGCTGGACATGGTGGCACTCGCCTGTAGTCCCAGCTACTCAGGAGGCTGAGGCAGGAGAATTGCTTGAACCCAGGAGGCGGAGGTTGCGATGAGCAGAGATCGCGCCATTGCACTCCAGCCTGGGTAACAAGAGCGAAACTCCTCTCAACAAAAAAAGAAAGAATCCTTTAGCTGGGATGGTGGTTCATGCCTGTAATCCCAACACTTTGGGAGGCTGAGGTGGGCAGATCACTAAAGGTCGGGGGCTCGAGACCAGCCTGACTAACATGGCAAAACCCTGTCTCTACTAAAAATACAAAAATTAGCTGGGTGTGGTGGTATGTGCCTATAATCCCAGCTACTCGGGAGGCTGAGGCAGGAGAATTGCTTGAACACAGGAAGCAAAGGTTGCAGTGAGCCGAGATGGCTCCACTGCACTCCAGCCTGGGTGACAGAATGAGACTCTGTCTCAAGAAAAAAAGAAAGAGAGAAAGAGAGGAAGGAAGGGAGGGAGGAAGGGAGGAAGGGAAGGAGGGAAGGAGGGGAGAAAAGAATCACTCCAGTACCAAAGTAGACAGACCTTGAAGGTACTGAGACCCTCACAGCTTAATCGGACTTAGCAAGCATTTTTCTTTTTAGCCTCTGACCTTCCAGTTGAAACAAAATTAGTTACCTATAGCCTTAGGCAAATGCTATACTGCACATAGGCATACAACCCCAACCTATATAAGCATTAAGAAAATTGTAACACTTTTGAGTTGGTCTGGTGGAATTATCTCCGACCTTCTCCCTGTATCCAGTTACAGCAATGAATTCCCTTCTTTCCTAGTTTGTCTGCTTCTTGTTATTGGCCGTGAGAAAATGCAACCAGACCCAGCTCTTTCCAGGAAGAGAATATTCTGTATCCTTTGGGTACTGAACCGAACAATTTTTAAAACCTTAGGGGCTTTCTTGAACCCAGAACCAGGCTAATAAAAATGATGATGCTGGCCGGGCGTGATGGCTCACACCTGTATGCTCACAAATCCCAGCACTTTGGGCGGCAGAGGTGGGTGGATCACGAGGTCAGGAAATCTAGACCATCCTAGCCAACATGGTGAAACCTTGTCTGTACTAGAAAAAATACAAAAATTAGCTGGGCATGGTGGCACGTGCCTGTGGTCCCAGTTACTCAGGAGCCTAAGGCAGGAGAGTCACTTGAACCAAGGAGTCGGAGGTTGCAGTGAGCCGAGAATGCGCCACTGCACTCCAGCCTGGTGACAGAGCGAGACATAAATAAATAAATAAATAAATAAATAAATAAATAAATAAAAATGATGATGCTAACACTTGAGTGCTTACTATCTCATTCCCACAAAAATCCTATGAAGTAACACAGGCCCCTTTTACAGTTCAGGATCTCAAGGCTTCGAAAGAATAAGTGATCAGAGCCAGGCACACAGCTGTCGGTGGAGGGGTCTCTTTCCAGCCAGTTCTCGAAATCACTGCAGCCTGGCACAGCGTGTATTCAAAATCTGTATCACAACAAATTAATGAACCCTAAATGATAAGACATTTTGTTTTTGTTTTGTTTTCTTTTAACATACACTAGGCAATATCAGAGTGTACTGCACATATACTCATGCTTCAGTTACATATGTGTACACTGTGTCACGAAGAAAAATATGTTTCTGGCCAGGCGTGGTGGTTCAAGCCTGTAATCCCAGCACTTTGGGAGGCAGAGGCGGGCACATCACTTGAGGTCAGGAGTTCCAGACCAGCCTGGCCAACATGGTGAAATCCCGTTTCTAATAAACATACAAAAAACAGCTGGGCGTGGTGGCTCGTGCCTATAGCCCCAGCTACTCCAGAGGCTGTGGCAGAAGAATTGCTTGAACCCAGGAGGCAGAGGTTGCAGTGAGCTGAGATGGCTCCACTGCACTCCAGCCTGGGCCACAGTGAGACTCTCTCTCAAAAAAAAAAAAAGAAAAACGTGTTTCTTTTTTTTTTTTTTACTGGAGTGCAGTGGCACAATCTCGGCTCACTGCAAACTTTGTCTCCTGAACTCAAGCAATTCTCCTGCCTCAACCACCCAAGTAGCTGGGATTACAGGTGTGTACCACCACACCCCACTAATTTTTGTATTTTTAGTAGAGATGGAGTTTCACCATGTCAACCAGGCTGGTCTGGAACTCCTGACCTCAAGCGATCTGCCCGCCTTGGCCTCCCAAAGTCCTGGAATTACAGGCATGAGCCCCCAGACACAAAATGTATTTTATTTCTTTTTTTCTTTTCTTTTCTTTTTTTTTTTTTTTTTGAGACAGTTTCGCTCTTGTTGCCCAGGCTGGAGGTGCAATGGCATGATCTCAGCTCACTGCAACTTCCACTTCCTGGGTTCAAGCAATTGTCCTGCCTCAGCCTCCCAAGTAGCTGGGATTCCAAGTGTGCACTGCCATGCCTGGCTAATTTTTTTTTTTTTTTTTTTGAGACGGAGTCTCACTCTTGTAGCCCAGTCTGGAGTGCAATGGTGTGATCCCAGCTCACTGCAACCTCCACCTTCAGAGCTCAGGTGATTCTTTTATTATTATTATTATTATTTTATTGTTAAAAAAGACAGGGTTTCACCATGTTGGCCAGCCTGGTCTTGAACTCCTAACCTTAGGTGATCTGCCCACCTGGGCCTCCTAAAATGCTGGGATTAAAGGGTTGAGCCACCATAGCCAGCCTTTTTTGTTTGTTTTTTTCTTTTTTTTTTTTTTTTTTGAGACGGAGTTTCGCTCTTGTTGCCCAGGCTGGAGTGCAATGGCGCGATTTCGGCTCACCGCAACCTCCGCCTCCTGGGTTCAGGCAATTCTCCTGCCTCAGCCTCCTGAGTAGCTGGGACTACAGACACGTGCCACCATGCCCAGCTGATATTTTGTATTTTTAGTAGAGACGGGGTTTCACCATGTTGACCAGGATGGTCTCGATCTCTTGACCTTGTGATCCACCCGCCTCGGCCTCCCAAAGTGCTGGGATTACAGGCTTGAGCCACCGCGCCCGGCCGTTTTTTTCTTTTTTTGAGACGAGTCTTTCTCTTTCACCCAGGTGGGAGTGCAGTGGTGCAATCTCAGCTCACAGCAACCTCCACTTGCCAAGTTCAAGCGATTCTCCTGACTCAACCTCCTGAGTAGCTGGGATTACAGGCATGTGCCACCACGCCAGGCTAATTTTTTGTATTTTTAGTAAAGACAGGGTTTCTCCATGTTGGTCAGGCTGGTTTCAAACTCCTGACCTCAGGTGATCCACCCACCTCAGCCTCCCAAAGTGCTGAGATTATAGGCTTGAGCCACTGTGTCCGGCCTTGAAAAATGTATTTCTTTTTTTTTTTTTTTTTTTCTGGGATGGAGTTTCGCGCTTGTTACCCAGGCTGGAGTGCAATGGCGCGATTTCGGCTCACCGCAACCTCCGCCTCCTGGGTTCAGGCAATTCTCCTGCCTCAGCCTCCTGAGTAGCTGGGATTACAGGCACGCGCCACCATGCCCAGCTAATGTTTTGTATTTTTAGTAGAGACGGGGTTTCACCATGTTGACCAGGATGGTCTCTATCTCTTGACGTCGTGATCCACCCGCTTCGGCCTCCCAAAGTGCTGGGATTACAGGCTTGAGCCACCGCGCCCGGCCCTGAAAAATGTATTTCTTAATGTGAGTCTGTTCAAACAGTTTCAAAGTGCTTGCTGTACTGTTGTTCTAGTAGGCCAAAGCAGCCCAGTTCTATTCTGGACCACAAGCTACTAAGATTCTCTAAATTCAAATATACCTTTCAAGACAAAGGCATCTCCAGATGCTAGCCCAAATGCCAAAATAAACAAGTGGTTGGGCACCAAGGCTCACGCCTGTATTCCCAACACTTTAGAAAGCTGAGGCAGGTGGATCACCTAAGGTCAGGAGTTCGAGACCAGCCTGACCAACATGGTGAAACCTCGTCTCTACTAAAAATACAAAATCAGCGGGCGTGGCAGTGCATGCCTGTAATTCCAGCTACGTGGGAATCTGAGGCAGGAGAATCGCTTGAACCCGGGAGGCGGAGATTGCAATGAGTGAAGATTATGCCACTGCACTCCAGCCTGGGCAACAAGAGCAAAACTCCATCTCAAAAATAAATAAAATAAACAAGAAAGAAATTCCAAAGCCCTCAGGCCAAAAAGGTCACCCACCTCCCAAAGCCCACAAACCCCAAAACATCCTAAGCACTTCACTGTCTTCTAGGTTTTGCCTCTTTTAATTCTCCTAGAAAGCACAAACTGACTTCATGGGAGGTGATTATGCATCTGGGGAAATTTGACAAATAAGAAAGAAAGGGAAACATTAACTGAGCACCTATGAAGTGTTCCAAGCTTACCTGCCTTATCTCCAGGTGTCAGCCCCTTACTTTCAGTCTTTCAGTGCAGACAAACTCTAGAGCTTCCAGTGTTTTCCTGTTGCTAATGCAATTTCTTCCTTTCCAACTATCCCAGTAGTTTTGCATTATTAAGGCAGCTCTTCCACCTGCCAAGAAACCTACTCTTCCTATGGAGTGTAACAGGATGTGGAGCCAACACCACCCCACAAATATTTATTTATTTATTTCACTTTTTTATTTTTATTTTTTGAGACGGAGTCTTTCTGTTGCCCAGGCTGGAGTGAAGTGGCATAATCTCCACTCACTGCAACCTCCACTTCCCAGGCTCAATCGATTCTCCTGCCTCAGCCTCCTGAGTTGCTGGGTTTTTAGGTGCACACCATCACATCCTGTCTTCTTTTCCTTTTTCTTTTTTTTCCGAAATGGAGTTTCGCTCTTGTTGCCCAGGCTGGAGTACAATGGCGTGATCGGCTCACCGCAACCTCCACCTCCCAAATTCAAGCAATTCTCCTTCCTGAGAATTATAATCATGTGCCCCCACGTCCAACTAATTTTTGTATTTTCAGTAGAAACAAAGTGTCTCCATGTTGGTGAGGCTGGTCTCGAACTCCTGACCTCAGGTGATCTGCCTGCCTCCCAAAGTGCTGGGATTACAGGCATGAGCCACCTCACCCATACCTGTCTAATTTTTCTATTTTTTTGTAGAGATGGAGTTTCACTATGTTGGCCAGGCTGGTCTCAACTCCTGACCTCAAGTGATCCACCCACGTGGGCCTCCCAAAGTGCTAGGATTACAGGCATGAGCCACTGCACCCAGTCATTTTTTTTTTTTTTTTTTTAAAGATGGGGTTTCACCATGTTGGTCAGGCTGGTCTTGAACTCCCGACCTCAGGTGATCCACCCGCTTTGGCCTCCAAAGTGCTTGGATTACAGGTGTGAGCCACCACGTCCGGTCACTTTTAATTTTTTTTTCCTCAGGCCCATACTGGCTGATACATTTTTATTTTATTTTATTTTATTTTATTTTTTGAGACAGGGTCTCACTCTTGTCACCCAGGCTGGAGTGCAGTGGCGCAGTCTTGGCCCACTATACCCTCAACCTTCTAGGCTCAAGCAAACCACCAACCTTGGTCTCCCAAAGTACCGCATCTGGTCCCCCACAAGCATTTAAAACAAACAAGTACCACATCCAGGAGAAGTGCTGTGATCCTAGCTCTTCCCTGTCTGTATCTAAAGCAGAGGGCTTTCCCTTGAGTGCTAGGAACCCCATGGAATCATCTGCAAAATAATATGTGCATTTTTTTCTGTGTCAGAGGTCATAGGTCTTATCTGACTGAGTGAAAAAAAAAAACAAGGTGTGACTAAGCAATTACTTAGAAGTGGTGCTGGTAGGGGCTGGGCAAGGTGACTCATACTTGTAATTTCAACAGTTTGGGAGGCCAAGATGGGTGGATCACCTGAGGTGAGGAGTTTGAGACCAGTCTGGCCAACATGGTGAAAGCCCATCTCTACTAAAAATACAAAAATCAGCCAGGCATGGTGGCGTATGGCTGGAGTCCCAGCAACTCAGGAGGCGGAGGTTCCAGTGAGCAAAGATCGTGCCACTGCATTCCGGCCTGGGTGAGATTCCCTCTCAAAAAAAAAAAAAAAACGTCTCCCTGGCCCTAAAAACTCCTCCTTGGGATGCAGTGCCCCCAGTGGAAACATACGATTATTAATTAGTGATGTTTACCATGATTACAAGAGGAGCCAGAAGAACTGTCCCCATGCTAGCAGGATTACACTGCAGCTGCCCTAGTTTCAAATTAAGGTATATGTACTTACCTCATAGAGGCACTCAACAAATATTTATTAAACAAAAGAGTGGCCTGAAATCTAAGTATTTTATTGGAAACTCACCACCTTAACTTTTTTTTTCTATTATTTGAGACTGGATCTCTCTCTGTTGCTCAAGCTGGAGTGCAGTGAAGTGGTACAGTCTCAGCTCACTGCAACCTCACCTCCCATGCTCAAGCAATCCTTCCAACATCAGCCTCTTGAGAATTTGAGACTACAGGCACCTACCATCATTCCAGGCTAACTTTTGTATTTTTTTACACTAGGGTTTTGCCATGGTGCCAAAGCTGGTCTCAAACTCCTGAGCTCAAGAGATCTGCACATCTCAGCCTCCAAAAGTTCTGGGATTATAGGTGTGAGCCACTGCACCCCGCCTTAATCTTGTTTTAAACTGTAACTGCACTATGCTGACTTTTTTAGTGCAAGAAGTTAATAATTTGTTGCAAGGAGTTAATAATTTGTTGCAAGGAGTTAATAATTTAGTGCAAGGAGTTATTAAAATACTAAGAAGAGTATCTAGCAAAAAGTACATGCCATGCACATTTGTTAAATAAAGACAAAAATCCTGAGTGCACTGCATTGTGTTGATGGATTTTTTTTTTTTTTAAGATAGAGTCTTGCTCTGTCACCCAGGCTGCAGCACAGTGGCAGGATCTCAGCTCACTGCAACCTCTATCTCTCGGGTTCAAGCAATTCTCCCTCCCTCATCCTCCTGAGTAGCTAGGATTACAGGTGTCTGCTACTACGCCTGGCTAATTTTTGTATTTTCTAGTAGAGAGGGGGTTTTGCCATGTTGGCCAGGCTGGTCTTGAACTCTGGACCTCAGTTGATCCACCCGCCTCAGCCTCCCAAATTGCTGGGGTTACAGGCTTGAGCCACCTTGCCCAGCTGCATTATTTTCAATAGAAGCTGAATGTCATGGAGAGGGAGGGAGGAAAGCTGCATGTTATGGGGAAGGGAGCAAGGATAGGGATTTACCTTCAGAAATACTGGGCTTCAGTGTGAGCTCTGAAATTCATCTTGGGCAAGGGTCTTCACCTTTTAGAGTCTAAAAGGTTTCGAGTTCGAGTTTTCTGAAAATGAATTAGGGTCTCATTTTTCTCATATATTAATTTCCACAGAAATAGGAATTTACTTGTGGATGGCTGATGGAGATGCCTGTTTCTGATCCATAGCAATGCAAATCAATCTTGTTCATAAAGATGTGAATGAATTTTGTCCCAAGAAGAATGTAAATCTCTTTCAGTCCTACTTTTCATTTAAACTGGTTATAATACCTTACTGGTTTTATCATTAAGTGAAATAAAATACTTGACATTTATTTTCTATCTATATGAGAGTCATAGTTTTGCCTTTTATTTAAAAAAGTTATCCTACCAGCCTGGGCAACAGAAGGGGACCCCATATCTATTAAAAATTAAAAAATTGGCCAGGCATGGTGGCTCACACCTGTAATCCCAGCACTTTGGGAGGCCAAGGGGGGTGGATCACAAGGTCAGGAGATCGAGACCATCCTGGCCAACATGGTGAAACCCCATCTCTAAAAAATAAAAACTAAAACAAAAAAATTGGCCAGGCCTGTGATTCCAGTACTTTGGGAAGCCAAGGCCAGCATATCACAAGGTCAGGAGTTTAAGAACAGCCTGGCCAACACAGTAAAACCCCATCTCTACTAAAAATACAAAAATTAGCCAAGTGTGGTGGCACACACCTGTAATCCCAGGTACTCGGGAGGCCAAGGTGGAAGAATTACTTGAACCAGGTAGGCGGAGGTTGCAGTGAGCCGATACCACACCATTGCACACTCCAGCCTGGGTGACAAAGTGAGATTTCATAGGCTGGCTGCGGTGGCTCATGCCTGTAATCCCAGCACTCTGGGAGGCTGAGGCAGGCAGATCACGAGATCAAGAGATTGAGACCATCCTGGCCAACATGGTGAAACCCCCATCTCTACTAAAAATACAAAAAACTAGCTGGGCATGGTGGCACATGCCTGTAGTCCCAGCTACTCAGGAGGCTAAGGCAGGAGAATTGCTTGAACCCGGGAGGCGGAGGTGGCAGTCAGCCGAGATCGTGCCACTGCATTCCAGCCTGGCAACAGAGCAAGACTCTGTCTCAAAAAAAAGTGAGACTCCATCACAAAAAACAGAACGTAGAGAAAGACTAAAATGGTGTTTCTCAGTAGGAAAATGCAGTGAGCCACAGCATAGGAGCACAGATAAAGCATAACTCATATTAAAGAAAGGGAAATAATATAGTCTTATTTCGCCCAGGTATGTGAAGTGGACTAAATAAGGAATGAGACTGAGAAGATAATGTAGAGGCTACTTTGAGGACCCTAGGCTGTCTGGTCATCATTCAGAGGTGGTGGGGAGCCATTAAAGGTTTTTGATCCGGAAAAGAGCTCATGCGAATTTTACATTAAAATTAACTTGGGGCCAGGCACGGTGGGTCACGCCTATAGTCCCAGCTACGTGGAAGGCTGTGGCGGGAGAATCCCTTGAGCCCAGGAGGTTGAGGCTACAGTGAGCTATGATGGTGCCACACCACTCCAGTCTAGGTAACAAAATTGAACCTTTTTCTCACAAAAAAAAAAAAAAAAAAAAATTACCTGACAGCAGTTGCAGTAGGTAGAATACATTAAAGAGAACAATAACATACAGCCGGACAGCTGGAAATATAAAACTGGAGCTCAAAAATGTGTTAGGAATAGAAATAAGGGATGGGCACAGTGGCTCACGCCCGTAATCCCAGCACTTTGACAGATCACTTGAAGTCAGGAATTGAGACCAGTCTGCACAACCTGGCGGAAACCCCATCCCTACTAAAAATACAAAAATTAGCCAGGTGTGGTGGTGCGGGACCGTAATCCCAGATACTCAAGGGGCTGATGCTGGAGAATCACCTGAACCCAGGAGGCGACGGTTGAAGTGAGCCGAGATCATGCCACTAAACTCCAGCCATGGAGACAGAGTGAGACGGTCTCAAAAAAAAAGTGGTTGGTAGAGTTTGTTTGAAATGAAAGGGTAATATTGAACGAAAATGTTTTAAGTATATTGTTTAATATCAAGGTAGAGTATTTTATATCCTCTTCCCTGTTACTGTCCCATTTCCTTCCCCACAACCCCCAAGACCCTAAGATCTTCAGTGTAGGAAGTGTCCTTCCTGCCTATTTTCTAAGCGATGGGCATGGTACTGACACAAGCTAACATTTGCTGAATAAAAAGAATATGCAAAGAAGAAAACATATTTTTCTCAGAAAGGTGTTAAAAGTGAATGATTATACTGAAGAGTTTTGATAAATGAAAAGAATTGATGGACATTTCATTGGATGGCTTTGAACCTTCTCAGGAAAGGATCTGAGGAGCTTTAGAGCATCACGTGATTGAGTGCAGGTTTGGGAGCTTAAGTAGAGTGAAACAATTTGGAACAGCTGCAGCTGAAATGTGCCTGGGAGACGCCCATATGCTTGCATGCCTTTTTTAGTGCCCTTCTGTGTATCTGGAATGCTCCCTCCAGGCCTTTTCTCCTTGCCTCTCAAAGCCTAGCTCAAATGCCACCAACTTTTCTGGGACACTTCCTTGATATTATTTCAAATAAATCATTTCTTTTTCTCTGTTTATATGTCTTTCCTGTTAATCTCACTGGATTATAAATTACTTGAAGCAAAGAAAAGGTTTGCCAGGCACTGTGGCTCACACCTGTTAATCCCAGAAGTTTGGGACCAGCCTGGCCAACATGGTGAAACCCTGTCTCTACTAAAAATACAAAAAATTAGCCAGGTGTGGTGTACAGGCGCCTGTAATCCCAACTACTCAGAGGCTGAGACAGGAGAACGGCTTGAACCAGGCAAGTGGAGGTTGCAGTGAACCAAGATCACACCACTGCACTCCAGCCTAGGTGACAGAGCAAGACTCTGTCTCAAGAAAAAAAAAGAAAGAAAGAAAGGAGTATGCAGGAGAAAGATGAGTCTCCTCCCCATCTTTATCTTCCATTCTCTCTATTCTCCTTGGAGTCAACTACTGATAACCATTTATTGTGTGCCCTTTCACAATCTACAAAGCAAAAGGTATCTGAAACCAGTCTCAATCAATTTAGAAAGTATATTTTACCAAGGTTAAGGATGCACTGTGACACAGCCTCAGGAGGTCCTGAGGGCATGTCCCCAAGGTGGTCAGGGCACAGTTTAGTTTTCTACATTTCAAGGAGACATGAGGCATCAATCAATATATGTAAGATGTACATTGACTCGGTCTGGAAAGGTAGGAAAACCTGAAACAGGGAAGGGCTTCCAGGTCTTAGGTAGATAAGAGACAAATGGTTGCATTCTTTCGAGATTCTGATTAGGCTTTCACTGGATACCTAATTTACAGGAATAAATCATGTATGCCTTAGTCCAGCTTAGTGAAATAAGCAAAGGAAGAAATCAGATATGCATTTATCTCATGAGTGCAGAGGGGTAACTTTGAGTTCTGTCTGTCCTTTGTTCACAAGCAATTTCCTTGTGGGCAAATTATGAGGGACGACTGTAGCTTTTCTATCTTTGTAGCTATTTTATTCAGGAATAGAATGGAAGGCAGGTTTGCCTAACACAGTTCCAAGCTTGACCTTCTCTTTGGCTTAGTGATCTGGGGGTCCTGAGGTTTATTTTCCTCTCGCAAGTCTATGATTAATATATGTGTAGTTCTACACTTGCACATTTTCCTCCTTTTCTTGACTTAGCTATATAATCTTCAGTATGTAACTCAAAATTCCTTACCTATAACATGGACTGGTTCTGCACATTTAATAATTAATACTTTATAAGTAAATCCTACACAAATATAAAGTGTTACTATTTTTGGAAGGAGAAACAAAGCCTAGACAAAATGTACTGTACTTTCATTCAGAACAGAGGTCTCTTGGACTCTTAGGCCCAGGCTTGACCACTTTGTGCTACTGGGAGTACTCCCTTTCCTCTTCTTGACACCATCAGGAAAGGCAGGCTGAGAGTTACGCTGCTTGATTCTGCCTCGGTCTATCCCACAGGTGATCACTTACTCCAGTCATCACGTCTACAATAACTTGACTGAGGAACAGAAAGGCCGAGTGGCCTTTGCTTCCAATTTCCTGGCAGGAGACGCCTCCTTGCAGATTGAACCTCTGAAGCCCAGTGATGAGGGTCGGTACACTTGCAAGGTTAAGAATTCAGGGCGCTACGTGTGGAGCCATGTCATCTTAAAAGTCTTAGGTAAGATAGGATGCCAAGGTGAATGTCTACAGCTTATTTCTGAGGTATCTATGAGTGATAGCCATATGCATCATGGTGACATAAAACTTTATGTTCAGTACTTTGTATTGTACATTCAGAGGTCACTTCAGCCAGTTATCTGGGAAGAAATGAGTATCTTGGCCAGGCACGGTGGCTCACACCTGTAATCCCAGCACTTTGGGAGGTCGAGGCAGGCGGATCATGAGGTCACGAGTTCAAGACCAGCCTGACCAACATGGTCTCTACTAAAAATACAAAAATTAGCCAGGCATGATCAGGAGTTCGAGACCAGCCTGACCAACCCCATCTCTACTAAAAATACAAAAAAATTAGCAGGGCATGGTGGTGCACACCTGTAATCCCAGCAACTCAGGAGGCTGAAGCAGGAGAATAGCTTGAACCTGGGAGGTGGAGGTGGCAGCCTAGGTGACAGAGCAAGACTCCATATCAAAAAAGAAAAAAAAAATCTGTATTCTGTATTATAGCCATAATAAAAAATGAAAATATGAGCAATTTTCCATAGTTGTCCATTACAAAATGTAAATATTCTCTAATATTTAAGTGGGATCTTCATATTTAAGTCCTCAGATTTCAAATTCAATTGTTTTTTGACAGCAAGAGCTACTAAGCTCTACTTAATTGCTTCTAAATTAATACATTTGTTTCAGTATCAGTAAAACCATGTTCAACTTTCCTAAAATGTCCAGTAATAGTGTGTCTTCTTTGAGAAGTAATGAGGGAGTTTCTGAGGCAGCCCCCAAAAATTACAACAGCACCACTGGTGGCAGCTGGAACTGGGGGTATGTGTGCTTAGGGTATGGAGGTGGATGTTTTTCTAGGGGTAATGTAAAGCAAGCCTACATTAATCCCCACTCAAAAGATGACCAAAACCGATGGCTGGAGAAACAACGCAATAGGACATAGTTTTTCTGTAGAATCTGGTGTTTGAGGATCTTTGAATCTTACACTTTTGCTTGTTGTTGTTGTTGCCAGTGAGACCATCCAAGCCCAAGTGTGAGATGGAAGGAGAGCTGACAGAAGGAAGTGACCTGACTTTGCAGTGTGAGTCATCCTCTGGCACAGAGCCCATTGTGTATTACTGGCAGCGAATCCGGGAGAAGGAGGGAGAGGACGAACGTCTGCCTCCCAAATCTAGGATTGGTAAGTCATCTTCTCACCAATCCACTGAGCCAACAAGATAGTGCCCTATCCACAAGTTCTAAATCGGCTTTGTCAGCAACTCACTATGTGACCTGAAATACCCTGCTGAACCTACTGAACTTCCATTTTTAAAATCCATTAACTAGGACAGAAAATCTGTCTTTTCTTTCCGCAAATGACATATAAAACTCGTGAAAAGAGATTAGAAAAAATGTACTACATAAATCCACTGTATCTAAATATGTTTAGTATCCCTTAAATGTTGATAATCTTTTCTAACTTTTGAGGATGTGCTACAACTTAAAAGAATGTTTACCTCTCTTCTCATGTTCCCAAAGGGTATATTTTTCATCATTTCATCCTTATCAAGTAGTATGAGAATCTCAAGTCAGTGATACAATCAACAATAAATATAGATACCATCACTAAAGGAATTTACAGTCACTCTTTCTGCTTGTGCAGACTACAACAACCCTGGGCGAGTTCTGCTGCAGAATCTTACCATGTCCTCCTCCGGACTCTACCAGTGCACAGCCGGCAATGAAGCTGGGAAGGAGAGCTGTGTGGTACGGGTAACTGTACAGTGTAAGCATCCAAAGGAGTTTTTGTTTCTTTTTTTTATTTGTTTTTGCATTCTGGATCAATGTAAGACATTCTAATCATGAGTAAGAGTAAGGTTAAGGTCAAAATCTTTATTTCTAGAAGGATACAGCTATCATCAAAATAAATTTAGTTGCACTCGACAACTGACTGGCTGGGCACAGTGGCTCATGCCTGTAATCCCAGCACTTTAGGAGGCCGAGGTGGGCCGATCACTTGATGTCAGGAGTTTAAGACCAGCCTGGCCAACATGGTGAAACCCTGTTTCTACTAAAATACAAAAATTACCCAGGCGTGGTGGTGGGTGCCTGTAATCTCAGCTACCCAGGAGGCTGAGGCAGAAGAATTGACTGAAATTGGGAGGTTGCAGTGAGCCAAGCTTGCACCACTGCACTCCAGCCTGGGCGACAGAGCGAGACTACCTCTAAAAAAAAAAAAAAAAAAAAAAAAGAAAGAAAAGAAAACAATTGACTCTGTATTTACAAATGTGTGAATTAGCCAGCCCCCTAAAGATATTTACTATATCCAGGAGAGTACTAAATAAACACCATTCCTAAAAACAAAAACAAAACCACCAAGCTAGTTATATGCCATCTACCATTCTAGGCAAGTAGATGAAATTTCTCTCCTCCACAGAGTGTTTTTGAGTGCATGTGTGCTTGTGCACGTGCACTCACACGTGTTATAATCAAGAATTAGATAGATTTGATTCAAGTACAGATGAGCGATAGTAGCAGGTGACTAAGAGCATTAGCTGTGGAGTCAGATAACTGCCTGGATTGCAATCACAGCTACCACTAACTCTGTAGTATCTGAGGCATGTTTCCCAATCTATAAAGAAGAGTAATAGTTAACTGTCTCAGAGTTTTTCCTTTTTTCCTTTTTTTTTTTTTAATGGAGACAGGGTCTTGCTCTGTCACCTAGGCTGGAGTACAGTGGCGTAATCTTGGCTCACTGCAGCCTCTGCCTCCCAGCTTCAAGCAATTCTCCTGTGTCAGTCTCCCAAGCAGCTGGGATTACAGGCACATGCTACCACGCCTGGCTAATTTCTCTATTTTTATAGAGAAAGGGTTTCACCATGTTGGCCAGGATGGTCTCAAACTCCTGGACTTAGGCAATCTGTTCTCTGCCTCCCAGAGTGCTGGGATTACAGGCTTAAGCAATGGCGCCTGGCCTCTTCATTTTTCTGAAAAGTTGGTAAATGAACACATTTACTTACAACTGCCTAGGAACAGGGCTTGACATATAATGTGTGTTCAATCACATTAGCTATTTTTATTTCTCCTCAATTTAGGTAGCAACTTTAGACTTTTGAACCGAATCCTACATCCACAAGCCATGTTTGAAGTGTTAATATTTATTTGGTGCAATAAATAGTATACCAGGCTTATAATCTAGAGACTGAGTCATGAAAAAAGATAGGATAAACCAAGTTAAAAGACAAAAGGAAGCTGGATCCAGATGTTCATCTTTCACAGATGTTCATCTTTGTTAAACTGTCTCCACAACATCTTTGTCAAATTGTCTCTAATTTCTCAAACGCTCTTTGGACCACTTTTAACATTTTCCTAGCCCTCTTATTTTTATTTATTTTTGAGACAGAGTCTCACTCTGTCACCCAGGCTGGAGTGCAATGGCACAATCTCAGCTCACTGCAACCTCTGCCTCCCAAGTTCAAGCAATTCTCCTGCCTCAGCCTCCTGAGTTGCTGTGATTACAAGTATGCACCACTACGCCTGGCTAATTTTTGTATTTTTAGTAGAGACGGAGTTTCACCTGTTGACAAGGCTGGTCTTGAACACCTGATCTCAGGTGATCCACCTGCCTCGGCTTCCCAAGGTGCTGGGATTACAGGCATGAGCCACTATGCCAAGTGCCCTTTTATTAAGTAATTAATTAAATAAAACCTTTGTCAGAATCAATATTTTACTTTTTCCTTTTTTTTTTTTTAATTTTTTAATGAACAAAGTCTCCAAGAATATTTTATTTTTTTCAAAGTTATACTTCAACATTCTGTGCCCATTTTGGTTTAGCTGTTTTCTCGCTGATTTGAAAGAGTTCTTTATTACGTATTTATATACTTTGCTTATTAGACTTTGCACTCTGGTGGTTTTAAAAATATGTCCACGTAATTATTTGCTACTCCTCCCTTCAAGAGGTATACCTTCAGCCAGGCGCAGTGGCTCACACGTGTAATCCCAACATTTTCAGAGGCTGAGGCAGGTAGATCACTTAAGGTCAGGAGTTTGAGACCAGCCTGACCAACATGGTGAAAACCCGTTGCTACTAAAAATAGAAAATTAGTTTGGTGTGGTGGCACATCCCTATAATCCTAGCTACTTGGGAGGCTGAGGCAGGAGAATCACTTGAACCTGGGAGGCAGAGGTTGCAGTGAGCTGAGATCGCACCACTGCACTCCAGTCTGGGCAACAAGAGCAAAATTCCATCTCAATAAAAGAAAAAAAAGAGGTACACCTTCATTCTCCTCTCTTTCAGTGTGATCTGAACTTAGTGACTCACTTCTGATGAATATAATACAGCAGAAGTGATGCTATGTCGTGCATCTGCAAAAGCATTGCAGCTCTCTTTCTTAGATCTCAGATCCTCTCTCTCTCTTACATCATTCACTTTATGGGAAGCCAGCTGCTTTGTTAAGAGCCTTATATAGAGGCCCATGTAGTGAGGAACTGAGGCCTCCAGCCAACAGACATGTGAATGAGCCATCTCAGAGGCAGATCACCCAACACCAGTCAAGCCTAGAAACAGGGCTTGACACATGGTAGGTGTTCAGTAACGTTAGCTATTATTATTAACAGATTACTGGATTAGACATTAAGCTACAAAGTCACAGACTGTAATTCCTAGGGTCATCCATTTAAGTGGTAGAGCAATTATTTTCATCTCTACTAGACAGAGGTCTACAAGTTGCCCTTTCAGAGTTGTAAATTGCCAAGCTCTGTACTTCTTTTGTCTATTTCCAAGTTATCAGATACTTTTTGTTTGTTTGTTTGTTTCCTGTGGTATTTCAGGACATACTTTTTATTAAAAACTTAGGCAGTTCTCAGGAAAAGAAATAAAAAATGGTCAATAAACATAAATAAAGAGGTGCCCCAAAATCCTTTATTCCCCATTAGGTTGAGAAAATAAAAACACCCTTTTTATTTTAAGCTATCAGTATAGCAAATATAAAAACTGTAGAAACAATTTTAGAAAGGTTATAGGGAAACAGATGCTTTTACATTTTGACTAAATTGGTAGCACAATTAGCTTTATAGATTTCTGAGGGGTAAATACATTAAAGTAAGGCATATACAAAGAAGAAGGGTAAGTGTACAACTTGACAGATTTTCAAAAGTGAAGATACCTGTGTAACCAGTATCATGATTAAGAACCTGTTTCTGACCAGGCACAGTGGCTCATGCCTATAACCCCAGCACTCTGGGAAGCTGAGCTGGGGGCAGATCACCTGAGGTCAGGAGTTTGAGACTAGCCTCGCCAACATGGTGAAACCCTAGCTCTACTAAAAATACAAAACTTAGCCGGGTATGATGGGGCATGCCGGTAATCCTAGCTACTTGGGAGGCTGAGGCAGGAGAATCATTTGAACCTGGGACGCAGCGGTTGCAGTGAGCCAAGACTGTGCCACTGCACTCTAGCCTGGGCAACAGAGCGAGACTCCAGCTAAAAAAAAAAAAAAAAAAAAAAAAAAAAAAAAATCTGTTTCTAACTCTTGCTACCTCTCTATAATCCAGGTTTCTAATTTTACGGATTACTTTTCCTGTCTCAAAATGGAATCATTCCATTATGTCTGGTTTCTTTCATTCCACATTGTATTTCTGAGATTCATCATTATTGTTGCTTATAGCTATAGTATGTCAATTTTCATTGTTTTATAGTATTTCACTGTGTAACTATACAATTAGTCATTCATTTAATTCCAGATGCAAAAGTACATTCCATTTTATCCAGCAATATTTCTGTGAATTTATATTTTAGAGACATGCCCCAAGGGTCCAAATACATATGGAAAATAAGGATATATTATTATTTTTTCTTTTTCTTTTTTTGAGATTGAGACAGAGTTTCACTCTTGTTGCCCAGGCTGGAGTGCAATGGTGCTATCTCCGCTCACTGTAACCTCCGCCTCCCGGGTTCAAGCACTTCCCCTGCCTCAGCCTTCTGAGAAGCTGGGATTACAAACCCGCACACCATACCCAGCTAATTTTTGTATTTTTAGTAGAAACAGGGTCTCTCCATGTTGGCCAGGCTGGTCTCAAACTCCTGGCATCAAGTGATCAACCTGCCTCAGCCTCCCAAAGTGTTGGGATTACAGGCATGAGCCACAGCACCCGGAAATATATTCTTTTCTTCTCTTTTTTTTTTTTTTTTTTTTGAGATGGAATCTCACTCTGTCGCCCAGGCTGGAATGCAGTAGCATGATCTCAGCTCACTACAACCTCCACCTCCCAGGTTCAAGCAATTCTCCTGCCTCAGCCTCCGAAGTAGCTGGGACTACAGGCACATGCCACCACACCCGGCTATTTTTTGTATTTTTAGTACAGAGGGGGTTTCACCATGTTAGCCAGGATGGTCTTGATCTCCTGAACTCATAATCTGCTCACCTCAGCCTCCCAAAGTGCTGGGATTACAGGCGTCAGCCACCGCGCCCAGACTGATATATTATTTTCAACTGTGAAAAACTGAAAGCAACCTAAATTTCTATTAATAGACAATCCATCTAGAGATTATGTGTGCTGGAGCTGACGCAGTGGGGGAAACATTCTCTAACTGAAATTACTCAGGTAAAATAACTC
Source organism: Sapajus apella (assembly GCF_009761245.1). Classification (NCBI taxonomy): domain Eukaryota; kingdom Metazoa; phylum Chordata; class Mammalia; order Primates; family Cebidae; genus Sapajus; species Sapajus apella. Next base: position 12,209,191 of record NW_022436956.1, read on the forward strand.
CAGTCCTTTGAGATCTTAACTATCCACAGTCCGGTTTCTTTAAAAAATAAAATTTTATATCATTTCCTTTTTATAAGAATAAATAAGCTGGGTGCAGCAGCTCACGCCTGAAATCCCAGCACTTTGGGAGGCCAAGGCGGGTGGGTGGATCGATCACCTGAGGTCAGGAGTTTGAGACCAGCCTGGTCAACATGGTGAAACCCCGTCTCTACTAAAAATAGAATAATTAGCAGGGGCGGTGGCGCACGCCTATAATCCCAGCTGCTCAGGAAGCTGGGGCAGGAGAATCACTTGAACCCACGAGGCAAAGGTTGCAGTGAGCCGAGATCATGCCATTGCACTCCAGCCTGAGCGACAAGAGGGAAACTCTGTCTCAAAAAAAGAAAAAAAGAATAAATAGCAAATTCTGTTGATTATACTTCCAAAATATAGGCAATGGCCATGCACTTTTTTCTATATACATTACTTTCATCCTAGCCTAATCCATCATCTCTAGCCTGCACTATTATAAGCCTCCTAACCAGGGCCCCTGCTTTCTTTCCTACCCCTCCACAAGTTGTTTTCCCTAGAGCAGCATGGTGCACTGTCTCAGATATAATTTGGATTGTTACTCTTTTATTGCTCTCACATTAAAATCCTTGCCATGGCCTACGTGGGCTGGTCCCTTCCCATCTCTGTGACCTCATCTCCCTCTACTCTCCCTTGCTCACTATGCTCCAGACACACTCACACTAATTACACTTGCTATTCCTTCTGCCTGGAATGCTCTGTTCCTAATCACAAGATCATCCTTTACATCATATATGGCTCAACTGAAATGTCACCTCCTCAAAGTCTTGATCACGCAAACTTAAGTGGTATGCCTCCATTACCCCTCTAAAATTCACTCCTCCAATTTTGCCTTCATAGAATTTATTCATTATCTGAAATTATCTTTACTTGTTTATTATGTTTTCCTCTTCTGGAATGTAAACTCAACAAAAGCAGAAAACTTGCCTATCTTCAATAGTGCCTACAACAGTGCCTGGCTCAGGGTAGGCACTTAAATAAATATTTGGTATATGAAAGAGCATGTATTACTAAACTGTAAATCATATGTATCTTAACTTCTAAATTTCTAGGATCCATGGTCAAATTCCACAGTCTAAAATTATAGGTTATATTCCTTTTTGAAAAATCAATTTTTATTCTACTCAAATTAATTTTTTTTTTTTTTTTTTTTTTGAGACACAATCTTGCTCCATCACCCAGGCTGGAGTGAAGTGGCGTGATCTCAGCTCACTACAACATCTGCCTCCTAGGTTCAAGCAATTCTCATGCCTCAGCCTCCCAAGTAGCAGGGATTACAGGCATGCACCACCATGCCCAGATAATTTTTGTATTTTTATTAGGGATGAAGATCCCCATGTCAGCCAGGCTGGTCTTGAACTCCTGACCTCAAGTGATCCACCTACGTCAGCCTCCCAAAGTGCTAGGATTACAAGCGTGAGGCCAAAAAAAAATTTTTTTTTTTTTACTTTCTTTTATATGACTGGTGGGAGAAGGGAGCTGTTAAAACAGGGAAGTCAGCAGAGCCAGAGGAATGCCCAAATGTTATCCTATTAAGGCTTACAAATCTTCAGACATGATATGATTACTCTCCCAGCCCAGTTTTATCATCTGAACCCACCAAGACTTATTCACTAACACCTGGCCACTTGCTGGTGAAGTCTGTGATTCAGAAACTACAACTGCAAATATAGCAATAAGAGAGGGTAATGCAGTACTGCTCAGGAAGATAAAGACCTGGAAATACACATTCTGTCCAAAGCTTATGTTTTTTGAGTTCATGTATTTCCTAGCTTATGTTTGGTTTTACTTGTGCTTTTGCTTCTGAGAAAATAGATGTACAAAGCATCGGCATGGTTGTGGGAGCAGTGACAGGCATAGTGGCTGGAGCCCTGCTGATTGTCCTCTTGGTGTGGCTGCTAATCCAAAGGAAAGACAAAGAGAGATATGAGGAAGAAGAGAGACCTAATGAAATTCGGTAAGCCTCTCAAATACCCACTTTTACTGGGCTTCTGTTTTAGGGCCAGCACTATAGTGACCAGTCAACATAAATGTTCCCAGTTTTGTCTTAATAATAAATCTGTTAAAAAAATATATCCTGGTAGATAGGAAGTTCCAGCCTAAGGACAGAGGGTGTAGTCTACCTGGACTTTACTGTGAAACTATCTTATTTTCAGTAAACACTTAAAAGCTAAATTTAGGCTGGCTGTAAACACTTAGCACTTTAGGAGGCTGAGAGGTGGGAGGATTACTTGAGGCCAGGAGTTTGAAACCTGCCTGGTCAACACAGTTAGACTCCATCTCTACAAAAGTAAAAAAAAAATAGCCAGGGATGGTAGCGCATGCCTGTAGTCCCAGCTACTCAGGAGGCTGAGGCAGGAGAATCTCTCTCTTTTTTTTTTTTTTTTTTTTTTAAGACAGAGTCTTGTTTTGTCGCCAGGCGCCAGGCTGGAGTGCAGTGTTGCGATCTCAGCTCACTGCAACCTCCGCCTCCCGGGTTCAAGCAATTCTCCAAAACAGGAGAATCTCTTGAACCCGGGAGGCAGAGGTTGTTGAAGTGAGTCAAGAATGTGCCACTGCACTCCAGCCTGGGCGGAAGAGCGAGACTCTGTCTCAAAACAAAACAAAACAAAAGCATGTATGTATATAAAACAGTTCAACTTACCTTTCTTCTGATTGACTTCTACTCATAACAGGCATACAATGAAAAATGGGCATAGCCTATGGGTCATGAAAGGGTTTATGCAGACAAACTCTAAACCAGAGAGAGTGCTATCTAGGCCATCTCAATGATAAGATTCTATCCTCCCAGTATAATAGAGTTGACCAGTGGGCTAACAAAATATACATTTGCATGAGCCAAGCATTAAGTCTTAAGAAACAAGAAAGTACCTATGTCCCTAAATGGCTGCCTTCCCGCTGGTATTATCTGAGGTTTACAGCTTGAGGAATGTATTGGGAAACCTCAGAAGGAAGCAACCATAGTGGAAGCAATCACAGACCTGCCAGTATTAAAGTTTATCTTTGCTGTTTTTTTTCTCTTCAGAGAAGATGCTGAAGCTCCGAAAGCCCGCCTTGTGAAACCCAGCTCCTCTTCCTCAGGCTCTCGGAGCTCACGCTCTGGTTCTTCCTCCACTCGCTCCACAGCAAATAGTGCCTCACGCAGCCAGCGGACACTGTCAACTGACGCAGCACCCCAGCCAGGGCTGGCCACCCAGGCATACAGCTTAGTGGGGCCAGAGGTGAGAGGTACTGAACCAAAGAAAGTCCACCATGCTACTCTGACCAAAGCAGAAACCACACCTAGCATGATCCCCAGCCAGAGTAGAGCCTTCCAAACGGTCTGAATTAGAATGGACTTGACTCCCACACTTTCCTAGGAGTCAGGGTCTTTGGACTCTTCTAGTCATTGGAGCTCAGTCACCAGCCACACAACCCCCTCAAACCAGATGAGAGGTCATTTAAGTAGCAGTGAGCACTGCACAGAAGACATTCAGATGAGCACTTTCCTTATAGGACACCAAACAAGCAAAAGGATGTAAGCTGATTCATCTCCAAAAAGGCATCTCATTGTGCCTTTAGACCAGAATAAGGGAAAGCAGGAGTCCAAATCTATCTGTTGACCAGGACCTATGGTGAGAAGGTTGGGGAAAGGTGAAGTGAATACACCTAAAACTTTTCATGTGGGATATTTTGTATCATTGCTTTGATTTGCCATTTTCAAGAGGAAATGGGATGTTGTTTGTAAGTTTTCTATGCATTTCTGCAAACCTATTGGATTACTGCAATTATTCACAATCAAGCAAAACCCACAGCCTTATTACACCGGTCTGCACCATGTACTGAGCTAACCACTTCTAAGAAACTCCAAAAAAGGAAATATGTGTCTTCTATTCTGACTTAACTTCATTTGTCATAATGTTTGGATATTAATTTCAAGGGGAGTTGAAATAGTGGGAGATGGAGAAGAGTGAATGAGTTTCTCCCACTTTGTATTAATCTCACTACTTGTATTGAGCCCAAAATAACTATGAAAGGAGAACAAAATGTGTGACAAAGGATTATGGAAAGCTTTCCATCTTCATGATGTTATGAAGATTGCTGACAAACATTAGAAATATATAATGGAGCAATTGTGGATTTTCCCTCAAATCAGATGCCTCTAAGGACTTTCCTGCTGGATATCTCTGGAAGGAAAAAATACTTACTACATAACATTTATCAAAGTCCTTAGAATTCTTCTAGAGAAAAAGGGATCTAGGAATGCTGAAAGATTACCCACCATCTCATTATAGTCTCTCCTTTCTGAGAACATGTGAAACCAGAATTGCAAGACTGGCTGGACTAGAAAGGGAGATTACATCAGTTTTCTCTTAGTATGATAAGGAAGGTAGCAGGCAAGGTAGCAGGCACCTGTAGGAAAATCGCTTGAACCCAGTAGGCAGAGGTTGTAGTAGGCCAAGATTATGCCACTGCACTCCAGCCTGGGTGACAGAGCAAGACTCCATCTCAAAAAAAATAAACAATGTCAAGGAAGGAAAAAGAAGTTCAGTATTGTACTACAATTGGAATTTCCTCCATTTCATCCATTTTCGAAGGATGTGAACTTGGAACTTTTGATGATTCTAAGCCTTAAATTACCAAAAAGATCAGGGATTGCTAATGCTTCTAATAGCACTGCAAGTATAGGCCATAATCATTCCCTCCTAAGAAGTGAAAAATGAGAGAAATTCAGTACTTTCCCAGCCTCAGCCTCCAGAGGTCTAGCTCTGGGGTGGAAGAAAAGGGAACTAACATTTAGGGAAGAGATGAGAATAATTAGTGGGTGGCAGGAGAGGGTTGAGCTAGTGCCTGCTAACAGTTTAGTTGTCAGCATCTTAGAAAGAATTAGCAAAAAGAATTCACCAGGATAGCTGCTGAAGAGCTGATGAATGGAAGAAAGATGTTTGAAAAATAAAGAAAACAGTAGCCTCCGATATAATAACTTGCCTTTTTAATAGTTTTAACTACTCTTTTTTTTTTGAGACGGAGTTTCGCTCTTGTTACCCAGGCTGGAGTGCAATGGCGCGAGCTCGGCTCACCGCAACCTCCGCCTCCTGGGTTCAGGCAATTCTCCTGCCTCAGCCTCCTGAGTCGCTGGGATTACAGGCACGCGCCACCATGCCCAGCTAATTTTTTGTATTTTTAGTAGAGACGGGGTTTCACCGTGTTGACCAGGATGGTCTCGATCTCTTGACCTTGTGATCCACCCGCCTCAGCCTCCCAAAGTGCTGGGATTACAGGCTTGAGCCACCGCGCCCGGCAGTTTTAACTACTCTTGATACCTATAGCACAAATGCTGGACCTGAATCAGCCCTTCAAGGACCCTAGCACAAATGTCAACTGATCACCACTGGGAGAGCAGAAAAAAAAAATTTTTTTTCTTTTTCTTTTTTTTTTTTTTTTGAGACAGAGTCTCGCCCTGTCATCCAGGCTGAAGTGTGGTGGTACCATCTCAGCTCATTGCAGCCTCTGCCCCCCAGGTTCAAGCAATTCAACTCATTGCAGCCTCTGCCTCCCAGGTTCAAGTAATTCTCATTACTAGGCCTCCCAAGTAGCTAGGATTACAGGTGCCCACCACCACACCCAGCTAACTTTTGTAGTTTGGGTAGAGACAGGGTTTCTCCATGTTTGCCAGGCTGGTCTCAAACTCCTGACCTCAAATGACCCGTCCACCCTCGGCCTCCCAAAATGCTGGGATTACGGGCATGAGCTACTACACCTGGCCCAGGATACTTTTTTTTTTTTTTTTTTTGAGATAGAGTCTCGCTCTCATCACACAGGCTGGAGTGCAGTGGCACAATCTCAACTCACTGCAACCTCCACCTTCCAGGTTCAAGTGATTCTCCTTCCTCAGCCTCCCTGGTAGCTGGAATTACAGGCACACACCACCATGCCTGGATAATGTTTGTATTTTTAGTAGATGGGGTTTCACTATGTTGGCCAGGCTGGTCTCAAACTCCTGTCAGGTGACCCACCCACCTCGGCCTCCCAAAGTGCTAGGATTACAGGTGTGAGCCACTGCACCCAGCCCAGAATACTTTTTAAAATAACAGCAGGTTAGAGGAAAGAAAAAAATGCTGAATGTGGTGATGAAAGCATGTTTCTAAAACAGGAAGCTGATGCTTAAATAGGAAAGGCTAATCTGGGATTTTGCCCCATTTCTCTGGTTTTTCACTCCTATATTTAATTCTCACACTCATGTCCTTACATATTGTAAAAAAAACAAAATTCTTGTGAAGTCCCCAGGAGTTTATCCTTGGGTGAAAGTTTTAACCTGAGTATTGCCTTCCTCTAAAAAAGGTAAGAAATAAGAGACATTAAGAAATTAACTTAAAAATGTCTGCTATGAGTTTAAGAGGACTGGCATATTTGGAATGCTTCTTATACTAACATTGTCTCATTGTAAAATATAAAATCCCTTACTCTGACTACATTTTTATTCCTCTGGGAGTGTGGTATCCAGGCAACATATCAGTTCTGCTATGTAATTCTGAGAACTCTCATTTCTGGAGTACCTGAGCCAAACAAATACACTATGGAGGCTGCAGTTGTATCATCACTAGCAATTTGCTCTTTTTTTTTTTTTTTTTTTTTTTAAAAGATGGGGTTTCACCATTTTGGTCAGGCTGATCTTAAACTCCCGACCTCAGGTGATCCGCTCCCCTTGGCCTCCAAAGTGCTTGGATTACAGTCGTGAGCCACCACGCCCAGCCAGCAATTTGCTTTTATCATTATTTACTACCTTTGAACCTAAGGTTTCCTGCCTATGCTTTTGAAAGCAAGAATAAGTCTCCTTTGCATGAAAAAAAGGCTTATATTTTTAAACGTTAGTTACCAGAATGCTAAAATACCAGTTGACTACTCAAATTATTTTGGAAATCTATCCATAATGGAAGTCTACCACAAACACATAAAACAGATTATACTAAGAGCTGAGAAATTCAAAGGAATTGAAGATTCTGAGAGATAAGCTGTTCAAGTCTTAGCAATGATACTGCACTTCTCTTTGACAGATTCTGGGCTTAAGTTAGAGACCCTACTGGTTCCAAACCACATTCCACTGAGTTTGCAAGAAAAATAAATTTGATTTTGAAATAGGAAACAAAAAAAAGGAGAAAACAACTAAAAAGTAGAAGAAAAATGTTTGTAAGAGGAAGATGCAGATGGAATGATGTGGAAGTTCAGTAACCATGTCAATAAAATATATAAACCAAACTTAAATTTGTGAAATAAGGAAGTTGGTATCTTTGTTGTTACAACATATAAAAACAATTTCAGAACTGCTGTTGCAAAAAGACCTATATAGTTTTGCTTCCTTCTGGTGTTAAGCTGTTTATATTTCTGTTTCTGTTTTAACTTCTAAGTTGCCTTGTAATTGGGACTGTGTTTGATCATCACAAAAACCAAATATTTATTATGGATGCATCTGTATCAGCAATTAAAAAATAAACAAGTAAAAGTGATACTGTAGGAGAAGTTGAAGCTCATATAACCGGGACTGGAAATTTATCAACTTGCTGCCAACAGAACGACAAAAGAACTCGTACTGAATATGATCTATTGTTTATCAATTTCAGTCACAAATTTACCAATTATTTTTTTCTCTCACAAGGCAAGATGCTAGGTATAAGTTGCACAGGGGATATCAAGAGAGCTGCTATCCTTAAGGGCTCTATCAAAATTAACAAAATAATTACTGAGCAAGTGCCTAGGTGAAATGCCAACAGAGAAGCACACACTAAGGGGTTCAAATAAATCTGAAAAGTACACACTAAGTGATTCAAATACATCTGGAAAAAACTTCACAGAGGGCTGGGCGCGGTGGCTCACGCCTATAATCCAGCATTTCGGGAGGCCAAGGCGGGCGGATCACTTGAGGTCAGAAGTTCAAGACTAGCCTGGCCAACATGGTGAAACCCTATCTCTACTAAAACAAAACAAAACAAAACACTTCACAGAGGTCATTGAAAATCAACAGCAACAACAGTAATCAACACTTAGCCATTATTGTGCGCCAGTCACACTAAGCACATTATACATTTTGTCTCAATTTCATACTCACATAATCCTATAAGGAAATACACGTATTCTCATTCTACAAGTGAGAAATGTAAGGCTCAAAAAGGCTAAGTTAGTAGTAGAGCCAGGATTTAAACCCAGTCACTGTTAGTATATTCTATGAGAACTGACAGATCCTGATTAATTACCATCCTTCCTCCTAAAATCCTCAAACCTTTATCCTAACCTTTAGGCTGTTCTCTTTGCTTTCTTCCTTGCCCTAAAGCTTTTCACCATACTTGGGACACAATTAGCTCACTCACACAAGTCTAAATCCTTTAGTTTTCCCTTGTTCTGCAAAATAGGATACAATTCCCAACTTTATTATTGCCTGATTTGTATTTATTTGTTAATAATAGGCTTAGATTATGTAATTTTTGTTTAATGTTAAGCACAGAGTATCTTGAGCACATCAAGATTAAATCTGTTCAATCTTGAGAGGCAAAAAGATAAGATGCGTTGAAACTAGAAAGTAATAGGTATAGTTGATTCTTCAAAGATGATATAGTCATATCAATTTATTTAAAATGTAGGCTGGGTGTGGTGGCTCACCCCTGTAATCCCAGCACTTTGGGAGGTCAGGGAGAGCAGATCACTGAAGATCAGGAGTTCAAGACCAGCATGGCCAACATGGTGAAACCCCATCTCTACTAAAAATATAAAAATTACCCGGACGTGGTGGCGCATGCCTGTGGATCCATCTACTCAGGAAGCTGAGGCAGGCGAATCGCTTGAATCCGGGAGGTTGAGGTTGCGTTGAGCCGAGATGACGCCACTGTACTCCAGCCTGAGCAATAGATCCAGACTCCATCTCAAAAAAAAAAAAAAAGAAAATTATAGAGTTCAAGGACCTCCATGTTCAGAAGTAATTATGTTTATAATTTGCTTTCTCTCTTTTTTTTTTTTTGAGACAGAGTCTTCCTCTGTCACCCAGGCTGGAGTGCAATAGCGTCATCTCAGCTTACCACAACCTCCACCTCCCAGGTTCAAGTGATTCTCTTGCCTCAGCCTCCGGAGTAGCTAGGACCACAGGCGCATGCCACCACACCTAGCTAATTTATTTTTAGTAGAGACGGGCTTTCACTGTGTTGGCCATACTGGTCTCAAACTCCTGACCTCAAGTGATTAACCCACCTCGGCCTCCCCCTCCCAAAGGGCTGGGATTACAGGTGTGAGCCACTGAGCCCAGCATTTCTCTGTCATTTTTTTTTTTTTTTTAAAGAGACATGGTTTCTCCATGATGGCCAGGCTGGTCTTGAACTCCCAACCTCAGGTGATCCATCCGCCTCAGCCTCCCAAAATGCCGGGATTACAGGTGTGAGCCACCATGCGCGGCCTCTGTCATTTTTTTTTTGAAGACCAAGTTTCACTCTTGTTGCCCAGGCTCAAGTGCAATGGCGCAATCTCGGCTCACTGAAATCTCTGCCTCCCGGGTTCAAGCAATTCTCCTGCCTCCCGGGTTCGAGCAATTCTCCTGCCTCAGCCTCCCAAGTAGCTGGGATTACAGACATGTGCCACCATGCCTGGCTAATTTTGTATTTTCAGTAGAGACAGGGTTTCTCCATGTGGTCAGGCTGGTCTCGAACTCTCAACCTCAGGTGATCTGCCCACCTCAGCTTCCCAAAGTGCTGAGATTACAGGAGTGAGCCACTGTGCCCAGCCTCTCTATTATTTTTTATATCTTGTTTTTGTTACCACTCCTGGATGGAAAAGTAAGTCATAAAAAAGGAAAACTCAGTGAGTTTGGCTACTTGCAAGCAGCTCTGACAAAGATTTCAATTAGTAAAACAACTTAAAAATTAGGGCCAGGCACAGTGGCTCATGCCTGTAAACCTAGCTTTGGGGGGCCAAAGCAGGAGGATCACTGGAGTCCAGGAGTTCAAGACCAGCCTGGGCAACATAGTAAGACCCCATCTCTGATTTAAAAAAAAAAAAAAAATTCTTTGTTGTTTTCTATGAGAAATAATTTGGTTCAAAAAAAATTCTTAAAAATGAAGCTGCTCTATTAAAATTTCAACTTTAAAAAGTTAATAAAGAGCACTTTTTTTTCTTTTTTATTATTATTATTTTATAAGATGGGTTTTCACCACGTTGGTCAGGCTGTTCTTGAACTCCCGACCTCAGGTGATCCGCCCACCTTGGCCTCCAAAGTGCTTGGATTACAGATGTGAGCCACCACACCCGGCCTAGGAGCACTTTTTTTTTTTTTAAGAGACAGGTTCTCACTCTGTCGCCCAGGCTGGAGCACAGGGGCACAATCACGGCTCACTGCAGCCTCAACTTCTCAGGCTCAGGCATCCTCCCACCTCAGCCTCCGGAGTACCTGGGACTACAGGCACACGCCACCATGTCCAGCTAATTTTTATATTTTTTCGTAGAGATGGGGTCTCCTTATGTTGCCCAGGTTGGCCTTGAACTCCTGGGCTCAAGCCATCTGCCAACCTTGGCTTCCCAAAGTGCTGGGATTACAGTGCCTGGCCAAGAGCACGTTATATAGAGCACCTCCTCTCCACAGTTCAGGGGCTAAACAAGATGACTTTAAGAGTTTTAAAGTAGAAAGCAATCTAGTCTGAGCTAGAAGCATAAGCTGTGGAATAAAATACGATTTTGAAAACTTCAGGGTCAGCTAGGGATCTTAACCAAGACCCATTTGAGCCTCAATTTCTTTATCTGAAAATGGGGACAATATGATCTGCCTAAAATAGTTGTGAGGGTCATGTAAGAAATATACGTCAAATACTTAGCATGGTGCCCTGCATAAAGCATTGAATAAAACATCAATGGCAAAGGCTCTACTACCAGAAATATATTACGATAGGCCTGAGAATGTTCTAAAGCATATAATCTGGTTAGGAAGGCAAAGCATGATGCAGAAAATAGACAAGTATGCTATTCTCAAGTTGCAATAATTTATACATAGCTGCAATTAGAAATCAAAATATTAATAACAGCTTGCATCATTCTGGTTTCAAATTTCCCTGATGCAATGCCGCACATATACTCAAGTATTTCGGCAATCAGGGAATACATATATCGTATCTTTTCGTCTTTTTTCTTTTTTTTGAGACAGAGTTTCACTCGTTACCCAGGCTGGAGTGCAATGGCGCGATCTTGGCTCACCGCAACCTCCGCCTCCTAGGTTCAGGCAATTCTCCTGCCTCAGCCTCCTGAGTAGCTGGGATTACAGGCATGCGCCACCACGCCCAGCTAATTTTTTGTAGTTTTAGTAGAGACGGGTCACCGTGTTGACCAGGATGGTCTCGATCTCTTGACCTTGTGATCCACCCGCCTCGGCCTCCCAAAATGCTGGGATTACAGGCTTGAGCCACCGCGCCCGGCCTCATCTTTTAATATCTTTTAATATCTGAGGTTTTGAAGTAAGGGAACATAAATTTACTATTCTTTACAACTAATTTTTAAAAGATGCATATTTAGTAACATTACACCACATAATCCTAATACAAATAAATTCAATTCTAAACCTTAAGCTTTTTTCATTTTTTTGTTTTTTTGAGACAGGGTTTCACTGTCACTCAGGCTAAAGTACAGTGGCACAATCATGGCTCACTGCAGCCTCTACCTCCTGAACTCAAGCGATCCTCCCAACTCATAGTTTTAGAGATGGGGGTCTCACTATATTGCCTAAGCTGGTCGAGACTTTTCAACAGAAGCAACTGAAACCAGAAAACTTAATTTCTTCATAAACTGAGGCTGGCACAGTGGCTCATGCCTGTAATCCCAGAACTTTGGGGGCTGAGGCAGGCAGATCACTTGAGGCCAGGAGTTCGAGATCAGCCTGATCAACATGGTGAAGCTCCGTCTCTACTTAAAATACAAAACTTAGCTGGACGTGGTAGCGCGGACCTGTAATACTCCCACATACTTGGGAGGCTGAGGCAGGAGAATCTCTTGAACCCAGGAGGTGGAGGCTGCAGTGAGCAGAGATTCAACCACTGCACTCCAGCCTGGATGACAGAGTAAGACTCCACATAAAAACCAACCAACCAAAAAAAAAAAAAAACAGGCCGGGTGCAGTGGCTCAAGCCTGTAATCCTAACACTTTGGGAGGCCAAGGTGGGTGGATCACCTGAGGTCCGGAGTCCGAGACCAGCCCGGCCAACATGGTGAAACCCCGTCTCTACTAAAACACAAAAATTAGCCGGGTGTGCGCCTGTAATCCTAGCTACTCAATGGTGGGGCGGGGGGGACGAGACAGGAAAATTGCTTGAACCCGGGAAGCAGAGGTTCCAGTGAGCCAAGTTCATGCCACTGCACTCTAGCCTGGACGACAGAGCGAGACTCCGTCTCAAAATGAAAACAGTACCCTAGTATGCTAATACTCTTACTTCTTTTTCTTCTTTTTTTTTTTTAATAACAAAGTCTTGTTGCCCAAGCTAGAGTGCAATGGCGCCATCTTGGCTCACTGCAAACTCTGCCTCCCAGGTTCAGGCAATTCTCCTGCCTCAGCCTCCTGAGTAGCTGGGATTCCAGGCACTCGCCATCATGCCCAGCTAATTTTTGTAGATGGGGTTTCACCATGTTGGCCAGGCTGGTCTGGAACTCTTGACCTCAGGTGATCTGCCAGCCTCAGCCTCCCAAACTGCTGGATTACAGGCATGAGCCGCCATGCCCAACCTACTCTTATTTCAATAATTACCAATAATGATACAACAAGAATGTATACAATCTAATCTTCATTTTACTGTGATTTTACCTTTACACCACTGTTGGGGTTTCAGAAAGCAGAAAGCAGGTGTTTTATTGTAGACAATCTTGAATGAATTCCAAGTTCCACAATATGACTTTGTGGCTTAAGATAATATTTTAACTTTTCAGTGCCTTAGTTTCCTCATTTACAAAATGACGATCATAATAGTTGCTACCGCTTAAATTTACGGTGATAATTAAATAAGGTAAGGTTGGTATGTGGTAGACACACAAAAATGTTAAATCATTATTCTTTTATCCAGTCAGAAATCCTAAGCTGTAGACTCCACTGCAGTCTCATTCACCCAAACTTTAATTTTACATCTTAACTAAATGTGTCATTTGAAACCCTGTGCGTTTAGAGCGGTGGAGACAGGACCTTCATCATATTCTGACTTTTAAATATATAAACTCTAAATAATTCCATTTAATAAGACATAGCCCAAGTCCCAGAACACGTTTTGAGAGTAACTAGAAACAGGTTATTTGTTCTGCTTTCTTTAATCACTGCTATTGGATGGGGTCATCCAAACAAGTGGTTGTGAGCCCCAATTCTATTTTCCACCAGTTCAATGATTAAAATAAATTACAAAAATGCAAAATACAGCACAAGGTGTAGTTCGAAATGCGTGCTTGTTAAACCTTAGGCTCTGGGGTGTGAAAAGAAAGATTCCGGATACCATGACCAGCAGTTATCATAGGGGATGGGGGACGCGGAGTGGGGAGCCGCGGAGAAGGTTCCAGATATCAAAGGAAACTGAAAGAGTAGCTCACAGCACACATGTTCCTCTTTCTAGAGTTGAATCTATTTCCAGGAAGGAAATTACAGTATTGCATGACTAACAAAAAAGGTAATTAAAAAAAAATCTTGAACCAAAAAAAAAAAAAGCTAGGTTTGATTCTAGCTTTCCCAGCTGCTTATCTTCCCACAAATGACATCTCTGAGCCTCGTATTTCTCCTAATATGGGGATGAATAATATACACCTTAGAGAACTGTGTTGACGATTAGATGACAAATGAAAGCATTTTGTATGTAGTAAAAGCCTCGTATAAAATTAAATTCTTGGGACGTGGGGAGAAGCTAAGAATATATCTCCATTAACTCTAAGCCAACTTTCCTCCCCAAAAGGAAAATATGAAAAGGAAATTTTTCCTATGTTTGAGTCTGTCTCTAGCCTTTACTCGCTTTGACAAGGACAAGGTGTCCTCGCTCTTCTGACAGCCTTCTTCGCAGTCTAGAGACCTTCTAATTCCAGCTTTGCTACTAAAAGTTCTTTTAGTGTAGCCTCAAAAAATCTTTTCCCCCATCCGTGCCTCCTTATCTACTAAATAGGAATAATAGCTACCATGCTTGCTTGAAAGGACACACAGAGTGTTCAAGGTAACTGGGACAGGCACTTAGAACGACAAGGCCTCCAATGCCCGCGGCCATGCACAAAATTGCACAATTTAAAATTCCAGGCACCATTGTTTTGTGCACCAGTTCAGTCACGTTTTCAAGGCGTCTGCATGGTCTGTCGTTTAATTTTTGGTGAAAGTCAAAGCAGGAAAGGTATTACCTCATGTTACTGAAAATACAAACGCTAGGACGCTCGGCTACTGGAACCTATTGATTCCTCATGCCTGGTTCACCTAACCGAGAATACACTCGCCACCTTCTAAGTCTGTTTATTTTATAAACAACGGAGAAATGTGAAGCTTGGACTGGCGGGGGAAGGACTGAGCCAAAAAACCGAATCTGTTCTCGGCGGAGGTGGGAAGGGGCCCAGGGGTCCGGGCTCAAAGAAGCGGGTTCGTCTTTTTCTCCGCGGAAGAACCAGACAGGACCCCGCCCTGGGGGTTCTGAGAAGCCGGGCCCTTTAAACCTCTGCGTCGGGGGCTGCCTCCCAACAGCTGCCGTAGCGAAATGAGGGTGCTGAGGTGGGGGGGGGGCTGCCAAACTAACACGCCCCACCCCGCGGCGGCCTAGCAGCTTTCTCCAACCCCAATCCTGGGTGCCCCTGAGCGAGCTGCCCTAGCAGCACCCTGAAGCCGGAACCTTCGCCGCAGCCCCTCGAGGTCAGCCCTTGCCCACAGCCACGCTGCAAAATATGGGCTGGCGAAACCTGGGGGCACTTAGAGGACCGTCTGGAACACGGAGGTGGGGGCTGGGAAAGAAGAAATGAGGATGTGGGTGGGGGAGGGGAGCAACAACCTTCGCAGCCATTTTGTCCTCGTTCCACTTCCGTCTTCTCCTCCCCAGCTCCCGCGCCCGAACCCCTCCCTTCAGGCCCGGCGCGATTCCTCCCCCAGTTCTTCGCGGGCTGAGATCGCGGCTAGTGCTGCTGTCATTGGTTGGTTCCCAGTTTGCCCACCCCTCTTCCTCCTCCTCCTTCCGCCCCCTCCCGCCCGCGCTGACTGGGGGCGCATGCGTAGAGGCGGACGCTCCCCTCCCCCGCCCGGGGTAACTGAGGACTCCCGCGCGCGGGCTCTCTGCGCCCCACCCTCCCTTTCCCCGGGGCCGTCCGGAGAGCGGGGGCGAGCTTTTGAAAGTTCCAGAACGCTGCGGTGAGTGCGTTATCGCGAGGCGGAGCGCGGAGAGGTGGGTGCGGGGTGCGGAGGGCGGGGCGGGGCGGGGCCCGAGGAGTGGAACTGGGCTTGTGATTGGGTCTTGTAAAGGCAGCCGGGCGTCTATTGGCCGGAGAAGCCGTAATGGCAGGCATCAAGGGCGGGCCCCTTCTGGAAGGTTCTGAGACCGGGTATAAGAGGCGGGGTGGCGGGCGGAAACCGGTCTCATTGAACTCCTCTGCAGCTCTCGGGAATAGTGTGGTTTTCTTCGTTGTCGGGGCCAGGCCTACACGCCAGGTAAAATATCTTCTTAAGAGTTGGGTGGTGGACCTGGGAGCTTGCACTCAGGCGGGTTGGACTTGCTGCGGCTCGGAGGGTTCTGAGAATCTCGCCCTGTCGACTGTGGCCCTTTCCACAGGATTGAGGCTTAGTTCTCGGTGAGGTGGCAGCGGTTCTCAGTGCAGCCGGCTGGACAGAAATGTAGGGTGTGGGTCGCGGCGTCCGCAGGGAAGGCTGGGCGGTGCCCAGCGACCGCGTGGCGGGGGAGGGTTGCCGCATCGGTTTGTCCGGCGCGCAGGGAAGTGGAGCCAGCGCTTACCCCCGGTTTTCTGGTTAGTCCAGTCTCACCGTGGTTTTTCAGAGCCGTTCTGGGCGTGCCTCCAATATGGGGTGAATTGCGGAGTAGTTAAAAGCCCGTTGACTCCGGGGGGCCCTGGCACCTGGCAAGGGAGGGGAACAGATAGGGCTTAGCTCAGGGTTGAGACCACGTGCTCAGCAACGTCCCAGGCCCTCTAGGCAGATGGGTCCATTCAGGGCATGCTCTTGTTGCGGTTGGCACGGCAACCTGGACTGCAGCACTAGTTGTTCGCAGCCTCCCGCGTGCTTAGACAAGAGGTGGTGGAGCACGATTCACGTTTGCAGTGGTCATACCTTTAGCCCAGTTATGAGTTCTGTGAGGGATAGGGCAAGTATTTGATAGAATTTTTAAGCCAGGTTTTTGTTTTTTAGCAACCATGTCGAAGGGACCTGCCGTTGGTATTGATCTTGGCACCACCTACTCTTGTGTGGGTGTTTTCCAGCACGGAAAAGTAGAAATAATTGCCAATGATCAGGGAAACCGAACCACTCCAAGCTATGTCGCCTTTACGGACACTGAGCGATTGATAGGTGATGCCGCAAAGAATCAAGTTGCAATGAACCCCACCAACACGGTTTTTGGTGAGTTACTAATTTTGGGTGATTACGGAACAAATTTAACAAGGCTGGAAAGCGGAAAGTCTGATGGCAAGTTTATGAAATGTAATGGGGGAGCTTTTTGTTTCAAGAAAAATAGGCTTATTCTCAGGTCTTTCAGGCTGTGGTCTAGATAGCATAGTATGTCAAAATTTGATCCTTGACTACATGTATGGTAGTTGAATTCATCTGCCTATGAAATTAGGTAGATGAATCATAGACTTTGGTTTTTATCAGAAAAGATAGGAGATTTAAGCGTTATCATTTGATACCTTTTGCAGATGCCAAACGTCTGATTGGACGCAGATTTGATGATGCTGTTGTCCAGTCTGATATGAAGCATTGGCCGTTTATGGTGGTAAATGATGCTGGCAGGCCCAAGGTCCAAGTAGAATACAAGGGAGAGACAAAAAGCTTCTATCCAGAGGAGGTATCCTCTATGGTCCTGACAAAGATGAAGGAAATTGCAGAAGCCTACCTTGGGAAGGTGAGGTTTGTGTCTGGCAACCCTAGAAACGGATGAATCTTGACAAAATTCCACAGTAATTAACATTGGGGGGTCTCCAGCTGTTTTTCACCAGCATTAATAAAATCCCATTTGCTGGAAGTGAAATAGTTTGGTTAATCAGTGGTCTTTGTTCCTTATTCTAGACTGTCACCAATGCTGTGGTCACAGTGCCCGCTTACTTTAATGACTCTCAGCGTCAGGCTACCAAAGATGCTGGAACTATTGCTGGTCTCAATGTACTTAGAATTATTAATGAGCCAACTGCTGCTGCTATTGCTTACGGCTTAGACAAAAAGGTTGGAGCTGAAAGAAACGTGCTAATCTTTGACCTGGGAGGTGACACTTTTGATGTGTCAATCCTCCCTATTGAGGATGGAATCTTTGAGGTCAAGTCTACAGCCGGAGACACCCACTTGGGTGGAGAAGATTTTGATAACCGAATGGTCAACCATTTCATTGCTGAGTTCAAGCGCAAACATAAGAAAGACATAAGTGAGAACAAGAGAGCTGTAAGACGCCTCCGTACTGCTTGTGAGCGTGCTAAGCGTACCCTCTCTTCCAGCACCCAGGCCAGTATTGAGATCGATTCTCTCTATGAAGGAATTGATTTTTATACCTCCATTACCCGTGCCCGATTTGAAGAATTGAACGCTGATCTGTTCCGTGGAACCCTGGACCCCGTAGAGAAGGCCCTTCGAGATGCCAAACTAGACAAGTCACAGATTCATGATATTGTTCTGGTTGGTGGTTCTACTCGCATCCCCAAGATTCAGAAGCTTCTCCAAGACTTTTTCAATGGAAAAGAACTGAATAAGAGCATCAACCCTGATGAAGCTGTTGCTTATGGTGCAGGTAACAATAGTATTTGAATTAATTCTGATGTTAGGCAGGCCCAAGATGACTCGCTGTGATGAGTGATTGTTAAACATTCGTAGTTTCCACCAAAAGCTTGGCTAATGATGGCACACCTTCCTTGGATGTCTGAGCGAAATGATGGGTTATTAAAACAGGAACTGCCTTGGGTTTTCTTTTAACTTTTCAGTATTTTATCATTAACTTTTTTCTTTGTTAGCTGTCCAGGCTGCCATCCTGTCTGGAGACAAGTCTGAAAATGTTCAAGATTTGCTGCTCTTGGATGTCACTCCTCTTTCCCTTGGTATTGAAACTGCTGGTGGAGTCATGACTGTCCTCATCAAGCGTAATACTACCATTCCTACCAAACAGACACAGACCTTCACCACCTATTCCGACAACCAGCCTGGTGTGCTCATTCAGGTATGTTGCTATGCTTACCTTGCCTTACTGATCTCATGTAGAATGAAATCTTGACCAACTCGCTATGATGATGGATTTCAAAACCATTCGTAGTTTCCACCAGAAAGTCTTAATGTTGGCCAGTTCCTTCCTTGGATGTCTGAGCGATGAGTCTTCCTTAGCAGCACTCTTATTAGCACAGAGACCTGAAGTCCATTGTAGTAATTTTGTTTTATTCTCTACCAAGGTTTATGAAGGTGAGCGTGCCATGACCAAGGATAACAACCTGCTTGGCAAATTTGAACTCACAGGCATACCTCCTGCACCCCGAGGTGTTCCTCAGATTGAAGTCACTTTTGACATTGATGCCAATGGCATCCTCAATGTGTCTGCTGTGGACAAGAGTACAGGAAAAGAGAACAAGATTACTATCACTAATGACAAGGGTAAGTGGGCCCACAGGGCACTGCCATCTGTTCTTGACAGGGATCACAAGGGTATTTCAATTGTTGCTGGTGCCCTAAAGGCATCTAGCTAAGAAAGTGGGGTGGTTGCCTTGCAGGCTATATATATACACGGGTTAATTAAGTTCAAGGTCTTAACTTAAAAAGACTTAATTTCTCTCAATAGGCCGTTTGAGCAAGGAAGACATTGAACGTATGGTCCAGGAAGCTGAGAAGTACAAAGCTGAAGATGAGAAGCAGAGGGACAAAGTGTCATCCAAGAATTCACTTGAATCCTATGCATTCAACATGAAAGCAACTGTTGAAGATGAGAAACTTCAAGGCAAGATTAACGATGAGGACAAACAGAAGATTCTGGACAAGTGTAATGAAATTATCAACTGGCTTGATAAGAATCAGGTTTGTGATTTTTTTTTTCCCTTAACTAAATTGTGGGGGAGGGGATGGCAAACCAAGCTTTCAAGCTGGATTTCAGTTATAGGGTCACAATGATGAATGGTCCAAAACATTCGCGGTTTCCACCAGAATTCAAGGTGTTGGCAACTACCTTCCTTGGATGTCTGAGTGAACCAAGATGTTAAGGAATAAGGCCCCGTTTTAATAGTGGCCTTCTAAGAGTTTGTGTCTTTTTGTGTCAGATTCCATCAGGATTACAGAAGCGTTAACAACATTACAAGGACTCATGGTAATTCGTTTTTTTTCTTCCTCAGACTGCCGAGAAGGAAGAATTTGAACATCAGCAAAAAGAGCTGGAGAAAGTCTGCAACCCCATCATCACGAAGCTGTACCAGAGTGCAGGAGGCATGCCAGGAGGAATGCCTGGAGGATTCCCTGGTGGTGGAGCTCCTCCCTCTGGTGGTGCTTCCTCAGGGCCCACCATTGAAGAGGTTGATTAAGCCAACCCAAGTATAGATTTAGCATTGTTCCACACATGTAAAACATTGAAGGACCTAAATTTGTAGCAAATTCTGTGGCAGTTTTTAAAAGTTGAGCTGCTATAGTAAGTTACTGGGCATTCTCAATACTTGAATATGGAACATATGCACAGGGGAAGGAAATAACATTGCACTTTATAAACACTGTATTGTAAGTGGAAAATGCAATGTCTTAAATAAAACTATTTAAAATTGGCAACATACAACTGTCTTGAGTCTTTAAATAGCTTCTCAGACCAGCTGGTGGGAGAAATAGGCTTAGTAGGTGATTATATGAATCTTACTGACTTCCCCCCTCCCTCTTAAGGTTGAATTAGTGAGGGCTGGATGGCACCTTGCCCTGTAGAGTGTCACGGATGGTATCAGCATTGGAAAGCAGAGCGTGAAAAATTGGATCTGGCTCTAACCTTAGGCCTTATGCTGGAGAGGCAGAAAGCTGATGTGTTTTTTGGGAGGTTTATTTTTTCCTTAATGTTATCAACCCATTCTGTGTATAAGCCTGTTTAGGAGCAAAGGCTTATTTGCCTAGAGGGTTGTCCCAGATTATTAAGATTTGAAGGTCAGTGGACACTAAGGTGCTAACAAGAATTTGGAGGTCAGAACCAAACTGACTGGGTCAGTGAATGTTGGGCTACATGGCAGAGGTATCTGAATGACAATCCCTTGTATGAGCCACTGCCCTGGGGCTTGAATTTCCTATTTGTGGGTTAAGTTCATTCAGAAGGCTTGGTGGAGCTAATCTTACCACCTGGTTAGCAGACCCAACAGTGAATTGCAATAGCTAGATTTCAGTGGTCTAGGTAATCTTACTATGTGCCAAAACAAATTTCATGAAGGAGCTGTAGTCCCCTTGGGCACTAATAAAGGTCAACTGAGGCCCAGCACTTTGGAGGCCAAGGTGGGGAGAGCTCACCTGACGTCAGGAGTTAACCAGCCTGGCCAACATGGAGAAACCCCATCTCAAAAAAAAAAGGTCAACTAATGGCTGGGTATCTCAATGGGAATGTATAGCACTATTTGATGTACTTTTTCCATATTTTCTCCAAGGCTATAAGAAATATGACTACGTTTGGTTTCTTTCGGGTGTAGTTTCATTCTTGCTGCACAGGCTGGAGTGTAATAGCTCACTGCTACCTCCATTTCCTGGTACAAGGGATTCTCCCTCAGCCTCCTGAGTAGCTGGGATTATTGGCATGTGCCACCACACCCAGCTAACTTAGTAGAGACAGGATTTCTCCATGTTGGTCAGGCTGGTCTCTGGCCCTCAGGTGATCCTGCCCACCTTGGCCTCCCAAAGTGCTGTAATAGGTGTGAGCTGCTGCACCTGGCCTATTTGTATTTAGGGTTCTGCTGTGGGCTAGTAGTTAAAAAGCCAGCAAAGAGATTTAAAAACCTTGTAAGTTCTAGCTGTTTAGGTAAGACTTAGAGGAAGAGAAGGTGACCATAGGGACAGTAATCTCTACCACTTTGCATTCAGTTTATAGTTAATGGCATTTGCTTCTCTTCCCTTATTTGATTCTTCAAATAACCTTACAATGGAGGAATGGTTGGATGTTCTGGCTGCACATGCACAAATCTACACTGTGGCAAAATTTGCTTTTGCAGGAGTTACAGTAAAGATGTTTTAGTTTGTAAGTGTAAACTCCATGACCTAGATGGCTTGTTCCATCCCTGCTGCTTTGGGAAGAGGGACCAAAAAATTTAATCTCCAGGTCCAGTTTTGAAGTTACATGCAGGTTTCTGCTGAACTTGGCAATGATTATATTATATTCTAAAATGTACTTTTACCACTGTAGCTCTCCAAGTTTCTACTTGACCTTTTTTGACTTTTTTTTTTCTGAGATGGAGGTTTTGCTCGTTGCCCAGGCTGGATTGCAATGGCTGGATCTTGGCTCGCCACAACCTCCACCTCTTGGATTCAAGTGATTCTCCTGCCTCAGTCTCCCGAGTAGCTGAGATTACAGGCACGTGTCATCACACCCAGCTAATTTTTGTATTTTTAGTTGATAACAGGGTTTCTCCATGTTGGTCAGGCTGGTCTTTGAACTCCTGAACTCGGGTGATCCACCAGCCTCGGCCTCCCAAAGTGCTGGGATTACAGGCGTGAGCCACTGCTGTGCCCAGCCTCTACTTGAAGAGACTTTTTTTTGGAGATGGAGTCTTGCTCTGTCACCCAGGCTGGTGGGCAGTGGTGTGATTTTGGCTCGTTGGAACTTCCCTGTCCCAGGCTCAAGCAATTCTGCCTCAGCCTCCTGAGTAGCTGGAACTACAGGTGCACACTGCCACACCTGGCTAATTTGTATTTTAGCAGGGACGGGATTTCACTGTGTTGCCCCAGCTGGTCTCGATCTCCTGCGCTCAGACAATGTGCTGAGATTACAGGCATGAGCCATCATGCCCGGCCCTTAATACTTTTAGAGTTCTAAGAGAATAATTGTCTAAAACCACAGCAATAAAGTTAACTTCAACCATGTTACTACAATATTTATGTACATATGATATTAAAAAATGGTAATGCCTGTGGAAAATGTTTTGTTCAGGCAATTGAGTACTTACATTCCAGGCTCTAGGCTTTCTTTTTTTAAAAAAAAAAAAAGATGGGGTTTCACCATGATGGCCAGGCTTGTCTTGAACTCCTGACCTCAGGCGTGAGCCACCGCACCCGGCGGCCTTAGGCTTTCAAAGGAAAGGTGGCCTTTTGGATTCCGTTAAGGTGGGATGAAGTAGGACGTAGGAAACGCTGAGAATTTCCATTTCTGTGGGTCTATATCAGAAATGATGTAAAGTCATCTTTGTCCACTAGATGGCAGTAGCTGCAAAACTATCAGTACCAGGGAAAGCTACTGTAATATTTTTGTTAGGTCTGTGCTGTTGTGCTTTCTAGCTGAAAGCACAGCAGATAATGAAGTCTGCCCTAAATATCCACAATTACCTCCCAGACAGCATTCTCAACTGAGAAAGTGCCCTGCTTAGGTGGGATTAATGAGTTGAGATCTCAGTATACTTGGGGAATGGTGGGGGGCAGGGAATGAAGGGAAATACAGATTGGTGTAGAATCTGGAGGGTAAGGTGAAGAAAAAGCTCAGAGAATATAGCCTTTTTTGATCCACACTGGCTAGTTTAAGTCACCACGTTATTTCCGTCATCCCCCTGAACTGCTTCTGAGACTCTCATCATACTGGCGAAATGCTTAAATTTCTCACCAAGTTCACCCAAGA
Organism: Sapajus apella; assembly: GCF_009761245.1. Lineage (NCBI taxonomy): Eukaryota > Metazoa > Chordata > Mammalia > Primates > Cebidae > Sapajus > Sapajus apella. Next base: position 12,232,206 of record NW_022436956.1, read on the forward strand.
ATGGAGAAAGTGTGTGCACACTGGTGTTCCCAGTGTCTGGGACATAAGCAGCACATGTTTGTCAAGTGAATGAATAAAAAGGGGTGTGTGGAGCAGGTACCCAAGAGGGTAGAATGTGCTCCCTTTGTGCCTTATAATAGTTTGGTCATGATCATCTCTCTTGGGGGAGTGGGAGGGTGGGTGCTAGATGAGCTCAGACTCACTCTCTGTTCCTTGCAGAGTGGGGAGCCAACATTCGAGTTGCATGTGATAAGAAAATCACCAAACCTGGAGCCGCTTTTGGTGAATGAAAGTTGGCAATAACAGAATTGCCAAGATCTTGACTGTAATAAAGGTCCATCTGGTGTGTTTACATTGCCCCTAGATCTGGGCACTATGTGGAGTCAGTGAGGTGAGCAGAGACAGTGTAGCTAGCGTGCAGTATGAGAAGACTGTCCGGCACAGTCTGCCTGGAGCAATGGGGCCTGTCCTAGAACACTGGGCCACAGCACAGGCTATTCAGAGTGTGCAGCCAGCCCAGGTTTTTTTTTTTTGGAGATGGTCTTGCTCTGTCATTCAGACTAGGGTACACTGACATGATCACAGCTCACTGCAGCCTCTGCCTCCTGGGCTCAAATGATCCTCCCACCTCAGCCTCCTGAGTAGCTGGAACCACAAGCGCATGCCACCACACCCAACTAATTGTGTACTTTTTTGTGTAGAGATGGGATTTTGCCATGTTGGTGAAATAAAGTCAAAAACACCATCAAGAAAGTGAAAGGCAAACCCATAGAACTAGATAAAATATTTACAAATCATATATCTGATAAGGGACTATAATCCAGAATACACTAAAAACTCTCATAACTCAATAATATAAAGACAACCCTTTATTTGTTTATTTTGAGACAAAGTCTCACCTTATCACCCAGGCTGGAGTGCAATGGTGCAATCTCTGCTCACGGCAACCTTTACCTCCCGGGTTCAAGCGATTCTCCTGCCTCAACCTCCTGAGTAGCTGGGATTACAGGTCTGTGCCACCGTGCCTGACTAATTTTTTGTATCTTTAGTAGAGGCAGGATTTCACCATGTTGGCCAGGCTGGTCTTAAAATCCTGACCTTGTAATCTACCCACCTCAGCCTCCCAAAGTGCTGGGATTACAGGTGAGCCACCAAGCCCGGCCGACAACCGTTTCTTTAAATGGGCAAAATGTCTGAATAGACGCTTCTTCAACGAAGATAAATAGCTAATCAGCACATGAAAAGATGTTCAACATTAGCCACTAGCGAAATGCGACTTACCACAGAGATAGAATTTCTCCTACATTAGGATGTCTATAATCAAGTTGGCAAGAACAAAGAGAAATTGGGACCCTCATACACTGTTGGTGGTATAGCCATTTTGGAAAACACTCTGATGGGGCTGGGTAAGGTGGCTCACACCTGTAATCCCAGTACTTTGGGCGGCCGAGGTGGGCGGATCACCTGAGTTTTGGGAGTTCAAGACCATCCTGGGCAACATGGTGAAACCCCATCTCTACTAAAAATACAAAAATTAGCTGGCCGTGGTGGTGTGTGCCTGTAGTCTTAGGTACTTGGGAGGCTGAGGCACAAGAATCACTTGAATCCAGGAAACGGAGATTGCAGTTAGTTGAGATCATGCCACCGCACTCCCATCTGGGCGACAGAGTGAGACTCTGTCTCAAAAAAAAAAAAAAAAAATTGGAATTCAGTACTGATATGTGGTAAACATAGATTAGCCTTAAAAACATTATGGTAAGTGAAAGAACCCAGTCACCAAAAAACACATAATGTATGATTCTACTGATATGAAATGTACAGAATAGGAAATCTTTTAAGACAAAATAGATTGATGGTTGCAGAGGCTGAGGGGAAAAACAGTTGGAGAGAAATGCAGAGTGATAATGGGTATGGGATGTTTGTTTTGGGGTGATCAGATTGTTCTAAATTGATTGTGGTGATGGTTGCACAATTCTGTAAACTAAAAATACTGAATTACACACTTTAGATGGGTGAATTGTATGATTTCAATAAAGCTTTTAAAATATTAACTAAAAAAAGAGAGAGGCTGTAGGGATGGCTTCCCCTGCAAGGAGAAAAGAGAAAGTGAGACAGAGACAGAGACAAAGGCCTACCATTGTAATTGGGAACCTGGATAAGGAGGAGCAATAATGTTCAGCTCAAGGCTGAGGTGGGTGGATTGCTTGAAGCCAGGAATTCAAGAGCAGCCTGGACAACATGGCAAAATCCCATCTCTACTAAAAATATAAAAATTAGCTGTGCCAGGTGGCACATACCTATGGTCCTAGCTGCTTGGGAGGCTGAGGTGGGAGGATGGCTTGATCCCGGAGGCGGAGGTTGCAATAAGCTAAGATGGCGCCACTGCATTCCATCCTGATTGACAGAGTGAGACTCTGTCCGCTCCCCACCACTCCACAAAAAAGAAGGAAAAAGGAAAAAAAAAAAATAAGATTACTACTCTCAAGGAAAGGAATAATCATGGCTGTGCTGCGTTTGGTGGGGGTTTTTTGGTAGTTTTATAATTTTATTTTACAATCAGCAATTAGCTTTCATTCACGTTGATTGTAAGTTTTTGAAAGTGGTAACAGATACATAGGGACAGCGCTTTTTTTTGGTGAATCTTCACCCTTCACGTTTTCTGTCCACATGGATACGGATATAGTACGGGACATTCTTTATTCCTTTGGCCCAGACCATTGTTAAGCCTGATATCAGTATGCACATCTGGAGTCCCCGTCCCCATGGCAAATTTCCAGATCTCTCTGAGTGCCCGAGGGGCACTCTTGTTGAAGCCCACTTCATGGATGTGCTCGTAAGTATTGATGGTGTAGTCTTGAGTGATCACCTCTGCTGATGGCAGAATGGGACTTCTCACCACCCTTCTTTGCAAGAGCCATTCTGCCAGGCCCAAATTGTTTTGTTTTTGTTTTTCTGAGACAGAGTCTCACTCTGTTGCCCAGGCTAGAGTGCAATGGGGCCATCTCAGCTCACTGCAACCTCCAGTGCCTGGGTTCAAAGGATTGTGGGCTTCAGCTTCAGGAGTAGCCTGGATTACAGGCACATACTACCACTGGCTAAATTTCTTGTATTTTTAGTAGTGACAGGGTTTCACCATGTTGGCCAGGCTGGTCTCGAACTCCTGGCCTCAAGTGATCCACCTTCATTGGCCTCCCACAGTGCTGGGATTATAGGCATGAGCCACCGTGCTGGTCTATTTTTTATTAAAAGAAAAAAATCTCTATACTTTCATTTGAGACATTGTGGGCACTCAAACCAAGTAGATACAGGTCCACTTAGGAGATGAGAAAAGATTAGATTGTACTGAAAAGTACAATGGTGGGTTGTGGTAAGACGAGGTGGCCCATGCCTGTAATCTCAGCACTTTGGGAGGCTGAAGCAGGCAGATCACCTGAGGTCAGGAGTTCAAGACCAGCCTGGCCGCATGGTGAAACCCTGCCTCTACTAAAAATACAAAAATTAGCTGGGTGTGTTGGCACATGGCTGTAATCTCAGCTACTCGGGAGGCTGAGGCAGGAGAATCACTTGAACTGAGGCGGAGGTTGCAGTGAGTTGAGATTGAGCCACTGCACTCCAGCCTGGGCAACAGAGTAAGACTCGGTCTAAAAAAAAGAAAGAAAGTGGGTTGTAAGCATGTAACCCCTTGAAAACACATTGGAAATATTCACCAGAAGACTTCTTGTTTGTTGATTTAGTATTTCTCATGTTTCTAACAGACATCTGCTCGGTAGTTTACAAGGTATGTGACCTTAAGCAAATTATTCTTTCTGAAGCTCAGTATCTTTACCTATGAAATGGGGTTTACAGGCCGGGCACGGTGGCTCATGCCTATAATACCTGCTTTTTGGGAGGCCAAGGATAGTGGGTCACTTGAGGCCAGGAGTTTGAGACCAGCCTGGCCAACATGGTGAAACCTTGTCTCAACTAAAAATACAAAAATTAACCAGGTGTGATGGCGGGCACCTGTAATCCCAGCTGCTCAGGAGGCCGAGGCAGGAGAATCACCTGAACCTGGGAGGTGGAGGTTGCAGTGAGTGGATATCGTGCCACTGCACTGCAGCCTGGCTGACAGAGCAAGACTCCAACTAAAAAAAAAATTGCTCTTTCTCTGGTCCATGCTTCCAAGATGACAAAGGAAAGAATGAACAGGGCCGGGCATGGTGGTTTATGCCTACAATCCCAGCACTTTGGGAGGCTGAGGTGGGCAGATCATGAAGTCACAAGTTTGAGACCTGCCTGGCCAACATGGTGAAGCCCCGTCTCTACTAAAAATACAAAAATTAGCCAGGCTTGGTGGGGCATGCTTGTAACCCCAGATACTCATTAGGCTAAGGCAGGAGAATCTTTGGAACTGGGGAGGCAGAGGTTGCAGTGAGTAAGCCAAGATCACACCGCTGCACTGCAGCCTGGGTGACAGAGCAAGACTCCGTCTCAAAAAATAAAAAAAAAAAGAAAAAAGGAACAATGGTTGTGCCAAGAAGGGCTGCAATCGTGCAGTCTATTCACTCCAAGAACTTCGCCCAATGCGTGCCCAAGGACAAGGCCATTAAGAAATTCATCATTCGAAACATAATGGAGGCTGCGGCAGTCAAGGACATTTCTGAAGCAAGTGTCTTAGATGCCTATGTGCTTCCCAAGCTGAGTTGTGAAATTCACAGCAAAGTAGTCAGGAATCGATCTTGTGAAGCCTGCATTTAGACCTGTGGGTGCTGCCCACAACCCCCAACAAGGCCCATGTAAGGAGCTGAGTACTTAAAAGGCTGAAGACCGACTATTCCATCTAAAATAAAATGGAAATTGTACTTTAAAAAAATTAAAATAAAAGAGAAATGGGGGTTATAATACTTAACCACTAGTTTGTTACAAGGATGAAATTAGCCAGTTTACGTAGAGCATTTAGCTCTGTGCCAGACTCTCAGAGGTGCTCAATAAATGGGGGCTATTACTACTATTAATTAAATTATAATAATTAGTATTGTTTCCTAAGTCTGCTGCAGCCAAGTACCAACAACTGTGTAGCTTAAAACAACAGAAATCTGGCGGCTAGAGGTCTAACATCGAGGTGTCAGTAGGGCCATGCTTCCTTTAAAGGCACGAGGGAGGGGACTATCCAGTGCCTCTCTATGAGCTTCTGGTAGCTTCAGGTGTTTCTTGCATCACTCCAGTCACAGGCCTGTCTTCTTCCTGTGTGTCTTCACATCATCTCTCTGCATCTGTCTGTCTCTGTGTCTGGATTCCCGAGCCCCCCTTTTTTTTGAGTCAGGGTCTCACTCTGTTGCCCAGGCTGGAGTGCAGTGGCACAGTCTTGGCTGATTGCAACCTCTGCTTCCCAGGCTCAAGCGATTCTCCAGCCTCAGCTCCCTGAGTAGCTGGGACTATAGGCGTGAGCCACCACACCTGGCTAAATTTTGAATTTTTGTTTTTTTGGTGGAGACTGGGTTTCTTCATGTTGCCCAGGCTGGTCTCAAACTCCTGAGCTCAAAGCATTCTGCCTGCCTCAGCCTCCCAAAGTGCTGGGATTACAGGCATGAACCACCATGCCTGGCCCAAATTTCCCCTTTCTATAGAGACACAAGTCCTACTGCACCTCATTATAACTTGATTACCTCTCTAAGAGACCCCATTTCCAAATATGGAAGGTTACATTCTAAGGTTCTGGGGATTAGGACATCAACATATTTGGGTGGGCCGCAGGGAAGGACACAATTTGACCCAGAGCAGTCATATTGCCTGTTATCACCAAGGAGAAATTTCCTGCCCAGCTTTTCGCACAAAAATAGAAAGTAAGTAAGCGCTAGACATGATCCAAATACCTGTTCTTTAGAGGGACTAACAAAAAGGCCTTTTAATTGCCATCTCTTTCCCTGAAGCTGCTCCCGCAGCAGGCTGCTCCCCGGCATCCTTCCCTGCCCCTCCAACGTCCCTCTGGATTCCCAAACAATGCCTAATTCTGTTATTTCCAGTGATTTCCCTGTGGGCAGCAGTTTATTCCTGTCATCAAGTCTCTGATGAAATCTTTAGCTATGAAATGTTTAGTCCAATCCCAACAAATCGTGTATAGTGTTAACATGTCACAAGCTGCCCGCGGCCTACATTACGTGGTAATTTGGAAGCGAGAGAAGTGATAATCTAGGGTCGGGCTTCTTTTGTGAGCTTGCATTAATGCTGTAGCCAGTGATGTCAATTGACAGCCCATCGATTTGGGCTAATAGTGCACAGAGGGGGCAGAATTGGGGCGAGATAGGGAATAAAGGATATCGACGGCCAGTCACCAGGATCCCGGCAGCTTTTAATCCATTATTGCCCTCTTTTAATGCAACTTCCGTGTCAACTGCATTTACTTCCACCAGCTCTGCCTGCTGGGCTGAACTGTGCAGCCAGTGGGGTACCACCCCCAGAGTGGCTCAAAGTTCCCCAGTATTGATTCTTGGATGCTCTGGGGTGTGAATTATAATTATTTCATTAAACCCTTTAATGGGTATCAACTATGAACCTTCCCCAGCTTAGGCTGGGGAGGCCAGGGCGAGGTTTGCATCATTAATCTGTGTTCATCTTGTTGCCACCAATTGTCCTACTCTCGACCCTGATTTTTTTTCTCCCCTTTTTTTGAAAGTTTTTAGTTTGTTAAGCTTCTCGTGAAAAATCCACAATGGCCACAGATAACATCATTGCAGCACCTTTGCTCTTTCTGATGTGATCCAATCTCCAGCTCCCTTTTTCGCCAGCGCCAACATTGGCCTTTGCAGTCCCCCGACTTCCTTCTTCTGTTCCTGCGTTCCCTTCATTGCTCTCTTGAGGTCTTTTTCTTCTCACACAGGCCACGTCTTGCAAGTCCGTGTTTGGGTTCCTTTTTCTTTGCATAATCCGGGGGAATCATCAATCATGCCAAAGTCAGTTGTCTTGCCATCACCAACATGAGTTCTGAATCCAAATACAGAGATGACATCCAGTGTGGCCTTGCACATTTTGGCCAGTTTTTCCCAAATTTCTGTCTTAGGCGCTGTTGCCTTCCCGGGGTGAAGGACATCAATGACCATTTGTTTCCTCTGAAGTCGTCGGTTGGTCATGAAATTCCTAGTGTGGATACTTACTGTGTTGTTCTTGATGATGGCCTATCCTCAGACAGCCAGGGAGGAAAAGCTTCTTTTTTTTTTTTTTTGAGATGGAGTTTCACTCTTGTTGCCTAGGCTGGAGTGCAATGGCACAATCTCAGCTCACCGCAAACTCCACCTCCCAGGTTCAAGCAATTCTCCTGCCTCAGCCTCCCAAGTAGCTGGGATTACAGGCATGTGCCACCATGCCTGGCTAATGTTTTGCATTTTTAGTAGAGACGGGGTTTCTCCATGTTGGTCAGGCGGGTCTCAAACTCCCAACCTCAGGTGATCCACCCGCCTTGGCCTCCCAAAGTGCTGGGAATATAGGCGTGAGCCACTCCACCTGGCCCTTTTTTTTTTTCACCTATTATCACGTCTGTGGTTTTAGTGGGAAGCAGGTCAGAGAGGAACTGGGAAGAGGAGCTGACTGATTTGGGGAGATTGGAGGGGAGGCTATGGTGGAGCAGACTGCAGTGTTGGCTACTCCCATTAAGGGACTGCTAATCACGGTGTCAGACCTGCTTTGCCCAGCTCTGGTTTGCCTGTGCAGGGAGGGGACACAGGAGACCTTGGGACAAAGTGAGAGATCTTGAAGCTGCTTCTTGTGTGGCTTTGAGTCCTGACATAGCTCTGGAATATTCCATCCCCTTGCTATATCATCCATCACCTTTATTAGGGTGCTGTGGATTCAAAAAACTACAAAACACTGCTTTGTGCCCCCAAGGAGTTTAAACTTTAGTAAGAGGAAAAGGGATGAACATGTAAATATGTAGCAATGAAACGGACACCAATGAGCATTGAGAAAGGGCAGAGGACAGGGAGTTATGAAATCCAGTGGAAGAAGCACTTGACCCAAGCTTGAGGATGGAGAGAGACTTCCTGGAGGAGCAAATGCCTAAGCTGAGCCTAAAGAATGGGCAGGAGATGGCCAGATGAGAGAGAGGAAGAGCAGCCCTGTCCATGGGAACAGCATGTTCCAAACCTCATTCGTGAAGTAAGGCTCAGACTTTGTATGAGGAAAAGTCCCAGCCCTCACTCAGGTTTCTTGCCATCTCACCCACCTCCCACTGTGGATACATCTTACCTGGAGACTTAAGAAGGCTCAGAAAGAGGCTCAGATGCATTTCTCACCATTTTACCAGGTGCTTTCTTGTTTGGACCAAACTTTCATTTAGGCCACGAGTGATTTTTATTTCAGGCTTGTCACTTCTTTGGTTCCTAGGGTGGTTTAAAAACATGTCTGCTTTTTTTTTTTTTTTTTTTTTTTTTGAGACAGAATCTGGCTGTGTCACCCAGGCTGGAGTGCAGTGGTGCAGTCTCAGCTTACTACAACCTCCGCCTTCTGGGTTCAAGAAATTCTCCTGCCTCAGCCTCCTGACTAGCTGAGACTACAGGTGTGTACCACCATGCCTGGCTAATTTTTGTGTTTTTAATAAAGATGGGGTTTCACCATGTTGGCCAGGCTGCTCTAAAACTCCTGACCTCATGATCCACCCACCTCAGCCTCCCAAAGTGCTGGGATTACAGGCATGAGCCACCATGCCTGGCCTTAATTTTTGTATTTTTAGTAGAGCTGGGGTTTTGCCAGGCTGGTCTTGAACTCCTGACCCCAGATGATCCACCAGCTTCGGCCTGCCAAAGTGCTGGGGTTACAGGCATAAGCTACTGTACCTGGCCCCTCCCCCTCCCCTCCCCCTTACCCTCCCCCTCCCCCTCCTCCTCACACCATCTCAGCTCACTGCAACTTCTGCCTCCCAGGTTCAAGCAATTCTCCTGCCTCAGCCTCCCGAGTAGCTGGGATTACAGACACTTGCTATCATGCCTGGCTAACTTTTGCATTTTTAGTAGAGACAGGGTTTCACCTTGTAGGCCAGGCTGGTCTTGAACCCCTGACCTCAAGTGATCCACCCGCCTCGGCCTCCCAAAGTGCTGGGATTACAGGCTTCAGCCACCACACCTGGCTCTTTCTTTTTTTTTATTTTCTTCCTTTTTTTTTTTTTTTTTTTTTTTTTTTTTTTTTTTTTTTTTAGCATACAGAGTCTAATTCCTCTCCCTTTGAATGTGGACTGGCCTCAGGTACTGACTTCTAATGGATAGAATGAGGAGAAAGTGACACTGGGCAACTTCCAAGTCTAGACTATTAAAGCTATGGTTTTTCCACCTGGCTCTCTGAATGTTCATTGTTCCTTCAGCTGCCTTGTAGGATATCTGGTCCTCTTGAGGCCTGTATTTGGAAAGGTTACATAGAGAGAGGGGAGGGGCCTGAGGGGCCTCAGCTGTTCCAGCCCCCAGCTGTTTCAGTGGGTCCTGGCTTGGGAGCCAGGCATGTAAGTGAGGATGCCTTGGAGATGACTCCAGTCCCAGCCACCAGCTGACTGCATCTTCATGGGAGAACTCAAGTAAGAACTGTTCAGCTGAGCCCAGTCAACCCCCAGGTTCGTGAGCAAAATAAATTTTATTGGGTTTTGTTTGTTTGAGACAGAGTCTCACTCTGTCACCTGGGCTGGAGTGCAGTGGTGATCATAGCTCACTGCAGCCTCAAACTCCTGGGCTCAAGCAATCCTCTGGCCTCAGCCTCCCAAGCAGCTGGGTCTATAGGCATCCACCACCACTCCTGGCTAATTTTTTTTGTTAGTTTGTGTTTTGTAGAGACTGGGTCTTGCTATATTGCCTAGGCTGGTCTTGAACTCCTTGCCTTAAGCAATCCTCCCACCCACCTTCACCTCCTCAGTGCTAGGATTACAGGCATGAACCATTCTGCCTGGCCACGTTATTGTTTTTAAGCCACTATTTTAGGGTAGTTTGTTATACAATAATGAATAACTAGAACAGTTAGATTTGGTAACACTTGTGTTTAATTAGGCTTCATTATTAAGCTGTATAGTAAGTCTCAAAGTCAGGTAATGAGTTCCCCACCTTTGAATTTTTTTGTTTTTGAGATGGAGCCTTGCTCTGTCACCCAGGCTGGAGTGCGGTGGTGCAATCTTGGCTCACTGCAACCTCTGTGTCCCAGGTTCAAGCAATTTTCCTGCCTCAGCCTCCCAAGTAGCTGGGATTACAGGCACCCACCACCATGTCCAGCTAATTTTTGTATTTTTAGTATAGACAGGGTTTCACCATGCTGGCCAGGCTGGTCTTGAACTACTGACCTCAAATAATCTGCCTGCCTCGGCCTCCCAAAGTGCTGAGATTACAGGCCTGACCTCAAATAATCTGCCTGTTTTGGCCTCCGAAAGGGCTGGGATTATAGGTGTGAGCCACTGCACCCAGCTGTTTTGCTTTTTCAAGATTGCTTTAGTTCTTTTAGATCTTTGCTTTTTTACGTAATTCTTAAAAGTCAACTGAATTTCCACAAAAATAAACGATATGACTTATACTTAAGATTTTAGGCCAGGTGCAGTGGCTCACGCCTGTAATCCCAGCATTTTGGGAGGTCGAGGCGGGCAGATCATGAAGGCAGGAGTTCAAGACCAGCCTGGCCAACATGGTGAAACATCCTCTCTACTATAAATACAAAAATTAGCCAGACATGCTGGCAGGTGCCTGTAATCCCAGCTACTTGGGAAGCTAAGGCAGGAGAATCGCTTGAGCCCAGGAGGTGGAGGTTGCAGTGAGCCACGACCACGCCATTGTACTCTAGCCTGGGTGACAGAGCAAGACTCCATCTCCCGGTGCCACCACTCCTGGCTAATTTTTTTGTATTATTAGTAGAGATGGGGTTTCACCATGTTGGCAGGCCAGCCTCAAACTCCTGACCTCAGGTGATCCACCCACCTCGGCCTCCCAAAGTGCTGGGATTATGGGTGTGAGCCACCGCGCCCAGGCTGGATTTTGTATTTTTTGTAGAGGCAGGTTTTGCTATGTTGCCAAGACTGGTTTTGAAGTCCTGGGCTCAAGCAATCCACATGCCTCAGTCTCTTAAAGTGTTGGGATTACAGGTGTGAGCCACTGTGCCCAACCTTCTTTTCTTTTTTTTTAAGAGACAAGGGCTTGCTCTGTCATCCAGGCAGAAGTACAGTGGCGCCATTGATCATAGTGCACTGTAGCCTCAAATTCCTAGGCTCAAAGAATCCTCTTGCTTCAGCCTCCCAAGTAATTGGGACTACAGGTGTGTGCCACTACACTTGGCTAAGTTTTTAATTTTTTGTAGAGTCATGGTCTCACTACATTGTCTAGGCTGGTCTCAAACTTCTGGCCTTAAGCAATCCTCCCATCTTGGCCTCCCAAAGTGCTGTGGTTACAGGTGTGAGCCATTGTGACTGGCCATCATAGTCTGTTTATTCAACATCTAAATTAAAAAGCTCTCTCAAGGCTGGGCGCGGTGGCTCAAGCCTGTAATCCCAGCACTTTGGGAGGCCGAGGCGGGTGGATCACAAGGTCAACAGATCGAGACCATCCTGGTCAACATGGTGAAACCCCGTCTCTACTAAAAATACAAAACATTAGCTGGGCATGGTGGTGCGTGCCTGTAATCCCAGCTACTCAGGAGGCTGAGGCAGGAGAATTGCCTGAACCCAGGAGGCGGAGATTGCAGTGAGCCTAATTCGCGCCATTGCACTCCAGCCTGGGTAACATGAGTGAAACTCCGTCTCAAAAAAAAAAAAAAAGCTCTCTCAAGTCTACACAGCGCCTGACACATACTGGGTATGCAATACAACCTTTGGGAAAAAGACAGTATAATTACTGTTAGTAATATTAATAACAAATAGCAGCAGCAGCTAATATTTACAGACAACTTTAAAAAATTTTAAGATTAAAAAAAGTTAATTGTGGTAGAACACACATAACATACAATTTACCATCTTAATCACTTGTAAGTGTACAGTTCAGTAGTGTTAAGTATATTTACATCATTGTGTAACTCGTCTTCAGTCTTTTTCATCTTGCAGAATGGTAACTCTATACCCACTAAATACATTCTCAGTTTCCCGACCCCAAGCCCCTGGCAATTACCATGCTACTTTTTGTTTCTATGAATTTGACTATTCTAAATACCTTATAAATATATGGAACCTTTTTATGACAAACTGTTTATATATATATATATATATATATATATATATATATATATATATTTGAGACAGAGTCTCACTCTGTTGCCCAGGCTGGAGTGCATTGGCTCAATCTTGGCTCACTGCAACTCCTGCCTCCCAGGTTCAAGCAATTCTCCTGCCTGAGCCTCCCAAGTAGCTGGGACTACAGGCGCACACCATCACTTCCAGCTAATTTTTGTATTTTTAATAGAGATGGGGTTTCACCATGTTGGCCAGGCTGGTCTGGAACTCCTGACATCAGGTGATCCACCTGCCTCGGCCTCCCAAAGTGCTGGGATTGCAGGCGTGAGTCACTGCGCCTGGCCTGATTTTACATTTCTTATTTGATTACAACAATACTCTTACAAGGAGGCAAGGACAGAACCTCTTAGAGATAAATCTGGAATATTTACATTTTTTTAGGCTCTCAAGATATTAAGAAATGTCAAACCAAGAATATAAAAAATTGTGATATATTTAAAACTTTAACGAGTGAATGCTTTTATTTCATTTACTTCCTTTTCTTTTTTTTTTTTCTTCTTACATTTCTCTGAAGAGTGAAAGGTTTTTTTTTTTTTTTTTTTTTTTTTTTTTTTTAAATTTTTGTTTTTTTTTGTTTTTTTTTTTTTTTTTTTT
>NW_022436956.1:12250007-12354787 GCF_009761245.1 Sapajus apella
ATCCCATCTCTACAAACAAACAAACTAACTAACTAAACAAAAATGCAATGCTGGGCAAGTGTGGTGTCTCCTGCCTGTAATCCCAGCATTTTGAGAGGCCCTGGCAGGAGGATCACTTGAGCCCAGCAGTTCAAGAGTAGCCTGGACAACATAGTGGGGGCCCATCTCTACAAAAAATTTCAAAAATTAGCCAAACGTGGTGGCATGTGCCTGTAGTCCCACCTACTTCAGGAGGCTGGGGCGAGAGGATGGTTTGAGCCCATGAAGTCAAGGCTACAGTGAGCTGTGATTGCACCACTGCACTCCAGCCTGGATAACAGTCAGACCCTGTCATAAAACCAACCAACCAACCAACCAGCCAACCTAAAAAATGCAATGCTATCCACTAGTCCTAGACAAAAATGCATTTTAAAAATCCCTTTAGTGTGTACTGCAGAAGGGGTGGTCCAAAAATGACTCATACGTTTCCAATGACGAACATCTCTCTCTCTCTCTCTTTCTTTTTTTTTTTTTAATTGAGATGGGGTTTTGCCATGTGGTGTAGGTTGGCCTGGAACTCCTGGGCCCAAGCAAGCCACTGGTCTCGGCCTCCCAAAGTGCTGGGATTGCAGGCATGAGCCACTACTCCCAGCTGAACATCTCCTTTTAATCTTATCAGTATTTCTCTTTGGCTGAGAGTGTGTGTGTGTGTGTGTGTGTGTGTGTGTGTGTGTGTGTGTGACAGAGTCTAACTCTATCACACAGGCTGGAGTGCAATGGCACAATCTCAGCTCACTGCAACCTCAGCCTCTTGGGTTCAAGAGATTCACATGTCTTAGCCTCCGGAGTAACTGGGATTATTAGAGCTCGCCACCTCGCCTGGCTAATTTTTTGTATTTTTAGTAGGCATGGGGTTTCGCCATGTTTGGCCAGGCTGGTCTTGAACTTGCCTTGGCCTCCCAAAGTGCTGGGATTACAGGTGTGAGCCACTGTGCTTGGCCTGAATGTGTATTTATTTTAAGATAAGGTCAGAATCTAAACTTGTGACCACAAATTAATGCGAGGTTCAGGAGAAATGACCATTTCTCTCTTTCCACCAACGCTTGCCATTATGAAAAGCCATGGTGCAAATGTCATTCACTTTTTTTTTTTTTTTTTTGAGATGGAATCTTGCTCTGTTGCCAGGCTGGAGTGCAATGGCGCGATATCAGTTCACTGCAAACTCCACCTCCCAGATTCAAGTGATTCTTCTGCCTCAGCCTCCTGAGTAGCTGGGACTACAGGTGTGTGTCACCACGCCCAGTTAATTTTTGTATTTTTAGTAGAGATGGTGTTTCACCATGTTGGCCAGGATGGTCTCCATCTCTTGACCTCATTATCTGCCTGCCTTGGCCTCCCAAAGTGCTAGGGTTACAGGTATGAGCCAACGTGCGCCCGGCCTGTTGTTCCCATTTTTATAAACCAAGAAAGCGTCTCAGCAAGGTATTGTTTCCACCCGAAGGCAGCACAGCAAATTTGGTAGCGGGGCCAAGACTGGAACTTGGTTGCAAGGTAGAGGTCAGCAGTGAGCCAAGATCGCACCACTGCACTCCAGGCTGGGCAACAGAGTGAGACTCCTTCTCAAATATAAATTAATAAATAAGACTGGAACTTGGGTTTTGGCTATAAGCCTAAACACTCCAGACAGCAAGCCTAACTGAGAGTACTATTCATTTTGGACAGTAAGTGCCAAATATTCACATACTCGACAGCTGTCAGTTCACTGCAAACTTCCTTGTGCTCCTGGCTGGAAGGGAAGTGGGCTGCCCAGAAGGGACGGAGATCGCAGGCTCTGGGAGCCACCAAGAAGAGGTCTGACTAAAGTGATTGGGTTTGCTGCAGAGGAGATTCAAGAATGGGGTGGCAGGGAGTGAGGAGGAGGCAGTTGCGTTAGATGACTTCCAGCTTCCTTTCAGACCACCCCCAGCACAGGGCCAAGCCCAAACCAGCAGCACAGCTACACCCTCCCGGGGAGGCGGGCTGTGCTGTGCTGTGCATTCATTTCCCCACCTTGTCATCCACGGCAGCCTGCCACCGGTTGTTGGGCATCCATAGCTTAATTTGAACAAGTGGGCTCTGGTTTCCTGAGGCGAACTGTCCGGGCGCCTCAGCCATCCATCAGTATTCTCTTCAGTCCCCCGGCAGCTGCTCACTCCGGGCTGGCTCAACCTGCACTGACCTCATTTTCCCACACAGAGCAGAGGAGGACTTGGTAAAAATTAGTTATATTACTGACTCCCCGAAACACTCCGTTTACTTGTGATATGACAAATATTTCAGCCATTAGGATCTCTCCGTCTCTTATCATCTTAAATGCACTCACTTACATTCCAAATCACTACTTAATTTAAAAGCCCATTTGTTGAGATTGTGACAGGCCCAGGGAAAAGGAGAGACAGACATTCACTCAGCTCTGGCTGGAATAGAATCAGACTTGGAACTTTGATTGAATCTTTCTCCCCAAGACTTATGCTCAGTCAGGTACGATCTAAACACTTAGGACACAAGAGACTTACAGGGCACCCACGCTGTAGAGATTTATAAGCTCTGCTTTGAAGTGGTCATGTGGCATGACCTTGGGCAAATGACTTCATTGCTGGGTGTCCTGGGTGTCCTTATGCTTCCTGACCTCCGGATACAGTGACTCATTTGGTGAATTTTCTCTTTTCTTTTCTTTTCTCTTGTCTTTTCTTCTCCTTCCTTCCTTCCTTCCTTCCTTCCTTCCTTCCTTCCTTCCTTCCTTCCTTCCTTCCTTCCTTCCTTTTTTGAGACGAAGTCTCGCTCTGTCACCCAGGCTGGAGTGCAGTGGCACTATCTCTACTCACTGCAACCTCTGCCTCCCAGTTTCAAGCGATTCTCCTGCCTCAGCCTCCAGTAAAGCTAGGATTACAAGCGTGCACCACCACACCTGGCTATTTATTTATTTGGTATTTTAATAGAGATGGGGTTTTACCATGTTGGCCAGGCTGGTCTCAAACTCCTGACCTCAAGAGATCTGCCCACTTTGGCCTCCCAAAGTGCTGGGATCACCAGCGTGAGCCACCGTGCCTGGCCTGGTGAACATTTATTGAGCCTCTAATAGGTGCTAGGCAACACAATAGATTCTGAGGGTACAAAGGTGAACTGCAAAAAAAAATTCTTAGTTTCTTTTTAATAACAAGCATTTATAAAACACTCCTATTTGCCAACTATATGAAATACTTAATCCTCACCATAATCCTATGAGGTAGACTACAATGTATTCCCATTTAACAAATGAGGAGACTATTCTGTCTGACCTTCCGATCCATAATATTAAGCACCATGCAGTACTGTCTCCCCATATAGAACTTACCCTATTGGAATTTGTATGTTTATTTGCCGTTTTGAGACAGAGTCTCACTCCGTTGCCCAGGCTGGAGTGCAGTGGGGCAATATCAGCTCATTGCAGCCTCCATTTCCCAGGTTCAAGTGATTCTCGTGCCTCAGCCTCCTGAGCAGCTGGGATTACAGACATGCACCACCACACCTGGCTACTTTTTTGTATTTTTAGTAGAGATAGGGTTTTGCCATGTTGCCCAGGCTGGTCTTGAACTCCTGATCTCAAGTGATATGCCAGTCTCGGCCTCCCAAAGTGCTGGGATTACAGGTGTGAGCCACCACACTTGGACAGAATTTACCCAGTTGGAATTTGTAAATGGGAAGTTCCCAGAACAGACCATGTTCTATTGACTTGTGTATTGTGTCAAGGTGTTGACACGCTTTTGGATCTGCAGGAGGAACAAAATTACCCTCAGCGTGTAAGAGGTGAGGATTATTAAGAGGTGACGACTGGCTGGGTGCGGTGGCTCACGCCTATAATCCCAGCACTTTGGGAGGCCGAGGTGGGTGGATCACCTGAGGTCAGGAGTTTGAGAGCAGCCTGGCAAACATGGTGAAACCCCTTCTCTACTAAAAATGAAAAAATTAGCTGGGCATGGTGGCAGGCGCCTGTAATCCCAGCTTCTTAGGAAGCTGAGGCAGGAGAATCAGTTGAGCCCGGGAGATGGAGGTTGCAGTACAGATCATGCCACTGCACTCCAGCCTGGCAACAGAGAGAGACCCGGCCTCAAAAAAAAAAAAATTTCATCATGCTTGCCATCATAGCCTAGCTAGCACACATCTGAAATCTTGCTATTTAAATTATTTTATACATTTTCTTTTTCTTTATTTAGGACTCTTGTTCCCTTTGAGATTTTGGCTAACTACCAGCTTCCCCAAACCCCAAAGTTTCAGCATTTTTCAGCTGCATTAAAGAGAAACAAGGAAGGAGAAGCATCCTACCTAAGCTTGTTTTTTTTCTTTAATTATTATTAATTAATTTTGACAAATTATAATCTTATATAATTATGGAGTACACAGTGATATTATGATCTATGGATACAGTGTGGAATGACTGAATCAAGATAATTAACATACCCATTACCTTAAATAGTTATTTATCCCTCCTTTTTAATTGCAACTTTGTACCCTTTGACCAACATCTCCACATTCCTCCCACCTCCAACCACCATTCTACTGTCTGCTCTGAATTTGATTGTTTTAGATTCCATACATAAATAAAAATATGAGGGTTTCATTTTTCTGCACTGATTTCACTTAGCTTATTATTATTATTATTTTGAGACAGAGTCTTGCTCTGTCACCCAGGCTGGAGTGCAGCGGTGCGATCTCTGCTCATTGCAACCTCCGCCTCCTCAGTTCAAGCAATTCTCCTGCCTCAGCCTCCCGAGTAGCTGGGACTACAAGCACCTGCCACCACACCCAGCTAATTTTTTGTATTTTAGTAGAGATGGGGGTTTCACTGACTCAAACTCCTGAGCTCAAGCAATTCGCCCACCTTGGCCTCTCAAGTGCTGGGATTACAGACAGGAGCCACTGCATCCAGCCTCACTTAGCTTATTGTCGTCCAGGCTTACTCATGTTGTTACAAATGGCAGAATTTTCTACTTTTAAATGACTGAATAGTACTCCATTGTGTATATGTACCACATTTTCTTTCTTCATTCATTCCTTGACGAAGCCTTAGGTGGGTTTCATATCTTGACTATTGTGAAATAATGCTACAATGAACATGGAGTGCAAATAGCTCTTTGACATAATGATTAAAAAAAAAAAAACTGTGACTCAAAAAGCCTTTTTTGTTTTTTTTTTGAGATGGAGTTTCACTCTTGTTGCCCAGGCTGGAGTACAACGGCACAATCTCAGCTCACTGCAACCTCCTCCTCCCAGGTTCAATCAATTCTCCTGCCTCAGCCTCGTGAGCGGCTGAGATTACAGGTGCCTGCCACCATGCCCAACTAATTTTTTGTATTTTCGGTAGAGATGGGGTTTTGCCATGTTGGCCAGGCTGGTCTTGAACTCCTGACCTCAGGTGATCTATGGTGGTTTGTTTTCTGATGTTGAAATATATGACTAAAATAGCTCACAGGGCCCGCCCCCAGGGGTGATGGTTTGGCACTTCCTTTGATTCTCGGGTGAGGCTCCTAACAAGTTGATTTTTCTAACAAGTCATTTTTTTCCCTCAAGTCAATGGAAGCCTACTTCTGTTGCTTTTAGCTAAGACAGTCTAAGAGAGCCCCAAGCCAAAGGAAGAAACTCAGGGTGTTCTGGACCTCTTGGTCAGGCACCCTTCCCAGGTGGAGAGCCTCTTTCCAAAAAAACAAAAACCAAAAGTTAAGATTTACTACATCATCTCTTTTTATTTGCCATGATCTTAACATTTTAAAATTTATCCTTTATGTCTTTATTCTTACGTTGAAAATCTTGGTTCCTGACGTTATTACTGTTTACTGCATTAGTCTTCAATATATAACATAGTTTTAAAGTAATGAAACAAATATTATGACTACAATTAAACTATCAAAGTCTAATTTGTGTGTGTGTGTGTGTGTGTGTGTGTGTGTGTGTGTGTGTGTCTGTGTGTGTCAGGGTCTCATTCTGTAAGCCACGCTGGAGTGCAGTGGTGCAATCACAGTTTACTGCGGCCTCAAACTCTTGGGCTGAAGTGATCCTCCCACTTCAGCCTCCCTGACTGCCTAATTTATTATGATTATTATTATTTTGTAGAGACTGTGGTCTTGCTATGTTGCCCAGGCTGGTCTTGAACTCCTGGCCTCAAGCGAGTGATCCTCTTGCCTCAGCCTGAAAAAAGGCTGGGAATACAGGCACAAGTCACCACAACTTGCCCCATTTGTGTTTAGCATATATTTCTCTATTACCGTGATCTAAAGTCCGTTGAAATAACTATTTTCCCTGAGGGTTTACATATCCAATTAATTCGTAGTTAATTTTTTTCATTAATGTTTAGGGATTATTTTTTAAACATAATACAGTTTTTGAACAAAGAAATCATTTCTATGTTTCCTAAATCAAATTTGTATCAAATATATTTATTTATTTATTTATTTTTTTAAATTTTTTTTTTTTTGAGACGGAGTTTCGCTCTTGTTACCCAGGCTGGAGTGCAATGGCGCGATCTCAGCTCACTGCAACCTCCGCCTCCTGGGTTCAGGCAATTCTCCTACCTCAGCCTCCTGAGTAGCTGGGATTACAGGCACGCACCACCATGCCCAGCTAATTTTTTGTATTTTTAGTAGAGACGGGGTTTCACCATGTTGACCAGGATGGTCTCGATCTCTTGACCTCGTGATCCACCCGCCTCGGCCTCCCAAAGTGCTGGGATTACAGGCTTGAGCCACCGCGCCCGGCTGTATCAAATATATTTAAAGAAATCTGGGCCAGGTGTGGTGGCTCACGCCTGTAATTCCAGTACTTTGGGAGGCTGAGGCGGGTGGATCATGAGGTCAGGTGATTGAGACCTGCCTGTCCAACATGGTGAAACCCTGTCTCTACTAAAAATACAAAAATTACCTGGGTGTGGTGGCGTGTGCCTGTAATTCCAGCTACTCGGGAGGCTGAGGCATGAGAATTGCTCGAACCGAGGAGGCGGAGGTTGCAGTGAGCCGAGATTTCGCCACTACACTTCAGCCTGTGTGACAGAATGAGACTCTGTCTCAAAAAAAAAAAAAAAAAAAGAAAGAAATCTTGCTTCTATGTTCCTGCCTATCCTCCTCAACTTTTATTAGTTTCTTTTTGAGAATATAAGCAAATACATATTTATACTTGTTATCTGTTTTTTACACAAAGGGTGTCATTCTCTCTGTCTCTGTATATATTCCACATCTTTTTTTCACTTAATATATCCTGGATACCACTCTCCATCAGCATATACAGCTCTATCTCATTATGTTTTTTATTTTTATTTTTTGAGACAGAGTCTTGCTCTGTAGCCCAGGCTGAAATACAGTGGCATGATCTCGGCTTACTGCAATCTCCGCCTCCCGGGTCCTGGTTCAAGCAATTCTTTTACCTCAGCCTCCCGAGTTGCTGGGATTACAGGCACATGCCACCATGCCCAGTTAATTTTTGCAGTTTTAGTAGAGATGGGGTTTCACCATGTTGGCCAGGCCGGTCTTGAACTCCTGACCTTGTGATCCGCCCACCTCTGCCTCCCAAAGTGATGGGATTACAGGTGGTGAGCCACCTCCCCCAATCTATCTCATTACTTTTTATAGCTTCAGAGTTTTTTTTTTTTTTTCCAGGTCAGATGGGTAATGTGCTGATGTCATAACAAGGTCAAGGGTGGCACATTTCACACAAGCATGTGAACACCCAATCATCATGCTCATGAACTACAAAAGGATTGCTTCAGAGTATTTTATTGCATCCATGTAACCATACTTTATTCAACTAGTTGTTAATAGACATTTGAATTATTTCCATACATTTGCAATTATAAATAATGCTACCACTTGATTTATATGAGATATAAACTTATGGTATAAGTTATGATAACTTATACTATGAGATTTACCATGTGTATAAGTCATTTTGAATTTTTGCTCCTGTATCTTGGGATAGATTCCTAGATTTCTGGCTCAATGGGTAAATGCACATATAATTGTTTGAGATATTTACAAATTGCATTCTAATAAGGTGGTCCTGTTTTGAGTCCTCAACAATGAATAAGTGTCTGCTTTCCCATCTCTTTATCAATAGGATATACTCTCAAACCATGGGATTTTTGCCACTGACGGATGAAAAGTAGCATCTCAGTGTGGTTTTATTTGGCATTGCTCTTATTATGAGTGAGACAGTGTATCTTCTCATGTGTTGGATGCCATTTTAAATTTTTCTTCTGCTGTAAACTGCCTATTCAAATCTTTGCATGTACCTTTAAGGATATTGACACACAACAACATTTAATCTCAAAACAAGCCAGTGAGGGTTGTCATCATTATTCCCCCGTATAAAGATGAGGGAATGGCAGATTAGAAAGGTTAAGTAATTTACCCAAGGTTACACAGCTAATATGTGACTGAAGTCAAGCTGCCCAACTGTTAGGCCCTGTGGATTCTCCATAGATCTATTTCCAGGAGTAAAACTTGGAGCTCCTGTGTTTTGCTTTTAATAAATGGTCAGTTCGTGGATTCCCGTCTGTGAGACAGGACTGCTTCAGGAGGTCTCTCATGGTTGGGCCTGGGTGGTGAGCTGTGCTTGTAATGCGGAGGATGGTACCTCATGTGTCACCTAGGAGCACCCAGCAGACTGGGGCATTTTGAATCTCAATGCAGAGGACAACGGGGAGAGACCTGCAACCTATTTAATTCTGTTAGAGAATCAGTGAGGTGCTTGATGAAGCCATTAACTGGGGTTCGTGTCTCCATTCTACTTATGCGACTCCAGGAGGGCAAATGCTGATGGAAATTTATTGATTTCTTTTTCTGCCTTTACCGAATGGGTCAAAAACATGGTATAACGCTGCTGGTTCCAATTAAAATCACCTGTTAGCTTACAAAGGTTGGCCCTCTCCACCCTCCCCTCCTCCCCCCATTTAAAAAGGGTTTAAAAGATTTTCATTTAATTGATTTGCTGTAAAATGCCCTTTACAATTACCCAGATAAACTAGGTGTCACCTGTGGAGTAAGAGCCAATTTGAGCTGTTTATCAAGACTTCGCCTCTGGCCACTTCTCACCCTGGGATCTTGAGTCTCTGTATTGATAGCTTGCATCTGTCAACATTGGATATTTTTAGTGGGCCGCAGAAAGCTTTTAGGGAGATGGGGATGGTGGGGCTGCATCTTTGAGCAGGTGAAGAAAGCATGATGGGGCTTTTTGTTTGAAATGAGAATGCCCTATTGTGCTGAAAACAAGTTCAGAAAATTAGCCCGACACCCATATGCCTAAAGGTAATCAGAGTTGACCCCATTTAAATACCAGCGAGCCTCAGGAAATGGAAAAATGGGCAGTGGATAAAATTTGCCCAGTAAGAAAATTTGCCCAGTTTATCTTGGTTTTGTGTTGAGCTGTGCTTAATGTTAGGAAGGAGAAGTTGAGGAGCCTCTGTAAAAGTTGTCTATGAAGTGACATTTGTGATCTTTGAGCTGATGTTATAGGAAATAACAGAGAGCTGGAAACACAGAAAGAAAGACACAGAGACATTTATTCTAGGTCGTGTGTATTTCTGAAACTGTAAACTCAAATTCACTTGATCATGGGAATGACATTAATTCTAGCTGAGAAATTGTGGGCAAAATTAGTACCAGATGGTTGAGTGCGGTGGTTCACACCTGTAATCCTAGTACTTTGGGAGGCTGAGGTGGGCAGATCACCTGACATCAGGAGTTTAAGGCCAGCCTGGCCAACACTGCGAAACCCCATCTCTACTAAAAACATGAAAATTAGCTGGGTATGGTGGCGGGTGCCTGTAATCCCAGCTACTTGGGAGGCTGAGGCAGGAGAATCACTTGAACCCAGGAGGTGGATGTTGCAGTGAGTTGAGATCTTGCCATTGCACTCCAGCCTGGGGGACAGAGGGAAGACTCCATTTCAAAAAAAAAAAAAAAAAAAAAGTTAATGCCAGAAAATAAAAGACAGGTACCTATGTGAGGGAAGAAGCAAATTCTGGAAAGTATAGACCAGTATTCTTGAAATTGATCTTGGCAAAACTCTAGAATACATTATGAAAACAATGTTTTGTGAGTCTTTGAAAGAGGTTTGTTATTTGTTTAGAATGAACTTTAATTTCCATTTTGACTGTGATCAAACTGGCTCATCAGGGAAGTGCTGTAGACACAGGTGATTGAAGATAATAAATGACAGGACATTTATGAAAGTTCTTGACACAGAGTGCTGCACAGCAATTATCAGTTGCTCTGTCTACTTCAGGCCTTCATAATAGTCATCATAGGCTGGGCCCAGTGGCTCACACCTGTAATCCCAGCACTTTGGGAGGCCAGGGTGGGTGGATCACCTGAGGTCAGGAGTTTGAGACCAGCCTGGCCAAGATGGTGAAACCCTGTCTCTACTAAAAATACAAAAACTAGCCAGGTGTGGTGGTGTGTGCCTGTAATCCCAGCTACTCGGGAGGCTGAGGCAGGAGTATAGCTTGAACCTGGGAGACGAGCTCCAAAATGAAAAGCATATGAAAAGATGTTAACCTCATTGGCCATAAGGGAATTGCAACCCAAAACAACAATGAAATACCATTACACAGCAATCAAGATGGCCACAATAAAAAAACTAATAATAATAAATGTTAGGAAAGATATTAAAAATTTGAACCTCTCATACACTGCTGGTAGGAATGTAAAATAGTGCAGTCACTTTGTGATTCCTCAAAAAGTTAAACATACTGTTACCACATGACCTAGAAATTCCACTCTATATACCAAGAGAAATGAAAGCATCCATCCACACAAAAATGTGTACCTGAATGTTCATAGCGGTATTCTTCATAATAGCCAAAAAGTATCAACACTCCAAATGTCCATCAACTACTGAATGGATAAATCAAATGTGGTATATCTATTCAATGGAATATTATTCAGCCAAAAAGGAATGAAGTACTGATACATGTTGCAACGTAGAAGAACCTTGAAAACATCATGCAGAGTGAAAGAAGCCAGTCACAAAAGACCACATTATGTTGTATGATTCTATTTATATGAAATGTCTATAGGGAAATCTATAGAAATAGAAAGTAGACTGGTGGTTGCCTAGGGCTTGGGGAAGCGAGTTTGGGAAGAAATATGGACTGACTGCTAATGGCTATGGGATTTTGTTTTGGTTGACAAAAATGTTCTAAAATCTATTGTGTCAATAGATGCTCAACTGTGGATATATTAAAAGCTATTCAATTGTATGCTTTAAAGGGGCGAATTGTATGGTATATGCCTAACATCTCAATAAAGCTGTTGAAAATTTCTCATAGTTTTTACATCTTAGTGGAAAGCAAAAGGCTTCAGCTTTCTAAGGATCTTTCAGGACTGTCTACTTCTCTTTGTCCAGCACGTCGCCATCTCTTTGATCACCACAAAAGCCTTTTGCCTCTTCCGGCTCCAGTGCCACTATGAATCTCCTCTATAAATCTCCACTTGGCTGCCTTGGAAATCTTTCTTTTTTTTTTCTTTGTGAGATGGAGTCTCCCTCCATCACCTGGGCTGGAGTGTAGTGGCGTGATCTCAGCTCACTGCAACCTCTGCCTCCCAGGTACAAGCAATTCTCCTGCTTCAGCCTCCCGAGTAATTGGGACTACAGGCGTGTGCCACCACACCCGGCTAATTTTGAATTTTTAGTAGAGCCGGGGTTTCACCATGTTGACCAGGCTGGTCTTAAACTCCTCACATCCGCTCGCCTCGGCCTCCCAAAGTGCTGGGATGCCAGGTGTGAGCCGCTGCACCTGGCCTAGAAATCTTTCTACTAAAGGGCCAGTTGAGATGCTCCTCCTGCCTCAATCTCACCATGGCTTCCCACAGCCTTAAAGGTAAAGTCCAGACTCTTTCACTCCACTGAAAAGGCTGTGTATGATCCGGTCCCTACTTATCTCTAATGTCATTTCTCACCACTCATCACTTGGGCTACTTACTCTTTCAGTTTTGCAAATTTTTTTGCCCTGTCTCAATCCCAGGCCTTTGCAAAGCCTCATTATTCTGCCTTTTGGGTTGCAGCTTACATGCCACTTCCTCTGGAACATTTTTTCTTAAATACTCCCCTTCTTCACACAGTAGATCCCACCCCACCCTGCCCAACTGTTGTGTACCCATTCATTTTCTAGACTTACTGCGTGCCAGGCACCTTTTTTTTTTTTTTTTTTTTTTTCCCCTGAAGGCAGAGCCTCACTCTCTCACAAAGGCTGGAATGCAGTGGTGCGATCTTGGCTCACTGCAGCCTCTGCCTCCTGAGTTCAAGCAAATCTCCTGCCTCAGCCTCCCGAGTAGCCAGGATTACAGGCATGTGCCACCATGCGTGGCTAATTTTGTATTTTCAGTAGAGACAGGGTTTCTCCATGTTGGTCAGGCTGGTCTCAAACTCCCAACCTCAGGTGATGCACCTGCCTTGGCCTCCCAAAGTGCTGGGGTTACAGGCATGACCAGTGCACCCCTTTTTTTTTGAGACAGGGTTTTGCTCTGCCACCCAGTCTGGAGTGCAGTGGTGTTATCATGGCTCACTGCAGCCTTGACCTCTCAGGCTCAATTGGTCTTCCAACCTTAGCCTCCCAGGTACCTGGAACTAT
Organism: Sapajus apella; assembly: GCF_009761245.1. NCBI lineage: Eukaryota > Metazoa > Chordata > Mammalia > Primates > Cebidae > Sapajus > Sapajus apella. The sequence continues at coordinate 12,262,621 of NW_022436956.1, forward strand.
ATAGTACACGCCATTCTGCCTGGCTAATTTTTTTTTCTTTTATTGTAGAGACATGGTTTCACCATGTTGCCCAGGCTGGTCTCAAACTCCTGAGCTCAAGCGATTCACCAGGCACCATTCTAAGTGCAACTTTATAAAATTAACTCCTTATTTTCACAACAACCATATGATGTAGATACTATTGTTATTCTTATCATACAGATGAGAAAATTGAGGCATAGAGAGGTTAAGTAACTTTCCCAAAGTCACACAGCTGGTGGTGGAGCATGGATTTGAACCCAGACAGTATGGCTCTAGAATTTGTGCTAACTGCCATGTTCTGCTGCCTGAAATTGCCTAACACATCATGGCACTTATTATATACTGTAATTGTCTTTAATTATATCTCCATGTGACTTTTAGTTCATGGAAGATAGGAATTAAGTCTGGCTTATTTGTTATTGTGTTCCCAGCATGAGGCCTAGCCCATAGTCTTTTAATTTAAAAAAAATCAATGAATGAACAAATCAATTAATAAATTAAGATAGAGATATGTGAGATGTACAAGAAGAAAGTTACTGGATTTCTAGCTTGTAGAAGGACAATGCTGTGATTAAGAACTTGATATTGTGTTAGAAGTTCTCTAACGTACAGGATACATATTTTTTTTGAGATGGAATCTCACTCTATCACCCAGACTGGAGTGCAAGGGCATGATCTCTGCTCACTGCAACTTCCATCTCCTGGGTTCAAGCGATTCTCCTGCCTCAGCCTCCCGAGTAGCTGGGATTACAGGCGCCCACCACCACACCCAACTAATTTTTGCATTTTTAGTAGAGACAGGGTTTCAACACATTGGTCAGGCTGGTCTCAAACTTCTGACCTCAGGTGATCTACCTGTCTTGGCCTCCCAAAGTGCTGGGATTACAGATGTGAGCTACCTCGCCTGGCCAGGATACATATTTCTTGAGAATTTATATTCTGGTAAAGTGCCTTATACACAGTGAATGATTCATAATTCTTACACAGTTTTTAAAAACTTTTTATTGTAAATTACGTAAGACTTATAAAAATAGTACAGACTGGGCGTGATGGCTCACGCCTGTAATCCCAGCACTTTGGGAGGCCAAGGTGGGCGGATCACTTGAGGTCAGGAGTTTGAGACCAACCTGGCCAACATGGTGAAACCCCACCTTAAAAAAAAAAAAGTAGTACAAAGAATTTCTATATCCTCTTTACCTAACTTCTCCAAATGTTAACATATTATATAACAACAGTACAAGGATAAAATTGGGAAATTAACATTACTACTTAATTCATTACTATCTCATTTAACTATTATCTGTTTCAATACTGTCCTTTTTATGACCCATGATCCAAATCGGGATTACAGATTGCCTTTATTTATAAGTCTGTTTTAAGCCGGGACAAAGTCTCAGTTTTTCTTTATCTTTCCCAACCTTGACACCTTTGAAGAGCAACTGTCAGTTATTTTGTAGAATATTTCTCCATTTGGGTATGTCTGTATTCCTTGCCATTAAATTCAGGTTATGCATTTTTGGTAAGGATACCACATAAGGGATGCCATGTCCTCCTCAGTGCATCATATCAAGAGGTACACAATAAACATTAATCACTTGGTTAAGGCTATATATGCCACATTTCTACATTGTGAAGTTATGACTTTTCTCACGGTAATTAATAAGCATCTTATAGAAAAATACTTAGAGACTATATAAATATCATGTTTCTGGTAATAATTTCATCCATGAATTTTAGCATCCATCGATACTTTCTTGAAGCAATTTTTACCGTGATCTTTGCAATTAGTGACTTGCTATTTGCATCACTCCTTCTGCATTTATTAATTGGAGTGCTTTTCAAACAAATAAATGAGGAAGAAAGGAAAGTTCTTCCTTCCTCATTTGTTTGTTTATTCAATTTTTATTTAAATAAGTATGGGCTCATGAATATTGGTTTTAATCTGTGAGTTAGCATTTATTATTATCTTTTAAAATTTTTTGTTGTTCAATCTGTCCCAGATCTAGGAGCCTACCAAGTTGGCTTGTATCATTTCAACACGTGTCTATCGTTTTTTGAGCACTTCCTTAGATACTAGCTCCACAAATGCCCTATGTTCATTCTGTTCTTCCCTGCCCTAGCCATGTAATCAGCTATCTCTTTAAGTAGACTGGGTTTCTTTTTACTGGAGAACAGTATTTAGAAAGATCTGGGCACTAGATGCTTACTGCTACTGCGGTGTCATTGTTTCCTCACTCAGTGGGCAGGGCTAGGAAATACATGTATGTATACACTTGCTTTACTTACACACATCTTTACTTCTCTATCAACAGCTATGACTGTGCCAGGTGCGGTGGCTCACACCTGTGATCCCATGACTTTGGGAGGCTGATGTAGGCGGAGCACAAGGTCAGGAGTTCAAGACCAGCCTGGCCAACATATTGAAACCCCATCTCTACTAAAAATATAAAATTTAGCTGGCATGGTGGTGCACACTTGTAGTCCTAACTACTTGGGAGGCTGAGGCAGGAGAATTGCTTGAACTCGGGAGGTGGAGGTCGTGGTGAGCCGAGATTGGGCTACTGCACTCCAGCCTGGGCAACAGAGTGAGACTCCGTCAAAAAAAAAAAAAAAAAAAAAACAACTATGAATTGATATTGATATCTCAGTTCCATTCCAGCAGTTAGGGTTCATTCTATTATTTCCCTTTCTTTTGTTTAATTCCTTTCTCTGACAGTAAAAAATTTGGTGCTGCCGGGTACTGTGGTCCATGCCTGTAATCCCAGCACTTTGGGAGGCCAAGTTGGTCAGGAGATTGAGACCATCCTGGCCAACATGATGAAACCCTGTCTCTACAAAAAATACAACAATTAGCCAGGGGTGGTGGTGCATGCCTGTAATCCCAGCTACTGGAGAGGCTGAGGCAGGAGAATCACTTGAATCTGGGAGGTGGAGGTTGCAGTGAGCTGAGATTTCATCGCTGCACTCCAGCTTGGTGACAGAGAAAGACTCCCTCTCCTCCATCTCAAAAAAAAGAAAAAAAAATTGGTGCTTATTATTCACAATATATTTACTTATTTGTTCAACACTACATATAAAACAGTTTTAGAATTTCTAATTTATAGCCTGTGAAAAACAAATTTACTAAAGTCAATTTTACTAGAGTAAAATATTGTGTGCTCTTTACCTTTATAGTACATAAATAACAGTCCAAAGGTATTCCTTTTTCCCACCTCTTTTATTGTGGTTATGTTGTTAACTTGAAATAAATTCAGTGCATATTTTTAAACATAAATAGTATTTGTAAAAATATATTGAAAAAGGCCAGGCACAGTGGCTCACTCCTGTAATCCCAGCACTTTGGGAGGCCAAGGTGGGCAGATCACGAGGTCAGGAGATAGAGACCAGCCTGGCTAACACGGTGAAACCCCGTCTCTACCTAAAAATACAAAAAATTAGCTGAGTGTCATGGCATGCGCCTGCAGTCCCAGCTACTTGGGAGGCTGCGGCAGGATAATCGCTTGAACTCGGGAGGTGGAGGTTGCAGTGAGCTGAGACCGAGCCACTGCATTCCAGCCTGGGCGACAGAGTGAGACTGTCTCAAATATATATACATGTATAGAAAAACACTGTCTATATGGAACTGTTTCTCTCTCTTGCAGACACCTTGAAGGCTGGAGAAACATCCCCAGGCTAAGTACTCCGGAGCCTGTAGGAAGATTAGAACCCTCATCTCTTCCTACCTTACTCCTTTCTCCGGATGTCCTTATCTGTTGCTGTATCACCTGTTTCCTTGATCCTATGGGAAGAAATTCTCACAAGTGCTTTAAAAGTCCCAGCTTCAATCTAACCCACCTCCACTGAACTTCCCATTGCTTTGGGTGCAGGTCCAATAAAACCTTGTTACTTTTAATACCGCTTTTGTCACTGGGGAGTTTTCTATGCTATCGGCCCTACCTGAACCAAACATCTCACCGCAATCCCTTTTCCTTTGCGCTTGTGCTGAATATGGCCACCAGGTGGCGCTTTAGAGTCTCCTGCGGCCCCATTTTAAAAGTCAGCCGCTTGGGTTCGGTTGGCTTTAGAAAGCAACGTATTCATGAAATGGGAAGAGGTATTCTAGTTACCTTTTAATTTTAGTTAAGAAATTTCCTGGCCGGGTGGCTCACATCTGTAATCCAAGCATTTTGGAGGCCAAGGTGGGCGGATCACCTGAGGTCGGGAGTTCAACACCAGCCTGGCCAACATGGTGAAACCCTGTCTTAAAAAAAAAAAAAAGAAAGAAATTTCCTGCCATTTAAATCCACGCAAAATGAAGAAAAGGAAGCACATTTCAGCCTCTGTCCTATTCTTTGCCTAGGAATCTTGAACTCCTTCCATCTTCCTTTTTAAAACATCTCTTAAGGAAAAACAAGCACATACTGGTTGACAGCCAAAGCGAGTTTATCTAAGAGTGACTGTGCTCCTTGGTCTATCGGCTTCTGCCAAAGAAGTTCAGACAGGACATCAAGAGGCTGAAATTCAGGTAGAAACTCCACCACTGACTCTCAGTACTTTCTTGAGTTATTTAGTTTTTATTGGAGCTTTAGTTTTCTTATGTGTAAAACAAATGGATTGAGCTCCATGCTCTCAAACACAAATCCCTCAGATGCCAGGTGGATACTGTAAATCCATGAAGAGGCTGAAGGGGGGTTTAGTACAACAGGGTCTTGTACTGACTAAACTAGAATTACAAAATGCATGCTCTACGAAATGCATTCAAATTTAAATGTTTGAAAAACATTGAGAAGACCAAACACAACACCTCTGGGCATTAAAAGTGTTCAGAAACCCTCTAGTGTGCAGTTCTCAGACTAGAAAATCTCTCACTGAAATTTCTTTTCTTTCTTCCTTTTTTTTTTTTTTTTTTTTTTGAGACAGGGTCTCACTCTGTCACCCAGGCTGGAGTACAGTGGTGCAATTTTGGCTCACTACAGCCTTGATCTTCTAGGCTTAAGGGATCCTCCTGCCTCAGCCTACCAAGTAGCTGGAACTACAGGCATATGCCACCATGCCCGGGTAATTTTTGTATTTTCTTATAGAGTTGGGGTTTCACCATGTTGAAGGCTGGTCTTGAACTCCTGAGCTCACGCAATCCGTCCACCTCAGCCTCCCAAAGTGCTAGGATTACAGGTGTGAGCCACTGTGCCCAGCTGCACTCATGCTCTTCTATCTATTTGAAATATTAGCCACTACCACTGTTCTTCATTACCTCTGCATACCTAAATCCTATTTTTTTCTTACAAAACCCATTCAAATGCCACTTACTCCAGGACGTTTCCCTTGATTTCTCTTCCTAAATTAAAAGACATTTTCTCTTTCTTCTGAATTTCCACCCATTTGGCCCTTATTGCTTTTTTTTTTTTTTTTTTTTTACTATGTCATTTATGTGCTGGTCATCAGTCATTCTCCACATATTTACTTTTTTGTTTGTTTGTTTGTTTGTTTTGGAGATGGAGTTTAGCTGTTATTGCCCAGGCTGGAGTGCAAAGGTGCAGTCTCGGCTCATGCAACTTCTGCCTCCCTGGTTCAAGTGATTCTCCTTACTCAGCCTTCCAAGTAGCTGGGATTACAGGCATGTACCATTACGCCCAGCTAATTTTTGTTATTTTTGGTAGAAATGGGGTTTCACCGTGTTAGCCATGATGGCATTGATCTCCCGACTTCAGGTGATCTCCCTGCTTTGGCTTCCCAAAGTACTGGGATTACAGGTGTGAGCCACCGCACCCAGCTACATATTTACTTTTAAGCTCCTTGAGCAGAATCCATGTCTAATTAATTGTATGTCTCCAACATTTGGAAAATCAGCCAACAAATATTTATTGAGTACCACTTGATTCATGTTTACATGATTTTGGACACTCAGCACAAAGTTGTAAAGACTCAATAACTGTTTGCTGAATTACTGGTATTAAATGGCCAGCCAGAATAGTAAAAATGAGAAAAGAAGCTACTAACAAGTGTTAGTAGTTGTTGTGGGCCCCTAAGTTTGGAGTAAGTTGTTATGAAGCAATAGATAACTAATAAGTGCTCAGTAAGTGTTTACAGACTGATTGGCCACTGTAGGGCATTATAGCCAAGCAAGGAAATTTCAGGCGCCTCTGATGTCTGGCGTCCCAGAATTCCAACCACACCTGCAGCCCCATCCTCACTAAGGCAGATCCTTCACCTAACTGTCTTTCCCTCCTGCTCTAAGGAGAAATCCCTGGAATTCCTGCCTGAGGTTCTCAGGGTCTAGACTTGCCTGAGTTGCTCTGCACATGCTTAAGTTTACTTGGCATGAAAATGAGAGAAGGCTGGGTGCGGTGGCTCACGCCTGTATCCCCACACTTTGGGAGGCCGAGGTGGGTGGATCACCTGAGGTCAGGTGTTCAAGACCAGCCTGGCCAACATGGTGAAACCCTGCCTCTACTTAAAAATTAGGTAAATTAGCCAGGTAAATTAGGCAGGTGTGGTGGTGTGCGCCTGTAATCCCAGCTACTCAAGAGGCTGAGGCGGGAGAATTGCTTGAACTCAGGAGGCAGAGGTTTCAGTGAGCCAAGATCGCACCACTGCACTCCAACCTGGGTGACAGAGTGAGACTCTGTCTCAAAAAAAAAAAAAAAAGAAAAGAAAAGAAAAAGAGAGAGAGAGAGAAAACTATCTTTCCTAAAATGGGAAAAAACATTTTTACTTCACAAGAGTGTTGTAAATTAAGCAGCAGTGGTATGAACACAAAACACGATATAGGCATTAAAAAGATAGAAAGAAGCTCTGTATAGACAGATCGTGGAACACGGACCAAGACTGTTAACAACAGTAGAGATGGGATTTCACCATGTTGACCAAGATGGTCTCCATTTCTTGACCTTGTGATCCACCCACCTTGGCCTCCCAAAGTGCTGGGATTATAGGCATGAGCCACCGCGCCGGGCCAACAACAGATCTATTTTTAAATGAAAAGAGTAAGGTTTATAAGAAGGTGTACAGTTGGCTATCAGTCTGTTAGGAAAGCTGTATTTCAAATATCTCTAGTAATAAAGATTGTCTTTGTTTTTCTTGTTACCTGAGATTGCCTTTTTTTTTTTTTTTTTGAGATGGAGTCTCCTTCTGTTGCCCAGGCTGGAGTGCAGTGGTGCAATCTCGGCTCACTGCAACCTCTGCCTCCTGGGTTCAAGCGACTCTCCTGCCTCAGCCTCCCAAGTAGCTGGAACTACAGGCTTGTACGATCATGCCTGGCTAAGCTTTATATTTTTAGTAGAAATGGGGTTTCACCACGTTGGCCAGGCTGGTCTTGAACTCATAACCTTAAGTGATCTGCCCACCCTGGCCTCCCAAAGTATTGGGGTTACAGGAGTGAGCAACTGCACCCAATCCAAAATTGCTTTTAGAGAAGAGATTTGGATGACTGGGGATGGGGAGGAGGGAGAGCTCTTTTCATTGTATAGCTTTTTGTACCTTTTGAGTTTGGAACCATGTGCCATGTATTATCTATTAAAAATAAATGCCTTCCTTGGATAGAAATTATAGGAGCTCACCAATTTTCAGCTTGCCTATTCCCCTCCCTTAACACATTCACATGCAGCTAGAACTCCCTCACCCACCTCGGTTCCCAAGCATACTTGAACATACAGCCAAATGCTCTTACAACCACAAGGCTCCAGCATTTGTACAAGGGCAATAGTGCATCTGCTGCACTCACAGACGTCCCCACGCGTGGACCCAACAAGCATGCAGCCCTGTGTGTATGTGTGTGCTTGTGTGTACACATATCCATGTGTGCCTTTGACCCAGCCCCTACCCTCTCTCCTTATCTGTGTCTGCTTCCTGGGCATGTACACCTGGGTGGATGTCTGTAATTACAAGGTGAACTAGGTTAAAAGTATCCTACTCTAAAGCACTAACTGGGCCTTATTACAGGTGACTGTAAAACTCTAATTAGAGGAGGACTCATTTGTTGCTTAAAAAAAAAAAAAGTCCAGTTGTGGTGGCTCATGCCTCTAATCCCAGCACTTTGGGAGGCAGAGGCAGAGGCAGAGGCAGGCGGATCATGAGGTCAGGAGATCGAGACCACCCCAGCTAACACGGTGAAACCCTGTCTCTACTAAAAATACAAAAAATTAGCCAGGCGTGGTGGCATGTGCCTATAGTCCCAGCTACTTGGGAGGCTGAGGCAGGAGAATCGCTTGAACCGGGGAGGCGGAGGTTGCAGTGGGCTGAGATAGATCGGGCCACCGCACTCCAGCCTGGGAGACAGAGCGAGACTTTATCTCAAAAAAAGAAAAGGAGAAGAAGGCAGACCTGAAAATGAAAGACCTGAGTGACAAACGTAGCCTCCTTTAGACAGTTGAGAAAAGAGGGCTTAATTGCCCTTTGATAAAACTGGGGCAGTGGGGAAGCAGCGGGGCGGGGTGGGGGTGGGGAGAGGCCAGTAATCAAAGAAGACTCCTGCAGACAAGAACTCTCCCAGGGAGCTCTCCCGGACACCCCACCATTTCGCTAATAACTGTCACTTGCCTTCCACTGCTGGTGGGACAGAGGAGGAGGAAGCGGTTACTTGCATCCAGCTTTCTCCTTCTTCCACTCTCTGAGCTCCCTCAGGAATCCCAGGCCCTTGGTCCCCTCCCACCTATCAAAATCCATTCTCTCGGGTCCCACAGGAATGGCCTTGTGAATAGGACACACGTTCTGATCCTGACCTTGCCACTCGCTAGCTGTGTGATCCTTGTGAGGCACTTACCTTAAGCAAACCTGTTTCCTCAATTCCAAACTGGACCAATAACATCTTTTCTTACAGAGCTGTGAAGATGCACAGAATGGTATATGAGAAAGTGCTTTGTAAACTGCAAATTCTTGTACCATTATCAGCCATTAGGAACCAGATCGAACATTCTTGGAAGACAGGAATCACGTCTTAGTCATCTTTGCTTTCAGGTTCCTGCCTCTAATAGGGTGGAATTGAAGAGCCATCCTCACTGTGGGGTAAATGGCAGACCGTAATCAATAGGTTATCTTTCCCTTGGTGTGAACAAATGGACAAAACCTTTGGCAATGGGATGACACTGTGGTGGCCATACCATTAATTCTAATATTTATTGACATTTACTGTGTAGCAAGCACTATCCTAAGCAGTTTATATATATTCTCATATTTGATCCTCACAAAGTCCTTAAGAGGAGCATATTACCTCTACCATCTCCATTTTAAAGATGGGAAATAGAATCTAAATTTAAGAGCCTTACCTCAAACTGCACTGCTAGTGAGTAGGGGAGCAGGCCTTGAACCAAACCTACACGCGAACCAGGTAGACTCTAGGCCCCAGCCAGCAGGTGGTGAATGACATATGGGGTTTGGAACCTTTTTCTTTTCTTTCTTTTTATTTTTTTTTGTGGCAAGTCTCACTCACCTAGGCTGGAGTGCAGGGCGTGATCTCGGCTCACTGCAACCTCTATCTCCCAGGTTCAAGCGATTCTCCTGCCTCAGCCTCCCAGGTAGCTGGGATTACAGCCACCCGCCACCACGCCTGGCTAATTTTTGTATTTCTGGTAGAGACAGGGTTTCACCACATTGGTCAGGCTGGTCTCAAACTCTTGACCTCAGGTGATCTGCCTGCCTCGGCCTCTCAAAGTAGTTGGATTACAGGCATGAGCTACCATACCCGGCCAAGATGTCTTAAGTAATCTATTTACCTATTTATAATTAAAGGCAATAAAACTGTTGATCAAAGGTCCTGATCGTCATGCATTAGCCAACATTATTCAACAAACAAGTATTTAGTACTTGCTCTCTGTACGGTGCTGTGCCCCGTAATTGAAATACATTGATAGTACATTGATAGATACTATCTCTTCTTTTTTTCTTTTCTCTTTCTTTTTTCTTTTCTTTTCTTTTCAATGGAGTCTTGCTCTGTCACCCAGGCTGGAGTACAGTGGCACAATCTCAGTTCACTGCAACCTTCGCCTCCAGGGTTCAAGCAGTTTTTGGCCTCAGCCTCCTGAGTAGCTGAGATTACAGGCACCCGCCACCACACCTGGCTAATTTTTTTGTCTTTTTAGTAGAGACGGGGTTTCACCATCTTGGCCAGGTTGGTCTTCAACTCCTGACCTTGTGATCCACTTGCATCGGCCTCCCAAAGTGCTGGGATTACAGGCGTGAACCACCACACCTGGCCTGATACTGCCTCTTCTTTCATGGAACTTTCTGAGTATTCCGGTTGAATCCAAAGACACTAGACACGTCTGTTCAGCACTATCTTGGGTAGATAAATATGTATCTATTATTAGGCCTTTTGCAACATCTGAAAAAAATAATCATTTATTGAGAGAACTATGTGTCAGACACGCACTGAGCACTTTATAAATACTTGCTTCTTTGTTTCATGTCTCTCTTCCACCTTTATTAGAAGGTCAGCTCCATGTTTGTTCAACATCTCTAGGGCCGGCAATACCTGCCACATAATAGGTGCTCAACAAATGCTTGTTGGCCAAATGAATCATCTCTAATCTTAGTCTTAACAATTCTGCGTGATACATAGGATTATTCTTCTACTGATGAGGAAACGAAGGCTCGAAGAGATTGGATAACTTGCCCAAGTGAGTGAAGTGCAGAAGTGTGAATGCTAGTTCTTTTTTTTTTTTTTTTTTTTTTGGGGGTGGGGATGGAGTTTCGCTCTTGTTACCCAGGCTGGAGTGCAACGGTGCGATCTCGGCTCACCACAACCTTCGCCTCTCAGGCTCCAGTGATTCTCCTGCCTCAGCCTCCCGAGTAGCTGGGATTATAGACATGCGCCACCATGCCCAGCTAATTTTTAATTTTTAGCAGAGATGGGATTTCTCCATGTTGGTCAGGCTGGTCTGGAAACTCCCAACCTCAGATGATCCTCCTACCTCGGCCTCCCAAAGTGCTGGGATTACATGCGTGAGCCACTGTGCCTGGCCAAAAAGATTAATCTAGCAGCAATGTATACGGTGGCTTAGAGTTCAGAGATGGGACCAGTGCCGTTAATTCATCATTTGAGGAGGAAGTAACCAGTCATTGAATAGAGGTGATAAGAAGAAGAATGGAAAAGAGGTCATGATGTCAGAAGAACGTCAAGTGCCCGAAGTAACGGAGCCAAATTAAAGTTCAGAGATAGACTTGCAGTGACAAGTACAAGAGGCAGCATCTCTCTGTGGTTACCTCCCCATTCCTAGAGTCACCTCCCGGTGGGTGGCAGCTTTTGCTGTGCTATAGGATTGCTTTACACCAGTCACCTTCGTGGCAGAGCCTCTGGTTAGTCATTTCTTTAGTAAGTATTCTTGGTGCACTTAGTATTTTATAGGCTTACAGCATCAGCATCGTCACTTTTTTTGCACTTAGTTCAATAAAATGCATTAAGCCTATACTGCGTTAGGGTTTGAGATACATAAGCAGAGGTGTGGGACTCTGTCAGGCTTCCTACTTCCATCTACATGTGACCTCTGCCTCTTGATTCCATCAACCAGCAAATGGGAATAATAACATACCTACCTTACAAGGTTGCTGTAAGGATTAAATCAGTTAATATAGGGAAAGCAAAGAGAACAATGCCTGGCATGTAGTAAGCGATTTGTAAGTGTTTGCTAATGTTATATAAAGCCTCTCTCCTCAAGGACACAATTGGATAATAGGATGCATATAGGACACTGCAATAATAGATGCATACACAAGGGACAGAAAGGGTTCTAAAGGGGAGTCATTCTTACAGTAACCCTTTCCACTGCTCAACCTCTCCCTCCCACTGAGAACGGAGCTCTTTTCACAGTTTCCACAGTTAACGCTTCATCCCCATTCCTCTCCCCAGACTGCTCAGTGAGAAAATGAGGATTAAATCTACCCAAGCTCCACGACCCTTGGACTTACTGAGAGTGTGTAAGAGGCAGAGCTCCCACGCAATTTTGGAAGTGACCTTTATCCCTTTCCCCCTCTGCAGAACTGCCAGGAATTACATCTTTGTTTGGGACAAATGAGATTATGTTCTCTTTGGAGAAGACAATCTCCATCTCTCCCTGGACACAGATATTCATTTGCCTGCAATGAACCTGCAAGGCAGATGAGCCTCTGAGATACCCTCTTTCTTGTTCACTTAGGGGTGAAAAATTACCAGCAAGAAACCAATTAGCATCCTCTACAAGCAGGTCCCAAGCCTTCTGGAGCCAATTCTTTTACTCCGTCTTCTGCACACAAGCATCATCTGCTTTGGGGTTTTGTCCTAATTGAGTCAAACCTGTGCTGTTATCATTTGTTCATTGTAGCCCCAAGAGAGAAGAGAAAAGGCGGGAGGGAAGGAGGGGGCTCTGTCTTCCTTTGTCTCCAGCCCAGAGGAAGAGAGAGAGGGTGACTGGCCAAAGGGATCAGAGGGTCAATGATGGAGGAACTGCCTAGACACTGAGTGGTTGATTTACACTTAATGAAAAGTGATACAAATGAATCTTTCTTGAATCATTATTATAATATGTACCAGGCACTATAGTAAATGCTTTCTATGGATTAACAGAATTATCACAACTCTCCTGTTGGTTCTCATTTAAAAATGAGGAAAAAAATTAAAAAATAAAGAAACTAAAAAATTAAAAAATGAGGAAAAATAGATGCACTAAGAGGGTAAGGACTTGCCCAAGGTGACACAACTAGATAGAAAGGGAAACCAAGGCCGGGACGGTGGCTCACGCCTATAATCCCAGCACTTTGGGAGGCTGAGGCGGGTGGATCACCTGAGGTCAGGAGTTTGAGACCAGCCTGACCAACACATTGAAACTCCATCTATACTAAATATAAAAAATTAGCCGGTCGTGGTGGTGCATGCCTGTAATCCCAGCTACTTGGGAAGCTGAGGCAGGAGAATTGCTTGAACCTGGGACGTGGAGGTTGCAGTGAGCCGAGATTGCATCACTGCACTCCAGTCTGGGCCACAAGAGGCCACTCTGTCTCAAAAAAATTAATTAATTGATTTAAAAAAGAAAAAGAAAGGGAAACCAAGATTTGGGCCTTGACCCGCCCGTCCCGGACTCATAACGGCTCCTCTCCTAAGCCAGCCATTGGCTGTATTTAAGGAGCTAAATCATCAGTTGCAACATTGAAACAAAGACTCAAGTTCAGCTGGGGCTGCAGAGAAAAAACAAAAAAACTCCTGCTGAGAAACCAGCAAGCCTCTTTCTTTGTGAACTTCTAGTTATTTGGGGAAAAGCCACCATGTGCACGAGGGAGGGAGTGTTCCCCTGCTGCAGACTCTGACCTGGCTGCAGCAGGGGAGCTGCGGAGGAAAGAGAGGCAGACTTCAGGGAGCTGTGACCTAATGGGGAAATACTTGTAAATATCGAGATAAGCTAAGGCTAGTTAATGTCTGCCTTTAGGGGCAAACTGTCTGAAACCCAAAGCCCAAACTCCCGAGGAAAGCACTCGGGCCTCTCCTGCTGTGACCTCTGCCAACCTCTGCAGCCTTGGAGTTCACCTTCGATGAAGACAAAGATGAAATTTTTCTTCTTCTCATTCTAACCCCACTGGCAAAGCCTGACACCCTCCATCGCTGGAGTGAAACTGCTTGGGTTCAAATCCAAATGTCAGATTCCATTTCTTAGAGCTTAGGGTTGCCCATTCCAATGTCCTCGGGGTCCAGGCAGGTAAAACAAACAAATGATGGAGGTATAATTCAGCAGTGAGTGGTTTAGCCAGCCTTAACCTATAGCATATATGTTTTCCCTAAAGTTTTCAGAATAAAAAATGTTTGATAATACCGTGCTGACCTGGTAAGACCCCTCTGGCTTCATCTCTACAAGGCGGAAGAGCAAACTGGCAGTGGATCCAGAATTTCTTTTTTCCTGTACATTTTTTTCTTTTCTTTTATACCTTTATTTTTTTTTATTTTTATTTTTATTTTTATTTTTTTTTTAGATGGAGTTTCGCTCTTGTTACCCAGGCTGGAGTGCAATGGCGCAATCTTGGCTCACCGCAACCTCCGCCTCCTGGGTTCAGGCAATTCTCCTGCCTCAGCCTCCTGAGTAGCTGGGATTACAGGCACGCACCACCATGCCCAGCTAATTTTTTGTATTTTTAGTAGAGACGGGGTTTCACCATGTTGACCAGGATGGTCTCGATCTCTTGACCTCGTGATCCACCCGCCTCGGCCTCCCAAAGTGCTGGGATTACAGGCTTGAGCCACCGCGCCCGGCCTTCTTTTATACCTTTAAAAAACACCAACAGGTTCTCATTCTGTCACCCAGGCTGGAGTGCAGTGGTGTGATATCGTGGCTCACTGCAACCTCTGCCTCCTGGGCTCAAGTGATCCTCTCACTTCAGCCTTCCGAGTAGCTGGGACCACAGGCACACACTACTACACCCCGTTAATTTTTGTATTTTTAGTAGAGATGGGGCTTCCCTATGTTGGCCAGGCTGGTCTCGAACTCCTGGCCTCAAGTGATCCACCTGCCTCGGCCTCCCAAAGTGCTGAGATTACAAGTGTGAACCACCACACCAGGCCTCTTGTGCGTTTCTTGACAGTAGGAAGTAGCCGTGTGGTCCCACCACACTGTAAGGACATGGACAGACTCTGGAAACAGATAATGTGATTTTGATTCCAGTTTTGCTATTTACTGGCTCTATAGTTTTGGACAGATTATATGCCTTCCTCTGCCTCAGTTTCTTCATCTGCAATATGGAGATGATGATAGAACCCACTTCATTAAAGCTGTTATAGGAATTAAATGAGTTATCTCTAAAGTGCTTAGAATAGTGCCTTGTGCATATTTGGTAACATGTAAAAGTGTCAGCAATTATTATTTCTATAGCACACATTTCACAGTTCTGGATGCTGTGGACATATAATAGCAGTCTATAATCCAGTGTATAGTGTGACAGCAAGGAGCTAATCAACAGTTCTATTTGTGGCAATATCTCTAACTTCCTGAGTTTTCTGGAATTTACCTTTATATCTCCATTTCTCATTTTGTAATTAATAATAACATATACATATTAGTAATGACATAATGGTATTGTTTACTATGTAATATACATTTTTTACATTTTAATTAAATTTTTTTTTTTTTGGTAGAGATGAGGTCTCACTGTATTGCTCCAGCTGGTCTTGAACTCCTGGACTCAAGCAATCCTACCACCTTGGCCTACCAAAGTGCTGGGACTACATGCATGAGCCACCATGCTCAGCCTATTTTATATCAATCATACTAATAAAATAAATGTAAAGAAATAATAGTAGTACTAATAAACAACCTAGAGACAGCTTTCTGTGAGTTGGATAGTATACTAAATGTTTTGTAAATGTTATCTTAATCTTCACATTAATCCCTAGTTTACAAATAAGGATACGACGTTTAGAGAAGTTACTGGGTCAATTTTTTTAAAGCATACAGAAATGTGCTGCTTAAATAAAATATAATCCTGTCCAATAATGATCAGTTTTATAGACAAGAAGTTCTGGAGATAAAGATTATTATTTTTGGGGGGTTGGGGGGAAATTCCAGCCTGCCCAGGCTGCAATTCAGTGGGGTGGGTGATCACAGCTCGCTGCAGCTTCAGCCTCCCTGGGCTTAGGCCATCTCCTCCCACCTCAGTCTCCTGAAGAGCTGGGACTACAGGCACCCACTATCATACCTGGTTAATTTTTTTTTTTTTTTTGAAACAGAGTTTCCCTCTTTCACTCAGGCTGGAGTGCAGCGGCACGATCTCGGCTCACTGCAAACTTTGCCTCCCGGGTTCAAGCGATTCTCCTTTCACCATGTTGGTCAGGCTGGTCTTGAACTCCTGGCCTCATGATCCACCCGCCTCCGTCTTCCAAAGTGCTGGGATTATAGGCGTGAGCCACCGTGCCTGGCCCAAGATTATTCTTTAAAGGGAAACTCTACTAGTGTTTGTTTCCAGGTGATAACTCCTTTGCTAGGCAAAGACTGGAGCAAAAGGAAGCACAGAAACTCATGGTTGAAAATGTGCATTTTGGGCCGGGCGCAGTGGCTCATGCCTGTAATCCCAGCACTTTGGGAGGCCCAGGCAGGCGGATCATTTGAGGTGAGAAGTTCGAGACCAGCCTGGCCAACATGGTCAAAGTGAAACCCTGTCTCTATGAAAAATAAAAAAATTAGCTGAGTGTGGTGGCAGGCGCCTGTAATCTCAGCTACTTGGGAGGCTGAGGCAGGAGAATCACTTGAACCTGGAGGCAGAGGTTGCAGTGAGCCAAGATAGTGCCATTGCACTCCAGCCTGGAGCAAGGCTCAGTCTCAAGAAAAAAAAAAAAAAAGAAAAAAAAGAAAGAAAACGTGCATTTTAAACATTTGCATCATATTTAACATTTTATTACATTGCTTTCTTGTAGCTCCAGATCCTCTTTTGAAACAAGGCAACATGTAACTCAATCAATAGTGAGGTCACAGTAAAAAAAACCCTCCACAGCATAACTGTGAGATAGGCATTATAATCCCCATTTACAAATGGAAAAAGTGAGACCCCGAGGGGGTAGGTGACTTGCCCAAGCTGACACAGCCAAGTTCAGGGCCAGCCTTTCCCTCACTGGGCTACCTAGAGGAGTTGGTGCTACTGCCAGTGGAATCAGTCAAGTCACCGAATTTATGACATTATACTCAATGCAGGGAGGTTATAGAGAGTATTCCCTATACGCCCAGAGTGGAGAGGCAAGACAAACGTGTGGAAATGAGTTAAGGAGAGAAGAAATGTTTCAAAGCGGTACTATCGGAAAGGAAAGGAAAACAGTTCTCAAGTGTCAATGGGAAAGTCACATTCTATGCAAATAAAAGGGATCTGTGCATGAAATACTCTATGAAACATGCTGAGCAAACAGGAGTCAGAAGCAAGAAGCTGCTGCCCTACTTGGCCCCACAACACCATCCAGCAATGAGCTGAACCCTTATGCACAGACTCCTTCATTGTCACAAAATGTCTCTTCTTTTTCTTTTTTTCAGGGTGTGTGTGTGTGTGTGTGTGTGTGTATGTATCGGTGTGTGTCTGTGTGTTTCATTATGATTTTGATTGAGGACTGGGGAATTGATGCCCTACAACTGTTCTCTTCAGTATTCTCATCGCTTTAATTTGTTGAGCTGCCTAATTACCTAAATACTTCTGGACAACAAGCAGAATGGGGATGTTGGGGCTGGTGTATCACCTTCCTCCTCTTTCCCCAGTAGTGCCGTCCCCATCTCAATTCAAAAGGCCTAGCAGCTTCCGTCGGAGTGTAGCAGCTCCATTTCCCTCCAATATTAATAATTATGACATTAGAAGGGTGATCTGCTGCAATTCAGCCTTTCTATTTGCAGGCTGGCGGCTGCATATCAATGGCATGATTAGGCAAATGAAATCAGATTGGCACTGTTATGAAATATTTACATGGCCAGAATGCATATGATTCAATCTCATTGTTCCCATTATTAAGCCATTTTATAATCTCATAACATTTAGACTCACACTTTGCATTTCTAATTAACTTGAGGAGTGACTTCGCCGGGAATTAATTGCACCTTGTGCATTCTTATACACACAAACTCACTGTGAAACAAACTCTGGTTGGCAATCATGCAATTCACCCACAAGATGGACTCCAGGTTGACTTCTGTTCTAAACCAGCCTCACTGTCAGTTGGGAAAAGTCGCTAGGGACCTTGGCTTTCATTAAAATTTGGCTACAAATCACATGCAGGATCAGTCTGAGCTCAAGGGTTCCTTCGGAGAGACTCATTCCTACCTGAACAGCCTTTGACAAATAACCAGTCCGATCCAGAGCAATGGCTTTTGTTTTTTGTTTTTGTTTGTTTGTCTATTTATTTTTGAGACAGAGTCTTGCTCTGTCACCCAGACTGGAGTGCAGTGGGACGATCTCGGCTCACTGCAACCTCTGCCTCCCAGGTTCAAGCAATTCTCTTGACTCAGCCTCCTGAGTATCTGGGATTACAGGCATGCCACCATGCCAGGCTAATTTTTGTATTTTTAGCAGAGATGGGGTTTTGCCATGTTGGCCAGGCTGGTCTCAAACTCCTGACCTCAAGGGATTGACCCACCTCAGCCTCCTAAAGTGCTGAGATTATAGGTGTGAGCTACCGCACACGGCCAGGGTAATGGTTTTCAGCTGTTTGGATTTCATGGATCAATAGCATCTCTATAATAATACTAACAGCATAAAGATTTGGGATATCTAAATAGCTGCTATTTTAAGCTACTATCGTGCCTTTATTTACAATTACCTCTGTATGAAGAGTGTGGTATATCTCTCACACTTCAGGATGGGTTAGTCAGCATTTGAGTGTCTCTAATCAAAAGTCCAGACCCTTGAAGTGGCTACTACCAGGCACTTCAATAATCTTTATTTCCTATTAATACCAGAGTCTTGTTAATGTGCACAATTGGTGTTAGAAAGGATTTTTTTACTGGGGAAATGTGTGGTGTTCAGGACATATGAATTGGTTACAAATATTGACAAGGCACTCATGAATGAACAGGGAATTTGCTGTAAGCATGCCTAGTGGCCTAACCCTTCAGAATAGTGCCCTAGGCCTAGAATTTGGCCTGGTCGTGTTTTAGAAAGCTTATACAGGTTTTGGTTGGCCGGCTCTAAATAAGAAAGGATCTGAAGTCACTGCCAGTGAACCTTGCTTGCAAGATACTCGTAAGTTAGCAGTTCTCAACTGGGGACAATTTTGCTCTCCCCACCAACCCTTCCTGGGGGGGCTTTTGCAATGGTCTGGAGATATTTTTGGTTGTCACAATTATAAGCATGTATGTGTGTGAGTATGTAGTGGGTAGAGGCTGGAGATACTGCTAAACATCCCACAATGCACAAGACAGGCCCCACAGCAACAAAAATGGTCCATTCCAAAATGTCAATAGTGCCAAGGTCTAGAAACCCTGGCAAAGGACAGAGCTTCAACTTCACTGAGCTCACAGAGCTAATTGCTAATGTCTGTGTGTGTGGCTGACTTTAGGCTGTGCCTCTTTCCCTGTAAATACACGACCAGACAATGAAGTTGTGGAGGAATTCATTCCTTTTCTATCTTCACTCTTGCAGGTTACCAATAGCTATCAAAAAGAATCCAAAGATTAAAAAAAAAATTTGAGAAAGAAAAATGAATACAGTATTTCTACCTAATCAAGTTGTCTTGGGTCAATTTCAAACAGTAGTGTAGGTTTCAGGGTATTTTGTGGAAACTTTAAATTTTATTAATTTCAGACTTTAAAAATAAAGAATTGGCTGGGCATGGTGGCTCATGCCTATAATCCCAGCACTTTGGGAGGCTGAGGCAGGCAGATCACTTGAAGTCAGGAGCTCAAGAACAGCCTGGCCAACATGGAGAAAACCCCATTTCTAATAAAAATACAAAAATTAGCCGAGTGTGGTGATACATGCTTGTAATCCCAGCTACTTGGGAGGCTGAGACAGGAGGATTGCTTGAACCTGGGAGGCAGAGCTTGTAGTGAGCTAAGAATGCAACACTTCACTCCAGCCTGGGTGACAGAGTGAGACTCTGTCTCAAAAAAGAAAAAAACAAAACAAAACCATCATCAGCCTGGACAATTGTCTCTACAAAAATAAAAATAAAAATAAATATAAATATATACACACACACACACACACACACATATATATGTTAGCCAGGCGTGGTGGTATGCACCTGTGGTCCCAACTACGTGGAAACTGAGGCAGGAGGATTACCTGAGTCCAGGAGCAGGAGGCTGTACTGAGCCATGATCATGCCTCTGCACTCCAGACTGGGCAACAGAGTGAGGCCTTGTCTCTAAAAAAAATGAAGGCCAGGCGCACTGGCTCACGCCTGTAATCCCAGCACTTTGGGAGGCCAAGGTGGGCAGATCACGAGTTCAGGAGTTCAAGACCAGCCTGGCCAACATGGTGAAACCCCATCTCCAATAAAAATACAAAAATTTAGCTGGGCATGGTTGCAGGCATCTGTAATCCCAGCTACTCGGAAGGCTGAGGCAGGAGAATCTCTTGAACCCAGGAGATGGAGGTTGCAGTGAGCCGAGACCACGCCACTGCACTACAGCCTGGGCAAGAGAGCGAAACTCTGTCTAAAAAAAAAAAGCAACAATTATCATCCACCATCAGTATTATTTAGTAGCAGAATAAAAAGCTGTAATACCAAAGACACATAATAAAGAACAATCTTTTACATAAAATATATTTAGCTTTTTTAAAACAAAGACACTTATTTTTCTCAACTCATTGTGATAGGATTTGCTCCAGTTTCCCCTCATGTTGATAATTTAAAGGCAAATTTTGTTCTTCTGTCTTTAAGGGGATTTTTGAATGCAAGTACCAGCCTATAAGGGGGGACGTCTTTCCTGGAGAAGGTTAAGAAAATCATCAGGCAGCCAGGCCATGGGGACAACTTACAAGGCCCTTCATTCATAGTGCTGGAAAAATATAAACGGTATACGTTTGTTGATCGATAAAGGGAAAAAAAAGGATCTGTATCATACGCTGTCTTCCAGACCTCACGTGCTTTCATATATTGCTGTCTCATTAGAAACCACCTTAATACTTTGAGGTAGCATTATTCCCATCTTACAGAAGAAAAATAGGCTTTCATGACTTACCCAAGGTTACATGGCTAATATGTGTTCTCCAATATCTTAACTCAGCTTTCTACTTCTAAGGCCTCAGAGGGGAAACATTTTTTTTTTTTTTTTTTTTTTTTTGAGGCAGTCTTGCTCTGTTGCCCAGGCTGAGCACGGTGGCCAGATCTCGGCTCACTGCTACCTTCACCTCCTGGGTTCAAGCGATTCTCCTGCCTCAGCCTCCCGAGTAGCTGTAACTACAGGTGTGCAACAGCATGCCCAGCTAATTTTTGTATTTTCAGTAGAGACAGGGTTTCTCCATGTTGCCCAGGCTGGCCTCGAACTTCTGACCTCAAGTGATCTGTCTGCCTCAGCTTTCCAAAGTGCTGGGAGGCCACATGTGGCCTGCTATGATTTAACTAAAGGGCTTTGAATGTGTTCCCACTCTATGTCTGATGGATCATAAGATGAAATGGTCCTTAATGGATCATCTGGTCTAGAAACTCTCAAACTTAGACATTAAAGATCAATAATCTTTTAAAAATAACTATATACTTTTATTTTTCCATAGAAAAAATGTTTTCAAAACCTCCTACCACTTACTATCAATACTGTTTCATTAAAGAAAGGATATTTTAACCCCCCAAAATAGAAAGAAAATAAATTTTCCTTCATTCATTCAACAAATATTGATTGAGTGCCTCTTACGTACAGGTATTCTTCTGGGAATTGGAAAACAGAGAACAAGAATATCATCAAAGTCCTTACCCTCTTGGAGCTTACATTCCAATGATATCATCTCAGAATAAAAGACAGCTCTTTAAATGAAATAAATTGAACTCTGAAAGATTATTTACAGTGTCCTTATTGTTCTCCTTTAATGAATAAAACCTTGTCATGTGTCAGCATTAGTCCATAGACCAGCATTTGGGAACTCTGGATCTAGCTCATTTCCAGGGACAGAACAATGAAGTTATCACAGATGGAAGGAAATCAGACCAAAATCTAGATGCAATCTGAATTCTCCTAGGGACAAGAGTTCGTGGCTTACATGAGAAATGAATTGTAATATTTACTGTACACCATGGGTTAATCTGAGTCTGATTTCTGGGAGTTCAACTTCTGGCTCTTTGGTTCAACAGGTAAAGTGGCATTTTCTAAATCACCTTGCTTTGCCTGCTTTTTCTCCAATTCACTGGTAACCCTGGACATGTTCCCAAACACTGTTTGATCTGCCAATCATTGTAGCAGGCCTCAGAGGCTAAGTTCATTTCACACAGAGAGAAACAGCTGCAGGAAGTCACCTGGGAAGGCAGCAATGTCTTGAGGACCAAAACCAGCTCTTCTGCTTCTATCCCTGGATCTGTTCATTGGACAACTCAGAGTCAGTCTGTTCAGAGTAGTAAAGGCCAGAAGTATATTCTCCATGGCCTTGCAAGAGCAACCTTGCTTGTATTTCCCCCTAAATTATTTGAGTTCCAACTCTTCAAAATCATCCTTGCTATTTTGCCCAAAGTATATGCCCTGGTAGTTCAGGGTAACAAGTTTGCATGGCTAATATCTCTTCCTTCCTGGCTGTCCAGCAGGCTTAGAAATGAAAATAAAATGTTGAAACACTGATAGATTATACCAGAGAAAGAGCTCAAGAAAGAGGTAAGAGCATCAGGACACGGTGGCTCATGCCTGTAATCCCAGCACTTTGGGAGGCCGAGATGGACAGATCACCTGAAGTCAGCAATTCGAGACCAGCCTGGCCAACATGGCAAAACCCCGTCTCTAATAAAAATACAAAAATTAGCCAGGTGTGGAGGTGGGCAACTCCCAGCTATGTGGGAGGCTGAGGCAGGAGAATCACTTGAACCTGCGAGTGGGAGGTTGCAGTGAGCTGAGATGGCGCCACTGCTGAACAGCTTAGGTGACAGAGCGAGACTCTGCCTTAAAAAAAAAAAGAGGTAAGAGCAAGGTAGGAGCAGCAGGGGCTCTGGTAGGAGTTGAAAGTCCAGGCTAGAAGACTGTTCTATTAGCTCTCCCGGCCACCAAGATCCTGAATGTGGAAATGAGAAGGCCAGGATCCTTGTCTCATACTCGGGCAGCTGAGGCGGGAGAATTGCTTGACCCTGGGAGGCAGATGCTGCAGTGAGCCGAGATGGAGCCATTGCACTCCAGCCTGGGTGACAGAGCAAAACTCCATCTCAAATAAAAAAAAAAAAAAAAAGACATCACGTCTCTCCCTTGGCCTCCAAGCAGGGGTATGTTTTCATCATTGCTGGTGACTGCCATTAGGGAGTTCTCTTCCTTCTTCCAGAGTTTGGCTCTTCCATCTAAACACCTGCTCTTAAACATGACCTTCCCAACTCACCTCCTGTAGCTGTCTGTAGTACATTCGCAAATCTGACCTTGATAATGAATTCAATTTTCTTCATTCATGATGGAATTCTACCTCAATCACTATTGCTACTACAAAGAAGAAGTGATAATAAAAACAGTGGCTGATGCCAGCATCTTTCTGTTTGGCACTGAAGGCATGAACTCTGCGTTAGCCTGTTCTCACATTGCTGTAAAGAAATACCTGAGACTGGGTAATTTATAAAGAAATGAGGTTTAATGGCTCATGGTTCTGCAGGCTGTACAGGAGGCATAGCGGCTTCTGCTTCTAGAAGGCCGCAGGAAGCTTCCAATCATGGCAGAAGGCAAAGCAGGAGCTTTGTCTTACATGTCAGGAGCAGGAGCAAGGTTATGGGGGGGAGGAGGTTCTACCTACTTTTAAGTGACCAGACCTCAGGGGAACCCACTATTGCAATGCCAGTACCAAGGGGGATGGTGCTAAAGTATCCATGAGAAATCTACCTCCCAGTGGGACCCACCTACAACATTAGGGATTACAGTTTGACATGAGATTTGTGCGGGGACACAGATCCAAACCATATCATACTCGTTTGTTTGTTTGTTTTGCTTTTTTGAGACAGAGTC
This sequence comes from Sapajus apella, assembly GCF_009761245.1. Lineage (NCBI taxonomy): Eukaryota > Metazoa > Chordata > Mammalia > Primates > Cebidae > Sapajus > Sapajus apella. The sequence goes on from NW_022436956.1 coordinate 12,286,152, forward strand.
TTTCTCTGTCGCCCAGACTGGAATGCAGTGGTGTGATCTCAGCTCAATGCAACCCTTGCGTCCTGGGTTCAAGCGATTCTCCTGCCTCAGCCTCCTGAGTAGCTGGGATTACAGGTGTGAGCCACCATACCTGCCTAATTTTTGTATTTGTAGTAGAGATGGGGTTTCACTATGTTGGCTAGGCTGGTCTCAAACTCCTGACCTTGTGATCCACCTACCTTGGCCTCCCATAGTGCTGGGATTACAAGTGTGAGCCACCACACCCAACTGTTTTATTTTCTTAATATTGGAAAGGCTTTTCTGTGGCAGTGAACTTTCTTCCATGAGTTCAGAGATCTGAATAGGAAATCAGCAGTAGAGGTTACATGGAGGTAAATTAAGGTGTCCTATGAGGAAGGCATTAAACTGCCTTACATGCCTTTGATGGGAGGCCCACTTTGGGTAGAGGTTGGGCCAGATTTCTTTTAAGCCCTCTTTTTGCTAGAATATTATCATGTGTGTGCACGCATGTGTTATATACAATATAGGCTCTCCTGTACCCAGGCGGGTTTTTGTTTTCCAATGGGGAGAATGTGGCCAAGATCATCCTCTGTAAGTGCACTACTTGAGGGAATGTGAACATGGTCCACATGGAGATTCGCACGTAAAGATACATGAGCACATAGCAGCAGTATCGCCTAATTTTCATTAAGCACTTACCATGGGCCAGATGTTGCCCTAACCGCTTTCCACACATTGTCTCATTCAAAGCTCCCAGCCATCCTGTCAAACGGCAGGGGCTATTTATTTATGACCCCGTTTTACAGATGAGACAGAGGCTCTGAGAGGCCACAGAGAATATGCCCAAGGACACACGACCCGGTAGAGCTGGGAGATATATTCTGGAGTGTCTGATGATAAGCTTCATTAAGGAGAACACATGATTTGCATTCAAACGCAGACAACACATTCTAAGACTGTACAGGTGTTAGAGACCAGTGTCAAAGGGCAGAGCCACATAAATACCTGTAGCTACCCAATTCAACAACTCCTTATCCCATGATGGGGCTGGAGAAGGGAGAGTTCAGCTTCTCATCGAAGTGAAGACCTCTCCGTGTTTCCTTTAAGATCCACTTACCTTGATGGCCAGGAGCTTAGAGGCCCATGGTGATACAGGGTCATGACATCTACCTGGACTTCTCTCCCATGGCCCATCATGGGATGGCCTCGGGTTACCCTCAGGTTTTTTAGTTGAAGCAAATCAAATTTTCTGTGACTTACTACAGTAATTCTTTCCAGTATTTGTGTATTTTGTGTATGTACATGTGAGTCTTCGGTTTTGTTTTCCTAATGGATAAAGTTGGCATTGGAGTCACTGGGCCCCTTTCAGCAGGCAGGGGCCTCTGGGTGAACAAGGACGGCTAAATGAGAGGATATGCTTTCTGTAATTTGTCTTCAAACAATCACTTAATGGATGCAGGAAATTTCTGCGAAATGGGTGAATAGCATGGGTCCATTTTGATCAGGCCTTCAATGAAGTAAAGCCCGCTGGCTTTTAAGACCCAGGCAGCAAACAAAAAGTGGTCTTTATCCTCACACACCAAATCTGTGCGTCAGTAAAGTGCAGGCCCTGACAGGAATTTCAATTATTTAATCAAAAAGAAAATGAAAGAGGCCTTAAGTGTTGTGATTCGAAGACAGCCTTTTCATAGACCAATCTAGGGTGCGCTCACATTGAATTTGAAGCAAAATGGGAAGGAAATTAAGGCAGCTTCGGTTAAGTCATGTGATTGCAAATAGTAAATTAGTTTCTCGATGTTTTCATTTAAGTGTTTAAGTGGAAGGTTTTATTCCTAATGTAGTGTAGTGACACAGAAGAGAACCCTTGGCGACTCCAGCTTCCCCACCCTTACATCAGTGATGCATTTGCCCTGGGGAGGGAGAGGGAGGAAGAGAGGCTGAGATGGAAAGAGAACGGGAAGCAAAGCCTCAGTCACGTTAAGGTGCTTTTGTTTCAAATTGCTACCAAAGTACGCTTTCACAGCAAACTCATTAATCGAGCAGATGAGTAACGTCTCTTGAAAATGTACTAAGCGAAAGGCATTTAATTTGGAAGGGAAATCAGGAGCTGCATTAGTCAGAGCTTATAAATGGCAACCTCATCCATTTGGCTGTTGTTTTGTTGGATGTAGACTCACTGAATTTGTTCTTAAGGGGTAAGGTTAGGTAAAATGGTCAACGCTGCGCTTGAGACTGCCTTTCAAAGGCTTCTGGGTCGTTTTGCTGGAGGTGGAACTACAACTTGCTGTTGTGGTGGGAGCGGGGTCAAAGGAATCTCTTGGGAAAGCGCTAATTGGGTTGGACTGAGATGGCCTCTGACTGGTGCAACAAGTAGCTGCAGGTCATTTCTTTGCAAATGAGCATCCCTTTGTGTTTGTAATTAGCTTTGCTTTATTTGGCTGAGAGCTTTCGGTGGTGCGCAGCAGGAGGTCAGGCTCAGGGTTCACCCACAGACCAATAGCGAGTGGACTTAATATCAAATGAAACTATGAGGCCTGGTATCTCTGAGGGCTAGATTTGCCTGGTTCCCTCCTGCAGCCCACAGTGGGAGGGGAGTTTTTGTTTTGTTTTGTTTTGTTTTGTTTTGTTTTTTTGAGATGGAGTCTCACTCTATTGCCTAGGCTGGAGTGCAGTGGTGTGATCTCGGCTTATTGCAACCTCTGCCTCCCAGGTTCAAGCGATCCTCCTGCCTCAGCCTCCTAAGTAGCATCACGCGCAACCACACCTGGCTAATTTTTTGTATTTTTAATAGAGATGGGGTTTCACTATGTTGGCCAGGCTGGTCTTGAACTCCTGACCTCAGGTGATCCACCCGCCTCGGTCTCCCAAAGTGCTGGGATTACAGGCATGAGCCACCATGCCCGGCCAGGGAGTAAGTTTTCAAATTGGCAACAGTCTTGATTATTCCATAGTTACCAGCACCTGGCTCTGCCAATGCACATTGCCATTCTATTCATCTGAGTGTCACCTTTTCCATAAACTATTCTTTGCCCACCTCAGGACTTTTGTCATATTTATCTTTTCCCCACTGAGGTTTACTTACAGTAAATCCTGATTTCAAGAGTTTCACCTTAATTAAGAATGCACCTCTTTTTTATCTATTTATTTATTTATTTTTGAGACAGAGTCTCACTCTGTCTCCAAGGCTGGAGTGCAGTTAGTATGATCTTCGCTCACTACAGCCTCAACATTTTGGGCTGAAGCAATCCTCCCACCTTAGCCTCCTGAGTAGCTGGGACTACAGGCATCTGCTACCATACTGGGCTAATTTGTTTAATGTTTCGTAGAGACGGAGTCTTGCTATGTTATCCAGGCTGTTCTCGCACTGCTGAGCTCAAGTGATTCTCCCACCTTGGCCCCCCAAAGTGTGATGATTACAGGCATGAGCCACTGCACCCTGCCACACCTACATTTTTGGACATTTCCTCTATATAACCACAATGTTATTATCACATCTAACAAAATTAACAATGATTCCTTAACACCACCATTGAATACCCAGTCCATTTTCAAATTTACCCATTTCTCAAAAGCATCTTTTATTGTTGGTCTGTTCAAAGCGGGATCCAATCAAGGACCACAAACAGTGTTTAATTTGTCTAAGTCTTTAGTCATCACTTAATTTTTTTTTTTTTTTTTTTTTTGAGATGGAGCTTTGCTCCTGTTGCCCAGGCTGGAGTGCAATGGCACGATTTCAGCTCACTGCAACCTCTGCCTCCTGGGTTCAAATGATTCTCCTGCCTCAGACTCCTGAGTAGCTGGGATAACAGGCATGCGCCACCATGCCCAGATAATTTTGTGCTTTTAGTGGAGACGGGGTTTCTCCATGTTGGTTAGGCTGGTCTCGAACTCCTAACCTCAGGCTATCTGCCACCCTCATAATTTTGGATCTCCTGCCCCACTTAATTTTTTTTAATTTTCCTAGGCCGGGCACGGTGGCTCATACCTGTCAACGCTTTGGGAGACTAAGGCCGGTAGATGACATATTCTGTAATCCCAACTACATGGGAGTGGTGGCACATTCCTGTAATGCCAGCTACATGGGAGGCTGAGCAGGAGAATCACTTGAACCTAGGAGGCGGAGGTTGCAGTGAGCCAAGATCACACCACTGCTTTCTAGACTGGGAGATAGAGTGAGACTTAGTCTCAAATAAATAAATAAATAAATTAAATGAATACAATAAAATTTTCCTATTGACATTTCCTCACTGAGGGAAACGGGGAATTGCCCCCATAGACTGTCGGACCCTTTGGATTTGTCTGACAGTTTCCATGCAGTGTAGTTTAGCTTGCTCTTCTATCTTTTTTCTTTTCCTTAACTTCAAGTTAGGTCTTAACCTGACTGGATTCAGATTAAACATTTTGGTACCAACACTTTACAAGTACTTCAGTTAGCACGACAGTAGGGGGCACAGATAATGTGTAGTTGTCTCACCATTTGCGATGCCAATGTGTATCACTGGGTTAAAATGGGGACAGCCTGGTCGCTCCATATAAAAGTTATAGTTCATTTTTTATAACAGCAAGTAATCTGTAGGGTGATCGTTTGGCACCAAGAAAAAATTCAGTTTCCCCCATTTCATGGCCCAAATCAAATGAGGGTCAGGGATCCTGCATTAGAGAGCTCTCTATCTGCAGCACCTAGTAGTGTAAGATGTATAGCAATATTCGGTAAATACTGGTTGAAGAGTGAATGAATAAATGAATGAATGCAAGTATTCAGTGACTAAATTTAAAAATCTAACATAATGAGAAACTATGCAAACCTACTCTTTTTTTTTTTTTTTTGAGACGGAGTCACTCTGTCACCTAGGCTGGAGTGCAGTGGTATAATCTTGGCTCACTGCAACCTCTGCCTCCCGGGTTCAAGTGATTCTCCTGCCTCAGCCTCCCAAGTAGCTGGGATTACAGGCGCCTGCCACCAAGCCCAGCTAATTTTTGTATTTCAGTAGAGACAGGGCTTCACCATATTGGCCATGCTGGTCTCAAACTCCAGACCTCAAGTGATCTGCCCACCTTGGCCTCCCCAAGTGCTGGGATTACAGGCATGAGCCACCACACGCAGCCTGCAAACCTACTTTCAATTGATACATTTGTGAAAGGGTCCAGCATGTTTAGAAATCAAGAGATGCTAACATTTCACTGGATATGGGGAGGCTTGGGTTTCCTAACTTCAGCTTTGTTCCTAATTTCCTGAGCGACTTTGGAAAAATCCCGTGCCTTTTCTCGAACCTACTTATACCTGGAGGAATAGAAAGAGAAAAAGTCTCCAAGACGCTACCAGCTTTGGCATTTCTAGGATTCTTTAAAAAAAAAAAACAAATAACTGTATAAACCAGATAGTTGAAGCCTGCAGATCTTCCACCCACTTGAACCTGAGTTTTTCCTGTGCACTGCAGCTTTTTGGTGTTTAATACGCTTAAAGATTGTCATAGCAACCACCCCCCCACAGCTTGTGATCTGATGACCAGTCATTCCAACTCCATTGCCGCCTAGGATTTCTGCCCCATTTGATATGGAATTGGAAAGGTGACCAGAGATTGATTAGCCTTCATGTCATTTTATAAATGATGGAAAACACTTGCTTCTTTCCGAAGCAAAGTAAAATCTTCTAGGCTGGATCATTTGAGTGACTATTTCACCTATACATTTATTTATTTATTCTCTCATTCACTCAGTTAGTCAATATTTATTGAGACTTTACCATGTGCCAGACGTTGCACTAGATGCCTGAGACCTTCCTGGTCCGCCTTACATAGAGTTTGCAGCCTAAAGAGGAAGACAGTTAAAGAGGTAGTTACAGTATGGTGAAAAAAGCATGATGATATCAGAAGTGTGTGGTAGCACAGAGGAATGGCACCTAGCCGACCTGGTGGCGTCAAGAAAGGCTTCCTGGAAGAAGTGATTATTTTTCCTTTTTAAAAGTGATGTTTTAGCTGAAAACTGTGTAAAAGTAAGCCGGTGTTGGAGTGAGAGGTAGCTAGAACAGTAAATATTCCTGGAAGAGGGGGAAGCATATACTAAATAAGACTCAAAGATAAGAGAGAATATGACATGTGAAAGAGTTTAGAGCACTGGAAAACTACTAAAGGCTTTTACAAATTATTGTCATAAAATGTACGTAACATACTACCAAAGGATTTTAAACTTGGATTGATATAATTAGATTTTCGTTTTTGAATGATCTCTCTGGCTAGTGAAGGAAGAATCGAAGGGAATGGCAAAAGAGAAACAAAGAGACTGATGGCACTTAAGATCATGCCATTATCATGAGGTTTAAAAGCATTAAAGCAGAGACCATGTTGTATTTACATCTTCTCAGCTAATACTGCTGTGGCTGACATCCACAGAAAGTGACTAATGAATATTTGTTGAATTAATGAATGAATGGTTGGTTGTTGACTGAATTGTTGAATAGACTTACATCTGGAAACCCCAATAATTTACTTTCTGGATTTTCCAGTGACTTTCCTCTAATTCCTAATGCATACAGACTCAAATAAAATTTCCTAAAACTATCATTCATGGCCACAGCTCTGCTCAAGAAAAAAACCTTCATTGGCCTCTACCCCCACTTTATTGTCCTCAATATTAAGAACAGTCTTCTATTTTTCAAAATACTCATTAATAAGATCCTGAGCACACTTCCAAATACTTTTCAAAGTATCCACTCTACTTAATCCAATCTCAGTATCCTACAAACACAACATGTTCTATCCCACCTCTGAGCGCTTGTGCATGCTATTCTTAGCTGGAACCGTTTTATCAACTTCCATTTCACCTGCCCAAATTCCAGCAATCCCTGATGGTCCAGCTGTAGTCCCATATCCTGCATGAAGACATGACTCGCTCATTATACTTGATAGATAACATGAATAAAAATATATTAAAATTAAAGCAATAATAGTAGTTTACAGAAATTATTAGTCAAAATGCAGGTCTGTAGGAAGAGCCCAGTCTCTGGAACTGTGCAAGCCTGGATTTGAATACCTTTTCTGCCACTTGCCAGCTATGTAGCCCTGTAAGTCTCCTCTCTGAGCTTTAGTTTCCTGAAATGCAAAACTGAACTAACTACGGTTACTTTGCAGTGTGGATTAAGGAGAACATAATTAAAGCACCTAATACAATGCCCATTATGAGTAAGTGCTAGAAGCTATTATTCTTTTTTTTTTCTTTTTGAGATGGAGTTTTGCTCTTGTCACCCAGACTGGAGTGCAATGGCATGATCTTGGCTCACTGTAACCTCTACCTCCTGGGTTCAAGCGATTCTCCTCCTTCAGCCTCCCAAGTAGCTGGGATTACAAGCGTATGCCACCATGCCTGGCTAATTTTTGTATTTTTATTAGAGACGGGGTTTCACAACATCGGCCAGGCTGCTCTTGAACTCCTGTCCTCAAGTGATCTGCCCGCCTTGGCCTTCCAAAGTGCTAGGATTACAGGCATGAGCCACCGAGCCCAGCTGAAGCTATTATTCTTAATAATAATTAACATTCTCATCTTGTTGGACAGTTTTTACAGCTTTTTTGCATATTTTCACCACAAAATAGTCCCCACAATAGGCCTCTGAGGTAGATGACATTCCCATCTTGCAGATAATAACTAAGGCTCACAAGTGTTAAGTGATCTAGAAAAACAAGAGTGTTCTTAAATCATTTGCATGAGAATTACCTGGGACTCTAATATGCCACAGATAGGAGTATACATTTACATTACCTCTATAGAGAACAGCTTGGCAAAGTCTATCAAAATTACAAATTTGATTCAGCAATTAATCTTCAAAGAATTCCTACAGATATACTTGTCCATTTCCAAAATAAATTATGTGTATGATGATTTATTACAGCATTGTCTGTAATAGCAAAAGATTAGAAACATTCTAAATATCTTCTTATTGTCAAATGGGAAATAGTTAATAGATCATGATTCATCCATTTTTTTACAAGTTGTTAAGAAAAAAAAAATGTGCAAAAGACTAGGCAGTATGTTATCCTTTATGGAAAAAGAGGTAGAAAGAATGTGCATATGCATGAGGAATATACACTCACACACATACAGCTGCCTCCCTCATGATCTGCTTAAAATATACTTATAATATCTCCAGAAAGATGCCAAGAAAATGATAACAATGGTTGTCTCCAGAAGGTGAATTGGGTGCTGGAAGAGGGGGAAAGGGGAAGATATATCACTTCGTAACTTTTTATAACTTTTGACTTTTGAATTATTTGAATCTATTACCCATAGAAACAATAATACACACTCTAATTGGGAAAACAGAACATGGCTATAAAAAGAGAAAACATATCAATACAGTATTTAGCCTACACCAAAAACCCAATGAGTTGTCCATTTGCTAATACTATGGTGATGAAGTACTGTGGGCAGGAGTCATTTTCCAAGGAAGAAGGGAATAAAGTGGACCTAGATTTGGATGGAAGTTATCTACGTAGAAGGAAAGGTGATAGGGAAGTTCTTTGCAGGAAGAAGACATATGAAAGCAACTAGTAAAAATTGAGCTTTGAAAGGTTAATACTCCAGAATACAAAATGGAAGTCATATTTTAGCTCAGTTTTGAAGAGCTTTTCCTACATTTGCCAGCCCATTGTTTTTTGTTTTTTGTTTTTTTTTTTTTTTTTGAGACGGAGTTTCACTCTTGTTACCCAGGCTGGAGTGCAATGGCGCAATCTCGGCTCACCGCAACCTCCGCGTCCTGGGTTCAGGCAATTCCCCTGCCTCAGCCTCCTGAGTAGCTGGGATTACAGGCATGTGCCACCATGCCCAGCTAATTTTTTGTATTTTTAGTAGAGACGGGGTTATCACCATGTTGACCAGGATGGTCTTGATCTCTTGACCTCGTGATCCACCCGCCTCGGCCTCCCAAAGTACTGGGATTACAGGCGTGAGCCACCGTGCCCGGTCAGCCCATTGTTTCTCCTTTACTCCATAAAACCACGTAGTAGTAAAAAAAAATAGCAACATAGGGTACTGCCACACTATCCCGAGGAGCTGCTCACTTTCAAACCAACAGAGAAAGATCTGGCAACCAACACTAAATTATTCTTTTACCTGAGACTGTCAAATACTACTGCAGTCAATCCCAGATATATTTACTTGTCAATTTTGAGAGAGTTCAATATTGTGTATTGGAAAATATTAAAACAGTAGATAAAATTAAACCATTGACCTAAATGTGGAAGCAAAATATACACTTGTGAGAAAAAAAACTCCAAGTGCATACTCACTTTTTTACAAAAGTACATGTTTAATGAATGTTTGCAGATATGAGTACATAAAGCATAGAGCTCTTGGATTCACTATTTTCCACTATCATTCATTTCTTATCTGAATTACAAAGACAACTGAGTCTGTATCACTTTAGTGATGAATTATTTTACTGATTGAGTTAAATGCACAGAGAAGCCCTTGTTTGTTTATTTCTTTGTTTTGCATTTCTGGCTGCGTGGATTTAGGGTTGTGTGTGTATGTATTCACAGGTAATGTAAGCCTTCTACTTTTCCTGTGTTTACTTGTTCCCTGTACTTCTCCTCCTTATCTCTCCAAACCACTTCCTGGAGAGCTTAGTGCATGGTTGACACTCAATAAATGGTCTTTGCCTGATTAGTTTCCTGTCTCCCACACACCCAGAAGAAAACAGACTTGGCACTGATCTTCAAGTATTTTCTAACCTAATGTTTTCTACCTCTGGCTGAGGAAAAGTAGAAACACAAAAATTGCAGTCATCCAATAGGAAGATGTGTTTCTTTTTTTGTTTGTTTGTTTGTTTTGAGATGGAGTTTCACTAGTCACCAGGCTAGAGTGCAATGACACAATCTCGGCTCACTGCAGACTCCGCCTCCCAGGTTCAAGAAATTCTCCTGCCTTACCCGAGTAGCTGGGATTGCAGGTGCCCACCACCATGACTGGCTAATTTTTTTTTTTTTTTTTGAGACAGAGTCTCACTTCGTCACCTAAGCTGGAGTGCAGTGGTGTGATCTCAGCTCACTGCAACCTCCACTTCCAGGGCTCAGGAGATTCTACTGCCTCAGCCTCCCGAGTAGCTGGGACTACAGGCATGCATCACCATGCCTGGCTAATTTTTCTGTATTTTTAGTAGAGGAAGGGGTTTTATCGTGTTGGCAAGGCTGGTCTTGAACTCATGACCTCAGGTGATCCGTTCACCTCGGCCTCCCAAAGTGCTGGGAATACAAGTGTAAACCACTATGCCTGGCTTTTGTGTATTTTTAGTAGAGATGGGGTTTTGCCATGTTGGCCAGGTTGGTCTTGAACTTTCAGCCTCGGCTTCCCAAAGTGCTGGGATTACAGGTGCGAGTCACCTCGCCCGGCCTAGGAAGGTGTTTAAAGTCATCTTTAAGCTATCTTCTAGACCCGAGTAGAGATTCCGCACTCCTAGCCAGGAAACACTCCTTATTGCTTATCACCTCCTTCTTAGTACTTTTTTTCTTTCCATGACTCTTTCAAGAATTATATATAGCAACATTATGTTAGATTAATTAATCATTCATGTCCATGGTAGCTCTAGAGTTTCAGTATTGATCATTTGGCTTGTTTTTATTGGTCAGTCAGGCCACCATCACCACCACCGCTACAACCACCATCACGGCCAAAACCATCACCACCACCACCATCACCACCACCAACATCACCATCACCATCATTACCATCACTACCATCAACACTACCACCAGTACTACCACCATCACAGCCAAAACCATCACCACCACCACCACCATCACCACCGCCAACATCACCATCACCATACCATCACTACCATCACCACCACCACCACTACTACCAGCATCACCACTATCAGCACCAGCAGCAGCAGCAACAGCAGCAGCGCTACTTATTGAGCATTGGCTGTGTGCCAGGTGCTGCGCAAAATGCTTTACATACGTTACCTCAATTACTTCTCAAAACTATCCTACAAGACAAGAAATGTTATTATATTCATTTTACAAATGAGGACAACAGGGCTTAGAAAGGTTAACATTTTCAAAGTCAGATAGCTAGTATATCATGGTGATGGAGACAGATCTCTAACTTAGCTCCGACTCCAGACTTGGTTCTATTCACCACTGGTAATATATACTGCCCTCATCACATTGATGTAAAATGGTAAGGATAGGTAGATGATAGATAGATAGATAGATAGATGATAGATAGATAGACACGTGTGTGTATCTGTGTGAGTAGAAAGGATATCTTGAGGTTTTGACTTTGGTATGTACATGTATGTACACACACACACACACACACATATATACGCACACACACCACACGCACACCTATTCCAAATATATGTACACACACACACACACATTCCAAAGTGAAACTTAAAAACAACCTTTCTGGTATTTAGGTTCTAGTTAGTGCGAGTCATGATATGAGTTTACAAAACCATCCAATGAGAAGAAGAAGAATTGGGGAAACTGGCCTCTTGAATCAAAGGTTGTAGTTTCAAGTTGCTTTCAAGAGGAGAAATAAGGCCGGGCGCGGTGGCTCACGCCTGTAATCCCAGCACTTTGGGAGGCCGAGGCGGGTGGATCACGAGGTCAAGAGATCGAGACCATCCTGGTCAACATGGTGAAACCCCGTCTCTACTAAAAATACAAAAAATCAGCTGGGCATGGTGGCACATGCCTGTAGTCCCGGCTACTCGGGAGGCTGAGGCAGGAGAATTGCCTGAACCCAGGAGGCGGAGGTTGCAGTGAGCCGATATCGCGCCATTGCACTCCAGCCTGGGTAACAAGAGCGAAACTCCGTCTCAAAAAAAAAAAAAAAAAAAAAAGAGGAGAAATAACCAAACTCGATTCTTGCTTTATTTGTTTATTTTTAAAAAATGATGTGTGGAATGAACAAAATATGAACTCTGAGGTCAGATGAACCTGAGTTCAAATCCTGGCATACCAACTGTGTAATCTCGAGCTCACGACTCTACCTAAGTGACTCCCCTACTTCGTTATCTGTAAAAATAGAAAAGTGATGATACTCAAATAAGAAGGCAGAGCAAAATATTTGATGTATAATGTAAATGCAAGAACTCTACCTCATTTAAAAAGCCTCGTCATAATAGTGAAAGTCATTCTTTTTTCTTTTTTTTTTTTTCTTCTTTTTTTTTTGAGACAGAGTCTCGCTCTGTCACCCAGGCTGGAGTGCCGTGGTGCGATCTCGGCTCACTGCGCCCTCTGCTTCTCTGTTTCAAGGGATTCTCCTGTCTTAGCCTCCTGAGTAATTGGGATTACAGGCAAGCACCACCACATCCGGCTAATTTTTGTATTTTTAGTGGAGACAGGATTTCACCATGTTGATCAGGATGGTCTCAAATTCCTCACTTCAGGATCCGCCTGCCTCAGCATCCCAAAGTGCTGGGATTACAGGCATGAGCCACTGTGCCTGGCAGCATTCTTTAAAGATTTTTCTTTAGGTAGGCTCACTCCTGTAATCCCAGCACTTTGGGAGGCTGAGGTGGGTGGATCACCTGAGGTCAGGAGTTCGAGACCAGCCTGGCCAACATAGAGAAACCCCATCTCTACTAAAAATACAAAAATTAGTTGGTGTGGTGGCACATGCCTGTAGTCCCAGCTACTCAGGAGGCTGAGACATGAGAACAGCTTGAACCTGGGAGGCAGAGGTTGCAGTGAGCTGACATCACGCCACTACACTCCCGCCTGGGCAACAGAGACAGACTTGGTCTCAAAAAAAAAAAAAAAAAAAAAAAAGTAAACAACAGTTGCATAATCTTTACTGAGAAATAAAAGTTTGATGTCCCTCATGGGCAAATGTCAAACAGAACTATGTACAATTTGGGCTCAGTAACTTATGGAGAAAAGCTAAAGTCATAATTTAAAAATTTAGTGAATTTGATTTGGACGTTTTTATACTGAAGCAAAATCATTCTTTTTCCCATCGTGTTTCAATGTTTAAAAATTTAATATTATTTATTTACAAATAAATATTACATTTACATGACTTGTACTTGAAAGGGTATACAGGGGAAAAAAATTTCCTTCTCATCAAGTGCCCAATGCTTTAGACTCTAGAGATAACTAATGTTGTGAGTTTCTTATGTTTCCTTCCAGTGGTATGCATACACAATCAAATGTGTGTTATTTTCTCCCACTTCAGAAATATTACCTTTCTGTATTTTGCTTTTTTTGCTTAATATCTCTGAAATCTCCTCTTTTGAGTGTGTATAATTTAGCTGTGATGTGCAAAGTATATATGTTGCATAAATTTCAATGTGCATTTGTAATTTTCATAGACATTATCAAATTGTTCCCCATAGAGGTTGTGCAAATTTATATTCTTTGCATCAATATGTGAGAGTTATTCTTTCTCCACAGATTTACAGAGTGGGTAATTAGATTTTTTGGTTTTTTAATTCTATAGATGAAAGATGTTCTCACAGTGAAGTTAAATTTGTGTTAGTTTTATTATCTGCATCTTTTCAAATATTAAAGAGTCACTTATAGTTTCTTTTTTGTGAACTGTTTCTTCTTATCCTTTGCCCATTTAAAATCATGTTCTTCAGTTTTTACCTGGTTGATTTGTAGAAACTTTTTATATATATCAAATTACCCTTGTGTTTGTAATGCACTGCAAATACTTTTTCCCAGTTTATTCTCTTATTTATTTTGGTTGAAATAATTTTTGCCATACAGAATTTTAAAAAATTAATAATGTTAATTTTATCAATGTTTTCTTTTATTCTAAGCTTTTATTTTATACATGGAATGCTCTTTCCTATTTTAATTTGCTTAAAATTATTTTTTCAATATTTTTTCCTTCTGTTTCTTTCTTTTTTTTTCTTTTTTGAGACAGAGTCTCACTCTGTCACCAGGCTGGAGTGCAATGGAGCCATCTCTGCTCACTGCAACCTCTGACTCCCTGGTTCCAGCGATTCTCCTGCCTCAGCTTCCTGAGTAGTGGGATTACAGGGACACACCACCATCCTCAGCTGATTTTTGTATTTTTAATAGAGATCAGGTTTCACTATGTTGGCCTATCCCGAGACCTGGTGGTCCACCTGCCTCAGCCTCCCAAAGTGTTGGGATTACAGGCGTGAGCCACTGCGCCTGGCCTCTGTTTCCTTTTAAGGTTTTTTATCAGTTGATCATTGTAAGACAAATACATTATGATCCCTTTAGAGTGACAAGATTTGTACCTTCCATTTTTTTGTTCATAACTTGATTGCATTATCAATGTGAGTTAGAAGATAAAAATCAATTGGCTTCATGAAAAATATCTTCCAACAAAACAGCAAAATATACCTAATATTTAGCTCTACACACAAAGCTCTTTTGAGAAATATTTAGAAGCTCATCTCCGTACCTCATGATACAGTTTGAAAGGGTCTTATAATCTCTAACACCAGATACTCTCAACATATGATGGTAATAGCTCTCATGTCCTTTTATTTTCAAAACTATGCATATTAATTTGGTTTAATTGTTTGAAGTTTGTTGTGTCTAACTTTATTTTAAATCTGTTCATAGAATTTGAATGGTATAGAATAGAAGAAAAGAATATTCAAAAAGCATGTTTGTTACCTTACTGGATTTTCTTCCCAGTAATATATTTGGCTATTCTTTTGAGATCCAATGGAGAAACTGGTGGAATACTAGGAAAAGACTGATGAAAGAGCATTCTTATTTCACCACATATCTTTTTGAGGATTAAAAAAAAACATAGATTTTCTCATACTTCAAAGAACTTCTTTTCTCTTTATCACTTCATGAAACGTGTTTTGAATTGAGCTATCAGAGGCAGAATAGAGAACTTCAAGAGAAATAAAATGAGTTTTTGACCCTATAGACTGACACAACCTAAAGGAGCAAATTGGATGGATTTAGTCCTCCTTACATTAAGAACACTGTGATTTGAATACCACATCCTTAAGCATGTTGTTCTCTTGTGGGTTCACACCCTCATTTCCACTGCAAACACATTATTTTTGAAGATGCATTTGTCAGCAGCAGCCAGCAAGTCCCTTTCTTTTTGTAGACATGTCATCCACTTTGGTAGTGCTTAAAATAAAGTACTCAGATAGAAGGTAAGTTGCAACACACAACAAGCAATATAATACAAAATGTTATGAGTAAAGTGTGTTACTCAGATACTTCTAAAATACATTTCTCCCTTTATTTTGAAGGCCACGGTATAGGCAACTTGGCTAATGGAACCAGTCTCTTCCTTTGATCATCAATAGAGTTATCTTTTTGGGAAACTAAGTCCCAGCTCAGATAACCGTTTTAGCTGAGGCTGACATGAAAGAGAGAGGGACTGTTTAATTATTAGCTCTCTGAAAAGCATGCTTTTTTCTTTCTTTAATAATTCTTCAGCTGAAACTACAAACAGGAGTACTTTTGGGGAGGTGGTTTCATTTGATCTTTATTTCTTTACTCTGGGCACTGTGCAGGATCTGGGCTTTATGTGTCCGCTTTGCAGAGAGATACAGGCTGCTGGCCTGGGTGACAGATTCTAGTCAAGTAAGAACCAAAAGTAAGTATAATTTAGGTGCATTTACTGAATCTCCTAAGACTTAGGGAGAGCTTGGGAAGATGTGTGGCAAGGAGCCTGGCATATAGTAGGTGCTCAATGAATACTTAGAATAATCTAATATAATGAATGGATGAAGGGCAAGCCTGGAGAGTGTCCTAGGCTAGTTTCAGCAACGATTTCCATTTTCCGTGTGTATCTATGGACATTTGAGAGGGTAGCGGGGACTACGGCAACTGACTAAAAGTGCTGTGCAACAGAGCAGCCACCAGCCATGTGTGGCTGTTAAGCACCTGAAATATGACGAATCTGAGATGTGTGGAAAGTGTAAAATACACACTGGATTTAGAAGATTTAGTATGAAAAAGGAATGCAAAAATGTCATTGATAATATTTATATTGATTGCATGTTAAATCATATTTTTGATATGCTGGGGTTCAGTGAAACACGTTACTATTTCACCTGTTTTCTCCTACTTTTTAAATGTGGCTTCCTGCTTTTTAAAAAATATGACTAGTAGAAAATTTAAAATTACCAGTGTGGCTTGCATTATATTTTTATTGGACAGCACTGGTGTAGACTTTATAGATAAACCAGGCAATGTAACATCTCTGCTTTTAAAAGAGAAAATTGTTTCTCTGTCCCTGTCTCCTGCCCCAGACAACCTTTACAAGCTGTCTAAAAATGTCTAAAAATTTACTCCCTCCCTGGGCAGCCCTGGGGCCTGCTGCTGGTGGGTGGGGTGGGAGTTAGCGTTTCAGGAGGCAGGAAGGTGATGCCGCTGGCTTTGGTGCGCGTTTCCTGCCACAAGAAGATACCAGATTGAATACGAACACTGACTCTCAGAGGGGCCTCCCTAACCTCGCCGCGGAAGTAAGGCGAGCTTGCCACCGCCTCCAGCCAAAGTTTCTGCAACCCCGGCAATCCCCCGCGTGTTTCTGCTCAGGAGGCCCACACCGCAGAGAAACTTTCCAGCTTCCTGGGCCTCGCTATCTCCCGGAGGATTTGGGACACAGCTTTAAGGGACTGCGGGGCCCAGACAGGATCAGAAACCTTTGGAGGACCAGACGCGCCCGCACAGCCCGCCCCTGCGCTCTGGCACCAGAACCCGCAGCCCGCCTGCGGCGAGTCCCTGCGGCTCTTCTTTTGGGCACCCCCGGAGAAGGCGGAGAAGGCGGCGGCCCTGAGAAATCCCCTTCACTTCGCAGGCCCTATTCCCCCTCCCCCAGCACCCAGGGCCTCCTCCTGTCCTGGCCGCCCGTGGTGTTCCCTCAGCCTCGGAGCTTTGTTTCCCAGTGCCGCTGAAAGGGAAAGGAAAAGAAAACGCCTTCGGTCCTGAAGGTCCTGCCCCTTCCTGAAGCGAATCTGTTTCCTCCCTCCGTCTCTCCTTTCTTAGATTCCTCCTGGGGCCCCGGCAGAGGCGGGGCGGCTGGGCCCCGAGTCCCTCTCCCGCAGCAGCACCGGCTTCGGGCTGGCTGGTCACCCCGGGAGCGGGGTTAGAAAAGGGGGCGCCAGGAGCCGCCCCGCCCCTCATCGTCCCCGGCTTCTCCGCCTGAGAGCAGTTCCTGGGGAGATTACCTTAGCTTTGGGGGAAAGCAGGATGCTGAGTCCAAGGCTTACGAAACAAGGGGAGGATAAGGACGGATTAGGCGGTCTACACAGCCTCCCCACCCCGTTCCCTCCCCAGTCCCGCAAACACTCTTGAGAGGTGTGTAAGTTCTGAGGGAGGGTTTGTAGTGCCTTGGCTCAAAGGTAACGGTCACTGGAAGACGTTTTTACTGCCCCTGCTCTCAAAAGGACATTCAATAATCACTTCTGCTTCTGCGGCAGAAGGTGGCCCCCTCCCTAGAATGAAGCTAAAATCCCGACCCCAAGGCTGGGGGCAAATCTGCGCTCTGTGTGGGGCTGGAGTGTAGGAAGCGCGCAGGCACAGGCCACACTCTGGCTGTACACTCGTTCAGCCCTCGACAGCCACTTGGCCTGTAGGGTGGGGAGACAAAACGGCTTGATTTCCACTCTCCCGATGCGGTAAGCTCACAATGGAAGCGGGGGTGGACGTGGACGTCTGTATGTGGACCACAGCCTCGGCGCCTCCTCACCGGTCTACTCCGTCTCTCTCCAGCCCTGAGGAGGATGGGCCAGAGTTTAGTGGTAGGGAAGGACTCTGAAAAGTCTATTGTCTTCCTCTCCACAGCCACCTGCTTTCAGGTCTTCAGTTCTTTTTCTTTCTGTTTAATAGAGATGGGGCCTCACTATATTGCCCAGGGTGGTTTCGAACTCCTGGATGCAAGCAATCCTCCCGCCTTGGCCTCTCAAAGTACTAAGACTACAGACATTCTAGGACTACAGACATGAGCCACCAAATCGGGTCTCTTCAGTTTTTACTACTATTATAATTTTTTTTTTTAATCACATTTTGGACTTCAGGTCAAAGCATTCTGATTTCATTTAGATACCTACTTGCCAAGATCTTATTTTAAAGTCTTGCCAACATCCCTTCCTCCTTTCTCTCAATCTCTTCATCCGTAGGAAATAGAATGCTCCCACTTCCTGGTGCACTGTAGTTTGGGGCCTAATTGATTTTGGTAATTAATTTGTTCTACCTGCTAGATCAGATGAAATCCTACCCATGCGCCCCAGGATTAGCACTTGGCTTTCTAACACCTCCTCTAATTATCTAATAGCATGGGTTGTGAGGACTCAGTCTCTATTAAAACACTTTTACTATTAGCAGTAGTGATTGGAATTGTGATGATGACTAGATTTCAATAAATTAGAGCTTAAAAAATGGGGAGATGGGAGGGAAGTGGCTTCTTTTAATTTCCCTGAGTTTAACATCAATAATTAGAGCAATTTTCGGAGATGCGAGCTGAAATTACCCCTGCTGTGTTGTAGATGATCACCCTAATTTTAGCAAATTGACTCCAAGGAAATGAATGTAACAGATTAGAAAAAGACAGACAGAAAAAAAGCAAAAGATGGAAGGGATGGAAATGAAAGGAAAGAGGCTGGGAAAAGGAATGGGAAACAAAAACCTAGTACAATTATTTTGGGGGGCTAGGGATGAAAAAAGTAACAGCAGAAATAACAAGCTGTGTGAGTGAAATGACAACAAAGTAAAGAAAATTTGAGGGGACATGGAGGATGGCACTAAGAGATGGCTCTGGACATATTTACACAGACCAAATAACTTGACAAATGTAGACATAACCCTCCTCCTGCCCACTGCCTATAACTGAGGCAAAGACGGTTTTGATGACCATCATTTTCTTTCTTTACTTTAATAATCCAGTAATCCCTCAGCCATAAACTTAAGTAGAACCTAGCAATTTGAAGTATCAGATGTTCTTTCTCCTCACTTCCTCCCTTCTCCTTTTGCCACCAAAATTATGGAAACTCTTAACACCCAGGCCGAAATACCTAAATAAGTGATTTATCCCTATTGCTTTGGGGCCTTTTTAGTGCCTTCTCTGTAAAGAGGAGTTTACCGGACCACAGATACTTTTTCCTTTTAGCTTTCTTTTTAAAAAAACGACTGGGAACAAAGCAGCCCCTGCAGTGACGGGGCAGAAATTGAGGTCGAGAAACCTGGTAAGAACAAGAGCCCTATGGGCTCTGTTGTTCCCAGGCTTGGCCGGTGGTATTCAGCACCGCGGACAGCTCCCCGCCCCGCCCCGAGCCCCCCGCACCCGCCCCTCTGCCTCTGGCAGCCTCGCCATTGGCTCTCCCGGCTCCCGGCTCCCCTCTCCAAGCTGCCAATTTTCCAATCCAGAGACCCAACCTACCCAGGAGCTTGTCTTCTTACCTCTCCAGCGCCCGGGGTGGCCAAGGCCCGGGAGAGAGCAGCGAAGATTCAAGCCTTTAAGGGTGGTTGCCGACTTTCGAGCAGGCTTGCAGCGACGCTGCCTGCGTCCTCCACTTCGTCCCGGCCCTTGCCCTGTGGCAGGTGCTCTGCTCAAGATGAATCTCAACTTCACCTCTCCTCTACACCCGGCGTCTTCTCAGAGGCCCACATCCTTCTTCATCGAGGACATCCTGCTGCACAAGCCCAAGCCGCTGAGGGAGGTGGCCCCAGACCATTTCGCCAGCTCTCTGGCCTCTCGGGTGCCTCTGCTAGACTATGGCTACCCCCTCATGCCCACACCCACCCTCTTGGCTCCTCACGCCCATCACCCTCTGCATAAGGGAGACCACCACCACCCTTATTTCCTCACCACCTCGGGTAAGTAACAGGCCTCAAGGTATGGGCAGTGAGAGAGCAGCCCTTCTAGCACAGACCCTAAGCCTGTGACGGAGCCATGGAAAGGCCAGACTGGCTCTGCCTAGCTTGGTGGCTTTCTTCTCTAAGTGACAGTGGAAGGCTGGGGATATGGCTGACGGCCTGTGAAGCTCCCTAGAGGCATGCCAGCCCACGAGGTTGATTCGTGATCCCGCCACACTGTTTATAGCGGAGGATGTGTGCCTGGTCAAAAGGCAGCCTTTTGGGCTTGACAGTACTCTTGGTGGGCAGTGCTCAGTCTCCCTGCTCGTGATCTTCCTGGCCACTTTGGTCTATCTCTCAATCCTGATTCTCTGCCTTTCCCCTCTCAGAGGGAGACCCTTGACCATCCCATCCTATGGACACAACTTTTCCTGCACAGAAGCTTGAAGAACTCTGGCCAGGCCAGCTCTCTTTTTCAGACACTGAGCATTTGCAGATACTGCTGGGAATGAAGGTTTGGGATTCTCTGAGAACGAAAGGTTTGGGCTAGCCTGGATTAGAAAGGGTGAGGGGAAAAAAAAAGCGGGTAGAGAAATACAGCTCTTTAACCCTCCTCACCCTCAATATCTAGCATTTAACTCACAATCTTAGTCTGGGATGCCCTCCTCTGCCCCAGCTGCCAGCGTCGCTGGAGCCGGGTGCCAAAGTATTTTGATTTCTCTGGCCTGGCAAAAAGCAGGGACTATCAAAGTCTGTTTGGGACAGGAGGATGTGGGGGAAACACACCCAGATTTTTTTCTGTCTCCCTCGGAAAGGCCACATCCATGGTTTTTTCTCTGGCGTTTTCAATCCAGCCAGAATAGAATAATTCGTTGAATCCAGATTCATGCCTTCGAGGTGGAAGCAACCATGGTCGGTGCCGGGGCTGGGGGTAAGACAGGAGGCAGTTTGTGGGCGCTGGAATCCAGAACAAAGCCAAAAGTGTTTGTAAGGTGGTAAAACCCAGACTCTGTGCACTGGCTTCACTACCCGCTGGTGACAGTCTATTCTCGGCTGCACCGGTGGTCCACCAATACCGCAGTGGCCAAAGCCCGCGGTACCAGCATTACTTGTTGTTATGTTTGTTTATTTTCCCTGGGATTGGCCAATGTTGCTTGTGGCAGCTTCTGTCTGCTTGGTGCGTCTCAGACAGAGTCAAACCTTCAAAGGTCAGGAAAGACAAGTTCCCCGGACCCGGCCAGGGAAAAGCGCCTCAACTCTTCTGCTTCGCTGGGCTTGGAGTCAGAGGGAAAGAATGAGAAAAAGAATGAGGACCAGATTAGATAGTGAGGTACCCAGCCCGGCGCCCCGAAACAGACAAGGAGACGTGAGAGGTGGGAAATGTTACTCTATTCCCGTCTGGGGCTTCTCTGGATAAGGCAGTTTTGCTCGGCTCCCTTTGGCTACAGGGATATGCGGGTGGCTTGGGAAACAGAAAGGTGTTTTTCACTGAGGTTTGGAGGCAAGATTATTCCACGCATCTACTGGCCCCAGAACAGCACTGAATGTCATCAGGCGTCTGGGAGGATACGGTGGGGGCTGGGGACAGGAGTGCTCCTGGGCCATTTGACATTTGCAAAAAAACTTCGCCAGGCGCAACTGAAGACTCCGAGCCTACGGAAGTCTCTCCAAGAAGACATTTTTAAACGGCCTCCGGATCTATCTTCCGATTTTCTTTTCTGTTTTATTTACTGTTTGTTGTTTGTATTTCTAGATGGCCTTCCAGATAAAGATCTCCAAGCGCTATTCTTGCGGCTTTCTTTCTTTCTTTCTTTTTCTTTTTTGCCCCCTCTGCCCTGGATTTCTGAGAGAAAGGCTTGAGGGGCTTTGGGGCGAGCAAGAGACTGGTGGAGGTGAGCGGCGGAGGGAGGCACTGGGGACTAGAGGAGGGGTGGGGAGCCGAGCGGAAGTTGCTTTCCGGCGATCCCGGCTCTGCCCACTTGGTTGCTCTTCTTTTTGCAGGGATGCCCGTCCCAGCGCTGTTCCCGCACCCCCAGCACGCGGAGCTGCCGGGGAAGCACTGCCGCCGCCGCAAAGCCCGCACGGTTTTCTCTGACTCGCAGCTCTCGGGCTTGGAGAAGAGGTTCGAGATCCAGCGCTACCTGTCCACGCCAGAGCGAGTGGAGCTGGCCACGGCCCTCAGCCTGTCCGAGACGCAGGTGCGCGGGAGGAGAGGGAGGCCCTGATCTCTGCTTCGTTCCTCTCTCCCTTCAACTTTTAATACCTTCGAGACATTGTGGAGTTCCAGGAGGAATAGATCCCGCTGCCGCTTACTCTAGGCCTTTCCCAAGAGCCTTCTTAAAAGTACTGTTACCCGATCGGGTGCGGTGGCTCATGCCTGTAATCTTAGCACTTTGGGAGGCCGAGGCGGGCGGATCACGAGGTCAGGAGTTCAAGACCAGCCTGGCCAATATGGTGAAACCCCGTCTCTACTAAAAATACAAAAATTAGCCGGGCTTGGTGATGGGCGCCCGTAGTCCCAGCTACTCGGGAGGCTGAGGCAGGAGAATCGCTTGAACCGGGGAGGTGGAGGTTGCAGTGAGCCGAGATCGCTTCACTGCACCCCAGCCTGGGTGACAGAGTGAGACTCCGTCTCAAAACAACAACAACAAGAAAAAACTCAAAACCTCACATCATACTTACCCGAGCAAAATTTCTCGAGAGGGACTCTGGAGAGGAAGGAAACACTCCTCAGGTGACTCTGATCATCACCTCCGAGTTAAGAACTCTCATTCCTATGCCTTCCTGACTCCTCTCGGCCAGGCATGGAACCCCGGGTCAGAGGTAAATGGTAAGAGTTTAGGCGAGTTCTTGTCCTGAGAGAGACCCACACAAGGAAATTTTTCCCCCTTCTTAATTCAATCTCTTTCACACTGGCCAATGTTCACATGCACCCCCGCTCCAACCCCAACACACACACTACGGTTTAATCTCCCTCCCTGTTACCCTGTCCCGACTAGACGAACGGTTTTATCTTCCTGCAACCTCAAAACTCCGTCATCTCCTCCCCATCTCTCATAGTCTCTACCCGGAACGCGTCTTGCTGTGAAATCATTAGCTCTGCCAAGCCCGGGTCTGGTCTGATTTTCTCTCTGATGAGAACTAGGAGATTCAATTCTCATCTTCCCGTGCAGGAGTCTTGCTGATCAGGTGGTTAGATGTCTCAAATCAGAGGAACAACAGCTGAGCGTAAAAAGACTTGCCCACGCAGCACTTACTACTAGTAGTTCTAATTAATAACAACATGCATAACTGCTAACCACCCATGTTAATCCTCATCATTATTTTTGGACAGTCACTCCTAAAAGCTTTACACTGATTCTCATTCGGCCTAAGGCGATAACTTACGAGCAGTTGAGGCTATCACTGCTCTTGGATACTTCATCGATAGACTGCGACCCATTTTCCTAAATCCCAGCAATCGCTTAGTTTGGAGGAATAACGTGATTTTATTTTTATCTCTCCGAAATCAGGTGAAAACGTGGTTCCAGAACCGGCGGATGAAGCATAAAAAGCAACTGCGGAAAAGCCAAGACGAACCCAAAGCAACAGACGGGCCAGAAAGTCCCGAGGGTAGTTCCCGTGGCTCAGAGGTCGCCGCCACCGAGGCTCGGCTGAGCCTGCCCGCCGGCCCCTTCGTGCTGACCGAGCCGGAGGACGAGGTGGACATTGGAGACGAGGGGGAGCTGGGCTCAGGGCCGCACGTGCTCTGAGCCGCCAGGCTGGAGAGGGTAGTGGGCAGGGGAGGAGACTGCTGGGCAGAGCGCGGTTTCCTCCTGGACCGGAAGACTCAAACTCTAGTCTCTCGGCGAGCCTCGGAGATCCGTTTCTGGAAGACGGACAAAACCCATCTGTCCACCAGGCCCGTGCGGAGCCAGCACGGCCCGCGGCCGGGCATCCCGCCTTCCCTCTGGTCCTCCCGTCACAGCCGTGCTCATTTTCTTGCGTCCGTCCGTAGTCCTTGGCGTCGGGGACCAGCCCAGTACCGCGTCCCAGGCTGGAAATTGGGCTCTCGGCTGTTTTCTGCGATTATATACCCCTTTCTCCCTCGTCTCTCAGCCACTTGCCCCCAGCTCTGTTCCTCTCCACACCAACTCCTTGCCCTTTCTTGGGCAGTCCGTTTGGCTGCAAAGGGACCAGGTCTCTGGGGCCTCCGTTCCGCCGGGATCCAGATAGAATCACAATCTGATCTCTAAAACGTCCAGTGTCAGGACAGACTATTGCGCTGCTCGTCACTAACCTCCCACTCGCCCCATCCCCCATCCGCCAAGCCCCATCTCTGACTCAAATACTAAGGCGCTCCCTCCTTCTCTGGGCGGCGATTCCAGCCTCTTTCGTCCCTGTTTTCCCCAGGAGCTCGCGGTTCTGCCTCCTGGCACCCTCTCTGAGCTTGTGGCCCCCAGACGCAGACGCCCCTTACGCCCTACCTCCCGCGTACTGCGCCGCGCCAGCGCGCGCGGGGAGGGTAACTTGGGCACAGAAAACCCCTGGAGTAATTTCTGCTTCCCGAACTTGTTGCGCTCCTGTCGGGCAACGTTTCCACGTTTCACGGGCTACTGATATTTTAAGAGTGAGTGTTTCTTGGGTTGTGTGTGGAAATACTCATTCTCAGTGCATTTTAGGAAATATGGCATTTTATCAAGATGAAGGCCAAAGGGGAATACGCTTAATAGCCTTACGATTAAGGTTAAAGTCTTTCCGGGCGTGCACCTGTTTGGGAACTAGATGGGGCGGGAGTCTGATTGGCTTTGCGCTTTACCCCTCTGCTTTTCCCCTGGGAGGTCTCTTGTTCTTTTTCTGGGTTTGCAGTCTCTTAGATAATGAAAGGCTTGCCGGGCAAAACTGGGAATGATCAGGCGTTTCGGGGAATGGTTTGTTACCGGGTTCTCCTACGGGTACGCCCTCTCCCCTCTGCCCTAGGCAGTTTCCTAGTCCCTGCAGAAATGAACTTGAGAATAACCTTTCATTAACAGATTCCCTCCTTCTCACTCCAATTTTTATGTTTCTAATCGTTTGAATAATAGTCTTGAGTTCTATCTACATGGAAAAGTGGTCTGGTATTTTGTGACCCTGAAATGCTGAAGGGACAGAGACGTATGTATTGATATTTGGAGTTTACAACTATACTACCGGATTGTGTGACAACCCTACACACTCAGTACACATATCAAATATAGCAGCTGAGCCAGAGGCACTCTTACCTTCCGATTCTTGTTGCTTCTTCTTGTGTCTTTAGGTAAGTGAGCCCAGGAAGGCTGGAAAAGAATGAGTAGGACTGGGTGGAATCCTGACCCTTGGGTTCTAAAGATTAATAATAATTATATAAACCACAGTGGGTGTGAGCATGGGCTAATCCCTTTTTTTTTTCCTTCCATATGGGGGTGAATCCTAAAGATCATTTTAGGTCTAAGTTCTATACTTCCATGAATGCAGCAGGAGGCCTTTTCATTTTTCTGCAATAGGCTTGTTGGGGAAACATTCCAGGTAAAGGTAAGTGTCAGTGACAGCTTATCCAAGTGCATCGCTTAGGAGGCAAAATTATTGCTTTTAAAACATAAGCATTGTATATAGCCTTATAGATTTTCCAAAGTGCTCTATAATCAATCAATGATCTTGTGAGTCACAGATGACACGGGTATTTTTCCCCTTCATAGATGAGGAAATTGAGGCTTAGCAAGATTTAAGGATTTACTCATGAAATCAGGACTAGGTAACAGCCAAGGAAGGGTAAAAAATGTCTCCTCTGACTCCTTGTTCACTTCTTTTCTCATGCAGTTTATTTATTTTTCTTGGTAACAATGCATTGATCGGCATTTTGTCTCCATCGCTTTATAAGAACACCTCTCTCATTTCTTTAGATTACACAAACTAAAGATTGTGGCTATTAAAAACAAATCTATGCTCAGATTTCTCTCTGCTTCCCTTGTTCAGATAATGACACTACTGTTTTAAGACAGAAGATTTTGGCAAATGCTTTGCAATAAGAACAAAGACTTGGTGGGGGAAAAAAAGTGATTTGTGACTGAGAATGCTCTTGGTAACTTGGAAGGGAAATTGTGTATCCCTTGTGTATAGGGATACTATTACACAAGATTATGGAGCCAAGGGACAAATCGAATTCTTCTAATCCCAGGAAGAACAACTACTAAACAGGAGTTTGAAAGAATCTAAAGTGAGTAGAAAAACTGTATTTGGGCAAAAGAGTGTGTGTGGGGTGTGTGTGTGTGTGTGTGTGTGTTTAAATTAGATGGTGAACCCAAACTCAAAAGTACCAGATATTTCTGTCTTCTGCTTTCACAACATCTTGTCAAGGGCTTGTTCTGAGTCTAACAGAAGTGGATTAGGTGTATTTCATGATCTTTTTACTTAGAAAAGCAGGTAAATAGGAAAGCTGTTAGTATATGCACAGCTCTGCCTGATTGGAGGCAGGATGAGTCCTGGAGCTCAGGGACTAGTTAGGAAGACACTCATTCCTCCCTGCCCTGGTCCTCCCCTGTGTTGGTTTCTTGGTGGATTAGTTAGCAAGGGAAGAGGTGAGCACTGTGGCGCCAGCCACACCAACTATGGCACAGTTTTCTCATCAAAAAAATTCCCTGAAATTGATGGCAAACAATCCAATAGTAAAGTTCTCCTAGTTTTATTTATTTTTATTTTTATACAGTGAGTTAGTGATAGTGGTAGAGGATAGACACAATTTAGTCTCAATTTAATGTAACATGGCAGCACTTTTTGGTTTTGGCTTTCAATACGGATCAAAGCTTCCGTAAGCTGAAAAAGTATTTTGTCTGAATAACCCAGGCTTTTGCCTCAACTCAGTTTCACTGGTGGTAAGCATCTGGTGAAACTATGTTTATTATGATATACTAAAGGAAGACATTCAGAGGTCTAATTTTGAAGAAGCAAAAACATCACAAAATACCCAAGGTGGGGAAGTCATTTTAGATCTAATCTCACATATCATAAATAATTTGTTCTGTACTTGTTGGAATGCACTGTTTATGACGGACTTTATTTCATAGATTCTCAGAGAGGGGTTCCTGATAATATTTCTGCTCACATGATGTGAAAACATAAGAAATAGACAACATAGCATGCAGCCCAGTTTTAACTGATGGTAGCACTAAGAAATGCCGAACTGGAGTCCATGACACTGCTTCGAAAGATAGAGGGCTGGCTTTCATCGATGTATTTGATAATTAGATAGAGAGAGACGTGAAGGCACAGTGCAAGCAGAATGCTTTCTGGTGCTAAGAGAATTGTGCATTAAACATATTTAGTTGAAGCAGTGACTCCCTGGTCTTCCTGGATTGGGTTCAATATATGTGAAGCATAACAAGTTAATTGACATATTTTATATATTTTTGGCATCATGTTTTAAAGAGAATATTGACAAGCTAAAACTCACCCAATACACAGGAACCTGGATAGTAAAGGGTGTGGAAAACGACAAATAAAGAAGTGTGAGCTTTTTAGCTTAGAGGAGCAAAGCTTTGGGGGAGAAGTGGGGAAGGAGCTTCAGCTATGGTAGTTGTATTTGAATGGTTATGGAGCTATTAAGCATGAAGAGGTATATCTATTCTACCATGCTAACAGGTGATAGAACCAGAATCAGTGGGTGGTTCCAGAAAAGCAGATTCTGGAACAACATTTGAGGACAGGTACTGTGCTGTACATCAATAGAACAGGACAAGCCCACAAAACACTGAGTATCTTTTCACTAGAAATTCCAAAGGCTGGAATACAAAACATAAGGGATTCTCTATTATGGATTTCTCCATTAGTGGGAGATTGGGCTAGATATCCTGTACGGTTCTTTCTGTTAAGATCCTAATCTTTTTTCTGGAAGTTATTAATTTTTTTTTAAGCTCAAGAAGATTTCAGTTTCTATGCTTTAATTTAAACACATATATCCACAGCAATTAGAAGTTTTAAGGGAAACAACAAAGAGAGAAAAAGGATATTTATTAAAGAATTTTCAACATCTCATTCAAGGAAGTCAGTGAGAACAAAGTGACATTCCACTAAGTCAAGGACAAAGATACAGTCAGGAAGAAATTGTCAGCGTTAAAAGAGACATTTGACAAAATCTAAGCCCTTCATTTTATAAATTGGAGAAATTAAGGCCCAGATATAGTGGGGAGTGCTTTGCTAATGTCACATAAACAGTGGCGAAATTAAGACTAGAAGCCAACGTTAATTATTATACCTTACAATTATTCATGCTGTAATAAAAGTGATTGTGGGGTTATTGTCATTGTAGCCTGCGGAGAAGATTTTCGTAGCAATTTTATATATAAATTTTTAACACTGTAGCTAGAAATTATCTAGTAAACTCTTAGATCAACTTTTGGAAAACCTTCTGATTAAGAGCCATCTGAAAGTTGAATGAGCTTTCCTGAAGGAACTAAATCCCTTGGCCCTATTTTATTTAAGCTCTATTTAGAAAATATTCCTATAACCAATAGGATGAGCTAGATGATCTCTTAGCTATCTTAAATTTCTACATTTCCCTACTATAAAAATTTTGACCAGATCTCTTTTAGTTAGAGATGAGGCAACTGACAGAGACATTGACTTGTCTGAAGTCATACAGCCTGTTAGTCAGGCAAGTTACGGAATTAATGCATCTAATGATCAGAGATAATTCCAATCATATTTAGGAGTGAGATGAAAATTCAGTATGGTTCTTGTGTTTTCTTTCTTATTGTATTTTCTGGTTGTAACTCCCCTCCCAACGACACAGTTCTTTTCTGTTTTATTTATACCTGTTCTCTGAGAATTCCCAGTGTGTACCCTGATAATCTTTCCTCCATGATTTCATTTAAAAGAATTCCACGAGCCTTCTCTTATTACTCTCGTTATAGTGTCAGGTAACCACATCAGATTTAGCATGATGGATGGCTTGGCTTAGAGGGTAAGTTCTTTTTTTTTTTTTTTGGGACACAGTCTCACTTGGTCGCCCAGGCTAGAGGGCAGTGATGCAATCTTGGCTCACTGCAACCTCTGCCTCCTGGGTTCTGATGATTCTCAAGCCACAGTTCCTGAGTAGCTGGGATTAGAGATGTGTGACACCATGCCCAGCTTATTTTATTTTTTTGAGACAGAGTCTCACTCTGTTGCCCAGGCTAAAGTGCAGTGGTGCAATCTTGGCTCACTACAACCTCTGCTTCCCAGGTTCAAGCAATTCTCATGCCTCAGCCTCCCAAGTAGCTGGGATCACAGGCACACAACACTATGCCTGGCTTGTGTGTATGTGTGTGTGTGTGTGTGTGTGTGTGTGTGTGTGTGTGTGTGTGTGTATTTTATATTTTTAGTAGAGACTGGGTTTCACCACTTCTGGCTAATTTTTGTATTTTTAGTAGAGACAGAGTTTCACCATGTTGGCCACATTGCTCTCGAACTCCTGACCTCAGGTAATCCACCTGCCTGGGCCTCCCAAAGTGTTGGGATTACAGGTGTGAGCCACCATGCCTGGCCCTAATTTTTGTATTTTTGATAGAGACGGAGTTTCACCATGTTGGCCAGGCTGGTCTCTAATTGTTGGCCTCAAGTGATCCAACTGCCTCTGCCTCACAAAGTGCTGTGATTACAGGCATGAGCCACTGTGCCCTGCTGATGCTTAAATTCTTATTTTACTTTTATCAATTATAACATTATTTCTCTAATTTGGCATCTGAAAAAATGAGGTGAATGCCCTATGAATCAGTTTAGAATGGTGAGGGGAAGAGATAAGAACTATGAAAGTACCTACTGTGAGATCTTGGATGAAAAGAGCTAGAGGAAGACAGTGAATTACAATATAGATCTGAACATGATACCAGTGACAAACGTGATTTGTTCCAAACATCCTAGGACTACAACTGTTAACAACATGGCTTATTAAAAGGTATTAGTCTTGGGCCTCATCACATCATTACAAAGGAATTTTGTCTCTTTCAATATTTTTTTTTTTTTTTTTTTTTTTGAGACGGAGTTTCACTCTTGTTACCCAGGCTGGAGTGCAATGGCGCGATCTCGGCTCACTGCAACCTCCGCCTCCCGGGTTCAGGCAATTCTCCTGCCCCAGCCTTCTGAGTCGCTGGGATTACAGGCACACGCCACCATGCCCAGCTAATTTTTTGTATTTTTAGTAGAGGCAGGGTTTCACCATGTTGACCAGGATGGTCTCGATCTCTTGACCTCGTGATCCACCCGCCTCGGCCTCCCACAATGCTGGGATTACAGGCTTGAGCCACCGCGCCCGGCCTCAATATATTTTATTTTTTAAGATAACTTCATCTTATTTTCTCTTTGTCTGTCATTGTTCTACCTCTTGGGCTAAGAGAGGATGTGTAAGCCCTGAATGAAATAGGATTCAGAGCCTTCACTGAGGATGTTTCCTTTAGAAGGGTCCTTTTCTCTCCCTTTACCTATTGAACCCTCATCCAGCCCCGGGGTTTCTGTTACCCTATTTGGTGACAGACATAATGCTCTATGGGGAGGGAAATTAGAATTCAAATTCATGGGAACCCTCTTAAGTGATAAAGACTTGCCTATGATTCCAGTATGTAATCTGTCAGGGAAAAGGCATGACTTCTGCTGAAGTTTTTACAGAACATTTTAGCTTAAAAAAAGATATGATGATCCAGGTGTGGTGGCTCATGCCTGTAATCCTAGCACTTTGGGAGGCTGAGGTAGGTGGATCACTTGAGGTCAGGAATTTGAGACCAGTCTGGCCAACATGGTGAAACTCTGTCTCTACTAAAAATACAAAAATTAGCCAGAAGTCGTGGTGCACGCCTGTAATCCCAGCTACTTGGGAGGCTGAGGAGGGAGAATTGATTGAACCCGGGAGGTGGAGGTTGCAGTGAGCCAAGATCTCGCTGCTGCACTCCAGCCTGGGCAACAGAGCAAGACTCTGTCTCAAAAAAGAGACATGATGAATATCTCTTTATGATAAGAATAAGATTTGTTTAAAAATATTGACTAATATAATCTTTGGGCATTAGCTGAATATTTCTAACACCTGTTGTCACCCTCATCTCCATGGCTATAGATAATGGAGTAATTAAGTATAGTTACCAAATTCAAGCTAGAAGTTAAAGAATGGCTAAATAGTCTATTTCTCCTCAGTGCTTGACCTGGGATTGGAGCTAGGCTGTGGAAAACA
Organism: Sapajus apella; assembly: GCF_009761245.1. NCBI lineage: Eukaryota > Metazoa > Chordata > Mammalia > Primates > Cebidae > Sapajus > Sapajus apella. The sequence continues at coordinate 12,317,097 of NW_022436956.1, forward strand.
ACGGGTATAGGATAGAAGAGTGTCTCCTTATCCTGAGTTTCAAATGAGAATAATTTACATGTTATGAGCAAAAAACAAATACTGTATGCTTGCTCTGCTCCTTTTCCATCTATTTTTTCTTCTTCCCTTCCTGAGTTCTTTATTTTTAATTTTAAGGATTAGGGTTTTATCACTATGCACATTGTTTAAAGAGTCAAATAGTCCCATGAGTTTTATAAGGATTATTTTTAAAAAGAGCGTCCTGTGCCCCCTTTCTTATTTTCTTGACTACAGAGACTTTTCATTTTTGGCTGATAATTTTGGAATTTATCTCCATGTTTCTAAATTATCACTCAATTGCTTTTTTTTTTTTTAATTTCTATTTAAGGAATCATCTAGTACTTCACACTATAAAAGGTAAAAATTTCATTTTCTCTCTATTGCCTGTTTCTATTTCTCCCCTATTCCCAACACATATGTGCACCCTTTCTGTCCATCTACCATAATTTTGGTTAGACCATTGTGTTTTTGTAAAATTTTTATTTATTTATTTATTTATTTTGAGACAGAGTCTGGCTCGGTCATCCAGGCTGCAGTGCAGTGGCACGATCTTGGCTCACTGCAACCTCTGCCTTCCAGGTTCAAGTGATTCACTTGCCTCAATCTCCCGAGAAGCTGATTGCACCACCATATCCAACTAATTATTGTATTTTTAGTAGAGACAGGCTTTCACCATGTTGGCCAGGCTGGTCTCGAACTCCTGACCTCAAGTGATCTTCCCGCTTCGGCCTCCCAAAGTGCTGGGATTACAAGAGTGAACCACTGCACCCGGCCTTGACCATTGTTGTGATGTATACATGCAATTCTCAGCTAAGCCAGGTAATCAATGACTTTTCTGTGAGACTTTTTGTTTTCCTTGGAATTAATACTTATTTTATTATTCTTAATTTTAAGTACTTATGACTAATTTATTCCCAAACTCTTTGCCATTTATCTATATCACACTCTCAAGATACTCACAAATTCCTAACATTTGATTTTCCTGAACAGACCTCTCCCAGAACCTTCTGATCTGCTCCACTCTGGATTCTATGTAAATGGCCCTCCTTTCCCAATCATCTTGGGGATTCCTTTAATTTCACTAAGTTTACTCTTATTTGGCGTATCTTTTTATTTCTCAGTTTACTCTTTCATTTTGGTAGAGCACAGTCTACTGTAGGTTTCTTGACAATTGGTACATGAGAGGTAAATGTTTGAATATCATCCTTATCTAAAAAATATTTATCCTAATTTCATGCTTTATTAGTAATTTGCCTAAATATGGCATTCTAATTTGGAAATCATTTTTGAATACTTTTGAATACACCACTCCACTGACTTTTAGCTTCCAATTGCTATTGCGAAGTCTAAAACTGCTTTGATTCTTTATTTTTTGTGTGTTCTATGTATTCATTTATTTTCCTTTTTGGAAACCTGTAGGATACTTTCTTTGTAGCCAGTATGCTTAAAGTTTACAAGTATATGCCTTGCTTTGGGTTTATTTTCATCCATTGTTCCAGATAGTCAATAAACTCTTTTAAGTCTGAAAATACATTTTTTTTTTCAGTTGTTGGGAGTACTCTTGAATTCTTTAATGATTTCTATAGATCTCCTGTTATTTGGATTTCTGCCCCCTGGATTTATCCTCTACATTTCTAATCTCTTATCTCCTATTATCTATCCTTTTGCCTTTTTTTCTCTGATTTTTGGAAAAACTCCTCAATGTTGTCTTCTAGCGTTATTTTTGTGTTTTAAATTTTTTGACTCTGATTCTGATTCCCAAGATCTCTTTTAATTTTCTTGTCCACTTCCTTTTTAAAATGGTCATGTGTCATATCCTCAGATGTTTGGAAATTCTTGGTTGCCTTCTCTTATTTAAGTGAGAGGCTAGAAAGCTGATAGGAAACTACGAGTACATGGGTGGGACTTGCTGACTGTGAGGTTTAACTGGAAGATAACAAGACTGGGGTCTTTAGTTGCAAAACCTCTGAAGTCAGGATTTTAGGTCCTTTCTTTTGGGCTGATCAGATTCCCCAGAGAAGAACTTTTCAAATCCCTGCTTGTAGGATAAAGTCCCAATGTTCTGGGAGCCAAAAGGAAGAAGACCAGAGGTTTTTGTATTTACAATACACATGTCCACTATTGACTCTTTTTTCAATACTGTGTATCCTCAATATAACCAGTTGTCCCTGACTCCAAAAATACTAGGGCAGTGTCTTTTACTGGGGCAGTGGAGGGGCTGTGTGTGGCTGTGTGGGAATTGAGGAAAGTATTTACAGGTGTAACTGCTCTTAAACTGACTTTCATGAAGTCACCCTTCATTAGCCACCCCCCCCTCCACCCCGCCATATCTATTCATTCTTACTTCATTAATTCCTGACACCATTAATTCCTGAACATTTTGAGTATTCTAGAGTGTAAGTCAGATTGATTCTTGGCTTTCCTATTGCTAGCTTAGAAATTTAATATTTTTGAGAAATCTGATATTCCATGAAAATGTAAAAAGAAAAAGAATTTAGTGTTTTTTTTTTTGATCTGCTAATTCTCTTAAACAACTCATTCATTTTCGAGTTTTCAAAATGTTGTTACTATTGTTCCTCCTCCTGTTCTCCCTGTTCTCATATATTTATGCCATTTAAAAACCTTCACTACGATTTTAGTAGGACTTGTGAAGGAAATGAAATAGGTAGGGGTGTGTGTGTGTGTGTGTGTGTGTGTGTGTGTTCAGTATACCATATTTATCCAGAAGTCCCATAATTTGAATTTTCTGTTATTTTATTTTGGCATTTACAGTGAGTGATGGAGGCACTGATCTTTTACCTTGACATTTCTTTTATGTAACTGAATTGTTGAGGTATAGGAGAATTGCATTATCACTGGAAGAGATTAAAAGGCTGATTTCCTTGACAAAACACAGAATAGCCCATCTACTTCATATTAAGTGATGCAGTACCAGTGGCTCGGGCTCTGCCTGGTTCAGAGCATTGGAAGTTAGAGTTAGTTCTTAAGAATCTTTGTCTATGGAAGGTTCTGAAGAGCTCTACCAGATATTGTTATACATTTCCAGGTAAGGGAATTTATATTATTTCATTTTCCTTTGTCTCAGATTAATTTAAAACCTAGGTCCCTAACTGCTGGAGGAGAGCGGAGAAACAGAAAGGATGAAGAGAGAAAGCAAGACAAAGATACAGATACACAAGGAGACACATACAGACACACGCATATATAGGTCTTTAAAGAGAATGATGCACACAGGACAGGACGAATTGGGAGGTGATCAATTAAGACATTAAGTGTTTTGTGACACATGGATGCATCTGTATTTTGCCCTGAGAACAAGGGCCATCAGCTCATTTTCAGAGGGCTGCTGCCTTCTGCAGCTTACTCCTCAGATCAAAGCAAAACTGTCTGCTTGCATTTTCCAATCAGAATAGGGATGCTAATTTATACTCCTTAATGTGTGATGGTAAGAGACTCCTTCAATTAACTGAATTCTATAGCCAGCAAAATAAAAGGTATACAAAGAGGCGCAGGCTGGAAGAGCTGAAATTCTCATTAAATCAAAAGGTCCAGTATTCATTACCTCGCGCATCTGAGGCTAAACACTAAATATTGGGATCATCAAAGGAGGTTTAATGGGTTAAATTGAGAATATAATCTAATTAAAATATTAGGCATGGCTAAATAGTTCTTTGATATTCATCTAAAGGTTTCATTAAAAATAGGTGCTTGAGGTTTGTATCATAGATTATCAATTTTAAGCAGAGACAACAAATTTAGGAACCTCATCAGCACTACTTCAAAGTGTCACCATTGTGTGGAAGCAGGGGAAATGGGAAAAGACATCACTGCCAGGTAACAGGGTGGAGATACGATACGAGGCAGGGCAACCAAGCTTCATGATAATGATTTTGATCGTTGTCTGGATGATTAAAAAAATATAAAATGTAAGATTAATTTGGGAGATGATTTTGCCACAGAGGAAAGAGTACAACATAGAAATCTGCACTGGTTTTATTCAGTGTGTTTTTGACTTCCTTCCTCTGTGTACACAGCTTCCTAAAGGATGGCTGATCATATTTTTCTGGGTTTTAAATTTTGGATAGTTATTTCCCCTACTATGAAATTTGAGCCATAGGGATACCTAGCATTAAAGCTTGAGACCCTAGTGACAGGGGGTGCCCTGAGTAGCCCGTTTAGCAGCCCCAGTGTCAGTGCTGTTCTCTACAAGCTGCCAATTTAGCCAAGGGTATTTATGAAATCTTATTAGAGATTTCCAAGGCTCCACTAAATACATTTGCCTGGAATGCTCACATCATTGTAAACCTCTCAACCTGTTAGAGCTATTTAATAGCGGAAGACCATTTATTCAGCTTATTGAAAATTAATTACTTACATTGCCCAGGTTTGCAAGGGGGAAATGAAAAGGCAATGGAGAGGCAGCAAGGGAGATAACCAAACACTTTTTTCCTTTCTTCATATTTTCCAGAGCCCCTACATTAAGAGGTAGAGAGAGCTGAAAATATTATTTGTTTTGTATCTTATTGTGTCTTGCAATGCTTTGTCTAACATTTTGGAAAAGTGTCAACTTTCCAGTTATTTTACTGAGCCAAAAGTAAATAATCAAACATGAAAAGTAGGAGTGTTTCAGACTGGGTAGTAATTTAGAGAGTTTGAAGAATGAATGAATGAAGTCTCCCATCCGTAGCCTTTTGCTTTCCATTGACCAGGTGTTTGCTTAGGAAATTGGAACATTTTATGTTTTCTCTGTCCCTTTGTGAGATAGATGTGTGGTTTTGCTTAATGAAACTACAGGCTGTGAAGAAACAAACACCACACTTAGTCTGGAGGCAGTAGGGTGGCGAGGACAGTGCTGAGCATCAGATTTTCAGCTTCTGGGATCTTCCTTCAATATATTTAAAAAAGTGTAATAAACATCTAAATATAAATTTTTATTAGAACATATGTCCTTGCTTTCATTTTGTCTTTATAGTATGGAAATAATATTATATTGACCACATCTTGTAATCACTGATGTAGGGAGAACAAGCACAATGGATAAAAAATCCACAGTCATTCAAAAATTTCACATCATGCTACAGTTTTAAATTCTTTCCTGACTGGGGAAACAACTAAAGAGGAAGACGGAGCATTTCTGTATCTTTATGTCTCCCTGCTTTTACTCATTGGGAATAGAAATCATGGAAACACAGTCAGCATTAGGGAGGAGAATTCCTATAGTCACCCTATGAATACTCGACTGTCAGAATGAAATGTATATTATTCAAGTCTTATCCTTACTCTAACAGGAAAAGGTAATCTTAAAAAAGGCATAATTAGGAAAGCAACCCTGATTTTTACTTAAGAACTTCACATTTTCAAATGCCACTTCTAACATAATGGTAACAGATATATTTCGAAGCACATCTTGGGATAGAATTAGCGAAACTTGTCTTGATATCTGCGGACTATCACCCACATCCAATTCATTTTCTGCTATTTTTCAATAAGTAATTAAAGAAGAATCCCCTCTGAGTTATCTAGTCTGCTATTGTAGGCCATTTGCTATCAACTCAAAGTTCTCAATTAGCTCCAGTGTTGTTATAATTACTGGACGTGTTTTCAAACAACTCCCAGTTAATAACTGTTGGGATGAAGAGTCATTTTCTCACTATAGACTAGACTGTGCACGTTCATGCTTGCTGTGATGTTTTGACAATGATTCATTAACCAATAATAAGGCCCCAATTGGAACCATTAGGCATCAGTGCCTTTGCTAGGCTTACCTTTTATTTTGTTTCTCAATATTGTCTTTTCTTGACTTGGTTTCTGGATAACTCCCAAGAGACTCCTTACTATACAAAACAATATCATGGAGACAGCTGTCATTAAATTCAGCTACTTGTAAAAAAAAAAAAAAAAGCTCCCTTTAAGAGGATGTTTTTGTTGGAAACTCAAGATGGAAAAACACAATTAAAAGGAGGCTTTAATAAGAGAGAATACATGGTTTAAACATCCTTTATTTGCAGCAGTTTATAGAGATTAGGCAGATTAGGTACTATGTCTTTCAATGGCATGTATATAATGTCCAGTCAAATACATGTGTTCCACCATTACATCACTGAAGTTTGAAGCTTTTTGTTTTCTAATTGGCAGATTATTTTTTGCTTTTGAATATTTGAAACTGAAATGCTATAAAATTGATCAGTGATCCAATTTGGGCCTATAAAAGATCACTATTGTTGTCATTAGTACAATTTACTTTAAAGCAGCAGCAAAAATGTCTTTGTTATTCCCTGTTTTTGCAAAATCTCCCCCCTCGGTATTACAGTAGCTTAGTGCCATTCTGCTGTATTTCACTATGGTGAGATGACTTGGAGCCGAATGAAGGGCCACTTTGATCCATTCTTTGATTTCAACCCCAAACTTTCATCAAATATGTTTTATTTCTTAGCCAAAGTTATTTTAGATGCCACATGGCATTATATAAAGAATTTTAATGTTCTAGAGTCTTGTGTACTGGCTAGTAAAGGGTTGCCTTGGGAGTAAGAATCCTGTGAAATGTTTGCCATGAACTGAATCACTTAAGCTGCTTCGCTAAGTGTGGGTTCTTGACAGTAGGTGTGAAAGTGAAGAATTTAACAAAGCTTAAGCTAACAGAAAAACAGTATGGAAAGTTTGTGAAATGTTCTAGAAAAAAAAAAAATAAATAGTGTCTCTTATTGATCAGTTTCTAAGTTTGAGTTGCTTTTTATGTGTATTCTAATTTTATCAATGTAGTAAGGAAGTTAGCAGATTGTACATGCTAAAAAATTATTAGATACATAGTAATGCATATTTCTAAAAATTGAACTTGGTGGAAAATCAGGTCCAAAGTAGAAATTCATAGCAACTGCATGTTCTTTGTCTGTATACATGGAGAAACAAGACAACCTCCTTCCATAGACAAATAAACAGTACTACTCCTGGTGTTGAAAGATGGAAGATTCAGACCTGGCTACCCTCCCGTTACTCTCAGTAGGACTGATGGACTTCTCAATCATGTTGCCTTTCTCTTGACCTTCATTTCCTCCTCTGAAAAACTGGCAGTTAAATGTGAGAAACTCTTTCCAAGCTCTAAATTCTTTTAAGATATTCTAATACAAATGGAATATTTAAAAATTTTACCCTGTCCCTTTAAATATGAATGTCTCTATATGCATTATTTTTCTTTTCCAGATCAAGTTTAAGGCCATTTAGGAAAAAATTAATGAAGGTTATTTATTCTACCTCATATTTCTAGAAACGTCTTCATTCATCCAGAAGGGGCCATTTCTCTTACAAATATATTTTAGGAGCAGTTTTGGCCTGTGATTTTCCTAAGCCTAATGCCTCACATATTACACTTTCCAAATCCCACTGAAACATGATTCACCAGTTTTCTGTTCATCTTCAGATACTTGTTATCTTTGCAGACTCCCAATCCTAACTGCTTTCAGTTTTAAGGGACGGTTTTGTATAGGCACCTTTTACACTACATTCTGGTACATGTAAAATGTATACAGCATAGGAGTAAATTTCCAGAGCTAGTCCTTCCACCACATCTATAGATAAACACATTTACCCAAACCGATGTTCAAATTATCCACTTCTGGATAGGCCTATCTAAAAATGTAATGTCCAAGAAAGAAAGTAAAAAGTTAAATCCCCCAGTAATTATTTTAAGACTTGGAATTCTTGCAATGTTTAAAAAGATAAAAAAATATATTTATTAATATTTGCATTCAGTAGTAAAGTATGGAATGCTTTTATCTATTGTGTGTGTGTGTGAAAACACACATTTGACAATATTTTAAGATATTTGTGATGGCAAAGTGCCCAACAAGTTTATGTACTTGGAGTAAGGAGCTTTGATAAAGTGTGTCTCTCAGAGTTGCCTGCATTGGGTGTTTCTGGACTTGTTGAAAGGTGTGTAACTAATGTCTTGACAGTCTGTTAGAGCAACATTGGGATTTGTTTTATCTGAGCAGGCACAGCCAGATGTACCTTTATTTTTTTCAACTTTATTATTTATTTATTTTTGCTTCATTCAATTGTCACTTTATTGCAAGATGGTAGAATAAATTACAAATTTAAACTATAACTTGGTAATCTTTAGTCAGGCACCAAGATTTAATCAAGGCAAACTGCTCTTTCAAAAACCATCATGAGGCAAGGCATGGTGGCTAATGCCTGTAATCCAAATACTTCGGAAGGCCAAGGTGGTTAGATCACCTGAGGTCAGGAGTTCAAAACCAGCCTGGTCAACATGGCGAAACCCTGTCTCTACTAAAAATATAAAAGTTAGCCAGGTGTGGTAGTGCACACCTGTAATCCCAGCTACTTGGGAGGCTGAGACAGGAGAATCGCTTGAACCCAGGAGGCAGAGGTTGCCATGTGCCAAGATCGTGCCACTGCACTCCAGCCTAGGTGACAGAGCGAGACTCCATCTGAAAACAAAATGAGAAAACCAACCAAAAAGAGTGATCATGGAACAACTCAAATGCAGAGTAAGAAGGATGAGAAACATCTGACTGACCAATAGATTGAGTTCTCTCAGTATGTTGAACAAAGGTTTCATTTCTAGGACATATAAACTATCTACTTTGGTAGACAGCAATACAGAAAGATTTTGCCACATAGACTAGTTTCCACTTAGCCAGTCAACTGTTTGTGGCTGCCTCAGTTGGGATGGATACATTTACATAACTGGTCGTGTGTGAGCCTTCTTTGCCAACAGCTTTAGATCCCAAAGCTGCTGTGGATATATGCCCTTACCATGTGCTTCTCTACCCAATTTATCAAGTGCTCTTGCTTCTTTCAACACATCATGTTCTGCACAGATATATGAGAGTCCAGGTGATTCCATATTTCCTTATACACTCTATGCAGTCGTTCCCAGTAAGTAACCTCCAGAGCCATAGCAATGCTATTCCTCTGCATATCAAAAAGGTAATGGCGCTTGTGAACCAGTGACTGCTGTGACTTCTCCAAATCAGTTGCATCCTGGATTTGTTTGATGAAGCCTGCTTCACCTCTTCTAGTTGGGCAATGTTTTGCTCATTGAGTTTATAAGCAAATTCTCCAATAGAGGTGCCATATTTTTAAATTACATAGACAAGTAACCCTACTATTGATACAGTGGAGACGGTCTCTGGGGTAATCATGTATATTTCTTTGGATAAAGCATACAAGATCAGCCCCAGTTTGGAGCACATAGGGTCCTCACCAGTTTTAGGATAAAAAACTGGAAGAATTCCTCTGGGATCAGCCCAAAATGAACTTTTCCCCCACAGGAAAAGGAAGGAAGAGGTGGCAGATGAGCAAGGAGTGGCTGCCCTGTGTGAAAGGTCCTTGTTGCTTGCAATATCCCTGGACTAGGAAGGCTGAATTCTACAGAGAGGGGGCCACTGTGGCAGTGGCAGAAAGTGCCACCTAGGATAGCATGGTCAGCGAAGGCCCAGGTAGCCGGCTGTCTTAGCGTCCCTGTGACCCCGACCAGAGAATCTGTCAGGGAAGGAGCCTTTTTTGTTGTTGTTGAGACAGAATCTCGCTCTGCTGCCCAGGCTGGAGTGCAGTGGCACAATCTCAGCTGGCTGAAACCTCCGCCTTCCAAGTTCAAGTGATTCTCCTGCCTCAGCCTCCTGAGTAGCTGGAACTATAGGCATGCGCCACCATGCACAGCTAATTTTTGCGTTTTTAGTAGAGATAGGGTTTCACCATGTTGCCCAGGCTGGTCTCAAACTCCTGGCCTCAAGCAATTCACCTGCCTCAGTTTCCCAAAGTGCTGCGATTACAGGTGTGAGCCACCGTGCCCGTCCTCAACTTTATATATAAACCTTTTGCCAAACTTGGAGATTTTAGTAAGATTTTGAAATATTATCGCAAAATTTACTGATGACTGAGTTCATTTTAGGAAAAACTGAAGTGTTTATACTTGTTTTTCTTACTAGGAAGGTAAGAGAGAAACACAGCTAGATTTATTTCTGGGTAACTTTAAGGTTTCCATTATGCTAAGGAAGGGAGTAGAGATTAAGAAATCAAAAGATCAATATAAAACCAAAAGCTTTATTCTCTAGTTATTATTCAGCCCCAATTTCTAACTGATTTGATAATAAATAATTAAAAAAAATTTCTTCCTAGAAAGTAAAATATGGCACCATAATCCAGCTGGACCCCATATTTTAAATCCTTCAGAAAGCAAACATGGACTGCAGTTAGATGGTAATAGTAGGTTATCACTCTCAACACAGAGAAGGTGGTTGGTGTTTCTTTTCTCCGCATCCATTCCTGGATCATTTTTGGTCTCCTTCCTACCAAATGTTTTCTACACGATGTGAAGGACTTTGAAAGCAGCCACAGCCTGTTTTTCCCTTTCGTGTCTGTTCTGCAGTATTTCCAGCAGTGAGATTTCAGGTAAACTTTCTTCTTTTCCAGCATAGGTTGGATTTTGTTGTTCCTTTGATGCTTGATGAGTTGGATTTGATGGTTTGGGTTTGGGGATGGTCTTAGCATATTCCAAAGCCTAAATGCATAAAGATGAAATTTTATTTGAAATGGGAAGTGAGCCTGGATTCCTTAAATTAAATCTACGAAATATTTAGTTATAATATAAATGGAGACTATTGCTATAACTTACTAAGACATTGGTGGAAATGGAGATCAAATAATGCAATATAACACACAGTTTAAACAAAATCTATTAGCCACAAAACAATATACTGTGGGAAAAAAGGAGCTGAAGAATGATACGTACACTTGTGTCTTTTGAATGCTTTTGTATAAAACCGAGTTCCTTCTTATGGGTTTGGTCTACTTAGTTTCTAGAAATCTTGGTAAAACCAAACTTCTACTAAGTAAATATTAATAGACCTTTCTATCCAAAGAAGACTTGTTACAGCTTGAGACCAAAGACATCACTGTGGTTTACTTGAGCTCCCATCATTATACCGGCTATCCTTGTTCCCAGGCTCTAGAAAGTATTTGAGGTAAACATTTTTTTTTCTTTCTGTAGCAATCTAGATGCGGGAAAAAGGCAGTCTTTTTCTCAGTGATGTCAGCCCTGAAAGGCATTCCAATAAAAATGAGATCACTAAACATGTTTTCTAAACCTGCCTTTATAACAGTTTTGCATTTCAATTAAGGGGCTGTTGATAGCTGAAATGAGAATTGATAGTATGCTTTCAGTCCTGCAAAGGGGAAAAATCCTCTACAATGTAGAAAAGAAAAGTCTAGACTTCTCAGTGCATGTAGGTGAATGCTACAGATATTTCTAATTATAGGTTTGTTGCTTGAAACACTTCATGAAAAAAATAGTGGCTTGGAGAAAAAAGAAAAAGTAGCACCATGGAAACTCAATCAAGTGGATTGAGGTCTTCAAGGTCTGAGGAAGAAAGGCAATAAATAGAAAATATGATGGTCTGTGAAAGAGAACATGAAGTACAAGATCCTGCAGGCACCAAAGGATCTCTTGTTCCTCATGCAAAGGGTCCTGTGTCCTTACAGGGACTAGATAGATTAATTGAGGCAGAGACTTGTGTGCAGAGCTCTGTGTCTCTATAGTACACGTTTCCTTCACATCACAACCGATGGTTGATGCCATCTGAGAGGGAGAACATTCTGTATTCCATGAAATCATTTTTCTCCAATAAAGGAACCTATATATTACAATCCCTACAGAAAGTGTAGGGGGATGAAGTTGAGAGAAACGATAATACGTCTTTTCTTTGACAGATAAGCAGCAAAAAGAACAATTGCCTTAAAACTTATTTAATGATACAAAATAAAATTGATAATGAAGATTGCTCATTTAAGAAATCACATTAGTATTTAATTTTTATTTGTGACAAATTTAAAATACCATTATTGGAAGAAAAGACATGGAACAATAATTTCAGGAGAAACAAAGTTTAACTTTATAGCATCGTGTGTGTGTGTGTGTGTGTGTGTGTGTGCGTGTGTGTGTGTATTGCATTACTATCTGTGAATGATGGGGTAGCTACAGGAATGGAAGTAGCTAAAACATCTCCTGTGTTCCAAAACACATGGGAAGGTTTTTTGTTTGTTTGTTTGTTTGTTTGTTTTAAGTTAAGAGAAAACAGGCCCGGTGCGGTGGCTCTCGCCTGTAATCCCAGCACTTTGGGAGGCTTAGTTGGGAGGATACCTTGAGCCCAGGAGTTTATAACCACCCTGGGCAAGATGGCAAGACCCTGTCTCTAATTAAAAAAAAAAAGAGCAGTAATAAAAGTTTCCTTTGAATTCTGACTGAAAAAACAAATGCCTTGTTGAGAATTTCTTACCTTCTGCCGAGGGACAGCAGATTTATTTTCAGTTTTTGCTGTTTGTGGTTTTGACAGAATGGACAGTGTCTTCATGTTGTACTCCTTGACTTGTTTCGAATATTCCTTTTGCTGTAGTAATTTTTGCATCTGTTCAGAGAAACGAAGTTATGATGAATCCAGGTGCTGCTAGTTCTGTCTGCTCTCTATTTAAAGTGATGCCTGTCAGCACACTGGGCATATCTTGTCAGCTGTACAGGTGAAATGGGATCACCTTGAGTAAGGCGGCGGCAGTGAAATGGTTAAGGTAGCGTTTCTCCTTGAAATAGTCTCTCTGTGAGGAGAAACATCACTTCAGTAGCACACCCAGTATTCCCTTAACAGGGGCTAAATCACATTCAGAACCTTCTTTGTTGCATTTACCCAATTTATTTTCATTTTTGCTTCCAACTTTGAACTATACTCTCTTTTTATGCCCTGAGTGCAACTGCAGTTAAAACACATTAAATGAAGATCTCCTTTCACTAGAGGAAAGAGAATAAAGTGGATGCACTTTTCAGGGGTTGGGAAACTCTTCCGCTAAGTGTCTTCTCTGTAGCCACTCTTCACAATTATCAGTATAACTCTAGTGGGAAAGACCAACAACCACATAACATACACATTTCTTTTCATGTACACGTGTCCCACTTTTCCATGCAGGCCTTCAAAACTAACCGAAAGACAGATACATATAACAACATGGGCTAAATATTTTTATTTTAAGGCAAAAGGAGTGTCCGGGTCTCTATACCAATGTTATGTCAGAAGGGACTCTATTGAGAGTGAGACATTTGAATTAGGGCTTAATTCTGGGGGATGTCTTCATTAAGTTTTGCCAAAGGGCAGATGGGCTGAGTCAGGCCTGGAAACACTGCATGCTCATCTTACTCACTTTGTCTTTGAGGGACTCAAAGTCAGGTCCGAGGCCTCCAAGCTTCACGTCTCTTTTCTGATAACCTTTCAGCTTGGTGTTCTAAAAATACAACCATAGAAACAGCTTCTTTTAAGGACTTGTGTGTCCCCCCACTCTTACCTCCCCGTAAGGTGTCATAGCCACATAAAGTAAGAAGGAAAATAAAGTATGAAAGCCTGTGTGCACTGTCAGAGAATGGCTGCATTTCCTGACAATTCTTTCATTTTGTTGGTAATTATTGGTAATAGTCTCTTTGGTAATTTGTAGCTGGTTGGCTAATATGTTTTCACTTTTCCACTTTCACAATAAAGAAACTTGAAATTCTGAAATTACAAATAAAAATTTTCAAGCTAGTGATGTCCTGTTTTCTTACGAATTTTTTTATTTTAATTTTTTTGGAGATACATACATGGTTTTGCTATGTTGCCCAGGCTAGTCTTGAACTCCTGTGCTTGAACTCCTGAGCTTAAGCGATCCTCCCATCTCAGCCTCTTGAGTCTCTGGGATTACAGGAGTAAGCCACTGCACCAGGCCCTTGCTATTAACATTTTTGTTTTGTTTTGTTTGTTTGTTTTGAGACCAAGTCTTGCTCTGTCACCCAGGCTGGAGTGCAGTGGTATAATCTCGGCTCGCTGCAACCTCCACCTCCCAGGTTCAATTGGTTCTCCTGCCTCCTGAGTAGCTGGTATTACTAATTTTTGTACTTTTAGTAGAGATGGGGTTTCACCATATTGGCCAGGCTAATGAACTCCTGACCTTGTGAACCGCCTACTTCGGCTCCCAAAGTGCTGGCATTATAGGAGCGAGCCACCATGCCCGGCCACTATTAACGTTTTTAACACAACATACATGTTGTTACTCTGCCACTGCTGCTATTACCATTTTGTCCAGTCTCAGTTTGCTGAGCCAAATAACTTCCCTGGAAAAAGCCATCTAAATGCATCAGATAAACATAGTGCTTCAAAAAGAGAACACCCTGCCCAATGATGTCACAGCGTTACCCATCAGAGATACTCCAGAAGAGAAGTGAAGAAGGTAGCAACCTTTCAAACTTTGCTATTGATTATTCGGGGAAAAAAGATAATTTTAAGGGAAAAACAATTATAATCCATTTATAATATTCAAAAGAAAGTAAGCATTTGAGAGTCTTGGCAAGACTCACTAAGAAATTCATTTTGTTCAGTCAGTGTGATTTCAGATATTTTGAAGGGCAAATAGAATTTAATGACAACTCTCATTAGTATTGCCCATTTAAAATGAAGGACAGCAAGAAAGAGAGACCACTGGCTGACTAGATTATGGCACTTGAACACAATAATAGGCAGAAAAAACCCTAATATTCTACTGACTGTTTCCCCAAGATATTCCCCAAACCACTGCTTTCAAAATTAAAACTGAAGTTTAGGCTGGGTGTGATTACAGGCTCATGCCTGTATTCCCAGCACTTTGGGAGGCCAGTGAGCGGATCACCTGAGGTTAGGAGTTCGAGACTAGCTTGGCCAACATGGTGAAACCCTGTGTCTACTAAAAATACAAAAATTAGCTGAGTGTGGTGGCAGGCACCTGTAATCCCAGCTACTCCGGAGGCTGAGGCAGGAGAATCGCTTGAACCCAGGAGGCAGAGGTTGTGGTGAGACGAGATCATGCCATTGCACTCCAGCCTGGGTGACAAAGCGATACTGTCTCAGACAAAACAAAACAAAACAAACAAAAAACTCACAAAAAACCCCTGAAGTTTAGACTTGCTACTTTCCCGTACAGGGAACTCACATCCTTTTTAAATTTCAGTTTGTTAATTAATTTGGCTTCCTTTTTGGGAAGGATAGGAAAGATAATATAAAAGAGATGGTTGGAGGACAGTAATTTAGGGCACATGTAAGTTACTGCTTAAAATGGAGAAAAATCAGCCACACTGAAGAGGCAGCTGTTGTGTACGTAACTGTGGATGTTAGTCCCTGTCTATATGTTAGTGATAAAGCATGGGATTTTTATCCATTTTGAAAACTCCTGTTATTTCATTTTTAAAGCTTTATCTATTTATTTAGTTTGAGGCCAGGTTATGAGACTGTCTAATTTTTGTACTTTTGGCAGAGACGGGGTTTCACCATGTTGGCTAGGCTGGTCTCAAACTCTTGGCCTCAAGTGATCTGCCCACATGTGGCTTACAGGTGTGAGCCACCACGACCAGCTGCGTTCCTGTTAGTTACTAAGTCCTAAAATATACTTCTAACTTGCCCTTTTCTAAGACAGAATTTAGCAGAGATAGTCCAGAGACTTAAACTAGGATATTTTCCGAGATATAATTTTTGCATATAACTCTCCAATCTTAAAAGTGAACTTGTGTATACACACTATATCAACCACTACAAGAACATGTCCTACTCCCCATGGTCTACTGAGTACCCAGAGTCATCCCAGTTCCCTTCTCCATTGTCACTTCCCACTGTAGATGTTCAAAAGACGAACATTCTCCAGCACTGACTCCTTAGCACTGAGCTCTGGCCCATGAGGTCTAAGCAAGTTTTCTGCGGTACAGCGTATGTTTTGGAAAGCTTTTATTAAGGCTGTGGTGGCCCCTTCCCCTTTCTTTTTTCTTGCCTTAAATAAGGATGTGATTCCTGGAGCTGGAGCTGAAGCTTAGCAGCAATTTGTAGCCAGGAAAAAAAGAGAATCACAACAATATTGCTACTGCTGTTCTGAGCTATGGAATCACCAGTGCCAGCAATCACCTACTTGTGGATTAATTGTATGTAAGAAGGATGAACTCATATTTCAGAGATCACTGTAAATGGTAATTGTGTTACTTGCCCATTGAAGGCAATATTCCTAGCATCTCAGCACTTCTATGTTGTATTAATAATTAAAAAGGGTCAAAATGACGGGCTATATAGACAACACTTCTACACTGCAAGGATTCAAAGTTGTGTAAATAGAATTTGCCCCATTGGAATGTTAAACATTTATGGTCGATACTCTAATCCTAATTCTAAAAAGGGAAAGAAGATTCTTAAGGAAGTCTTTGAACTAAAATCATTAAAAAATTAATAACATTAAAGTATGCAGAAGACACATTGTTCATTGAAGGTATTTCAAAATCATAAAGCTCCTTTAAGAAAACAGAAGTCGGCCGGGCTTGGATTACGCCTGTAATCCAAGCACTTTGGAGGTCAAGGTGGGCAGATCACCTGAGGTTGGGAGTTCAAGACCAGCCTGAAACCCTGTCTTTAAAAAAAAAAAAGAAAACAGAAGTCACTATTCAGCTAAACCACGATAGCTGCTTCCTCTCCATTCTATCTGTCTCTTCATACTTTTATACAATCGTTCATTCACTACGAATTCTTTTTTGAGATGGAGTCTTGCTTTGTCGCCCAGACTGGAGTGCAACAGCACGATCTCGGCTCTCTGCAACCTCTACCTCCTGGGTTGAAGCGATTCTCCTGCCTCAGCCTCCCAAGTAGTTGGGATTACAGGCATGTGCCACCATGCCCAGCTAATTTTTGTATTTTTAGTACAGATGGGGTTTCACCATGTTGGTCAGGCTGGTCTTGAAATCCTGACCTTGTGATCCGCCCGCCTCAGCGTCCCAAAGTGCTGGGATTACAGGTGTAAGCCACTGCGCCTGGCCACGAATTCTTATTTATTTTTTATTTTTTTGAGATGGAGTCTCGCTCTGTCACGCAGGCTGGAGTGCAATGGTGTGATCTTGGTTCATTGCAACCTCCACCTCCCAGGTTCAAGTGATTCTTCTGCCTCAACCTCCCGAGTAGCTGGGATTACAGGTGTCCACCACCACATCCAACTAATTTTTGTATTTTTAGTAGAGGCTGGGTTTCACGATGTTGCCCAGGCTGGTCTTGAACTCCTGAGCTCAGGTGATTTGCCTGCCTGAGCCTCCCAAAGTGCTTGGATTACAGGCATGAGCCACTGGCCCAGCCCAAATTCTTATTTTTCCTAAGCATTTTAGTACCACAGAGCATTTTTCTGTCAGTATGTACACATTTTCATGAGTTTTATGCATAACATTCCATCGTCTAGTTTTAGTTGGACCGTTTAGCTATCCCTCTAAATGTTGAACGTTGAAGATATCCAGGGTAAGCACTGTTTCTAGGCTACTTTGATTATTTCTTTGAGATAAGTTAATAGCAGTAGAATTATTGAAATAAAATGAGCATGTTTAAGGCCATCATTAGCAATGGAGCCACAAGATTGCTCTTTTTGTCCAAACCTTGATTATACTGGGTCTTATCACATTTTAAAACCTTTACCAATTTTCAGTAGGTGAATGACTTCAGACAACTGATATTTCACGATTGCAAATTTGTTCTTTCTCTCACGTATGCTGTCTGTATGGTTGTTTTACGGTCACTGAATTACTATTTGCCAAAGTAAACCAATAATTAAAAGGAAGGAAAAAAACTCTTCTCATATCCAAGTCATAAATCCAATTTGTTAAAGACAGTGAAAAGAAATGATCAGTGCTCACAAAACATATCCTTAGTCTGAAACAGCTTAACTTTCAGTCATTCTACTCACTTACAAAAGACACATTGTGAAGCATGAATAATTGCCCAGTGCTCTCCAGCCACAATTCTTACTAATACCTCCAATAAATATGTTGGCTATGATAGAAAAACAGAGGTCTAGCAGGACACATCGATATGAAGGGACAGAGTGTGGCCCAAAGGGCGATCTCCAAGTGCTGCTGATCCCTTTACAGGATGGATAAAGTGCTTATAGCAAAGGGACATTTCTCAAGGGATGGTGATGGCTCCTAACGGAGTTTGTTCTGGGTGACTGGCAATGAAAAATCTTGGATTTACTTATGATTGGCACAAGTAATCTTGAGTTGTTCTCAGAGGTGCAATTTTGTTTGATCTCTCTCCATCAAAAGTCTTTTTAGCAGCTTATTGAGATATAATTCACATACCGCAAAATTTACCCACTTGAAGTTGTTCAATGCAATGGTTTTTAGTATATTCACCAAGTTGTGTGAACATCACCACATTCCAATTTTAGAACATTTTCATGACTTTGAAAAGAAATCCCGTAGCCTTAGCAGTCACTCCCTTTCCTCCTCCACCCCCAGCCCTAGGCAACCACTAATCTACTTTCTGGCTCTTCTAAAGTCTTTTATAGTAAAAATAATCCCCAGAATTTACTTTGATTTACCTCTCCTTGGCTGTTTCAAGACTAAAAGGTCACAGTAGCACAATTCCAAAAAAAAAAAAAAAAAGTAAATCAACACTGATAGCCTTGTAAAGTCTCCAAACACAAGGGGAACAAATTGGAAGATACAAGCATGCTCTCAACAAATCCCTGATGAGATTTGCTGCTAGCCTTTGCACAAGACGCACATGAGCTGACATCGACCAACTCTGGCACCAGCTGAGGATTGTTAAGGCCCGACCAGCCCCTCTGCACTGGTGTTCACACTTGATCGCTTTCATGGACGATGGCATAAGACTTCCCTGATGCAAGGTTTGTACCAGTAATTAACCACAGTTCTCCTCAAGACAGCAGAGTTTTTAATTGTAAACTTGGGACACAGTGTGCCTGAACTGGAAATGACATTGACTGTTCTGTGAGGACTTATTTCAACTCTGAAAGGTGGAACCCTGCTGTGGGGGGCCACTGCAGAGCTATTCTCCAGAAAATTCCTCAGATGTGTAAGTGTGAGAAAGTTACTGAAAAACACTACAAAAAGCAATGCCTCAAATACTGTGGAACAGCAAGTGAAGGAAATTTGCTCTGCAGTTGCTAAACTTAATCCAAATAAACCCCTTCTTAGAAGCAGTCAGGCAGCAATGCCCAGATTGTCCGAGACAACAAACACATGAGTTAATTACTTCGGCTCAGCGCAGTTAGCTGTCAGCAGTCTCCTGAAGCCGTTATTTTGTGGTGGGCTGCGACAGATATGTTTGTGCCGTTTGTCATCCCTTGTACTATGTTAATCCCTGGCTGCCTGACATCTAGATTTCATGGCATGGACAATGCCTGGCATTCAGAAGTCAGTTACAACAGAATTGTCAGGAGAAGAGGAAGGGTGCTTGGGCCTATTATCTTTACAAATCCTCAAATTTTTAATGTGATTCAGGGCGATTCCCTTGGAAACCAAAAGATCTGATGTGACCAGCAAATGGGCATGACCTGGATAATGATCCCCTCTGTCTGGTGCCTTGGCTACCTGCTGTCCTATACAAATAGCTCATTTCTAAGTCATTTTAGCTTCTGGAATAACTTAAAGGACAAAGAGCACTTCTGTGAATTTGTCAGATGCAAGCGCAAGGTGCTGGACAGAGAAAATGGACATACAGATTGTAACATTCCTGATAGAAAGCAGGAGAGTGGATGCTCCCAGTAGGAAAGACGGCTGGGAAGGCAGCAACTGCAAATTTTCCTTTCTCTCCCCTGACCTCCCATGTTCTTAGATTTCTGGTGACACACATGTCATCTGAGTACTTTCCTCTACTTTTCTCAGTAAAACATAAATTCAATTGACTAAGAAGGGGAAAGGAAAAAGAAACTAACATTTAGTTGATGGCTCTTCTTTGCTAGGGACTAAGTTAAGGTTTTTAGACATTATTTCACTTAATATCACACCAAATCTACAAAAAGAAAGAATAATTCTGATTGTGCAGATGAAGAAATGAGGGCTCAGGTGAATTACAACTTGTCCAAGTCATAAGAGATATTAAGGAACAGAGGTGAGAACCTAGGAATAAATGGGTCCATGACTTCCACTAAATCTTGCCGACTGAGAATTGAGTTCAAAAGCTTACATTTTTAGCAACAAACCATCATTAGGCAAGAACTCTAACCTAGAAGATTCTCTTGTGAGCTAGTGTGTTTGAGCTAATTTCTAGGCCCAGTACATATATGTTCTGCAGTGAACAGGCTGTCCTCACTCTGAGAATGTGTTCTGAATACATGTCCCTAAAGAAATAATGTGGATGATGTCCAGCTTCCTAGTCAAGTCTTCAAAACCTATTTTATTCACAAAACACTTAAAAACACTACAAATAGCACCTTACAGCCTAACTACCATGTAATGATTTTTCTGTGGAAAAAGAAGTTACCTGTGATTCAAGAACACATTTCCGGCTAGGCGCAGTGGCTCACGTCTGTAATTGCAGCAATTTGGGAGGCCAAGGCAAGTGAACCACCTGAGGTCAGGAGTTCAAGACCAGCCTGGCCAACATGGCGAAACCCTGTCTCTACTAAAAAATACAAAAATCAGCTGGTGTGGTGGCGCACGCCTGTAATCCCTGCAACTCGGAGGCTGTGGCAGGAGAATCGCTTGAACCCAGGATGTGGAAATTGCAGTGAGCCGAGATTGCTTCACTGCACTCCAGCATGGGAATTGAAGTGGGACTCTGTCTCAAGGAAAAAAAAAAAAAAAGAAAGAAAAGAAAAAAGGCACTTTTCTCCTTATTTACAGTGGAACGGAAGATTCTCCAGCTGTAAGTCACTAGCAGCGGATTCCAGTGTGGGCATGGATTAGGGTCCCCAGCAGAGGGGAGGACATGAGAGAGTGAAGTTGGAATGAAGAGTTCAAAGAACCCCCAGGTGAGTACGTGAAGGAGCTGGGGTAAGAACTCTAGGGTTGTGAGGCGAAGACTTGGGGTACCCGGAGGGGCTCAAGATGGGAGCTGCAGGATTGGGCTGGAGTCATATCTCAGCCCCAAGCTATCCTCCTTTTTTTCTCGTTAGTATCTCTTGATGCCTGTTCCAGGCTAGCTTCCCCTTCTTTTTGAGGCCACCCCTTATCTTTTTTTCTACAGGCCCCACTTGAGGATCCACTGACTTCATAATCCCATCACTTTCTGGGATGTGTTGCATCCACCCTGCACACCATAGCCAGAGCTGCCTTTCTAAAATACAAATCTGACCATGTTTAAAATTCCTCCATGGTCCCCTCTGGCCTATAGAAGAGAGTACTTCTTTTATGGAAAACGAGATCCTCTAAGACCTGGCCCCTATCCACCACTCTGCTCCCATTTTTCAACACTCCTTGCCTCCCATGTTTAGTGACAAGGACCTGAAGTGCTCTCATCCCCAGCATGCGTCATGTCACAGCTTCAGAACCTTTGTTCATGTTGGTACTCCCACCTGAATTGCTCTTGCAGTCTTCTTTGCCAAGTCTTCCCCACCCTTTAAGACTCTGTTTGGAATTATCTTCCGAAGCTTTGTGTCCTTTAGCAGAAGTCACGGACCCATTCATTCCTAGGTTCTCACCTCTGTTCCCTAACATCTCTTATGACTTGGGCAAGTTATTAATTCACCTGAGCCCTCATTTCTTCATCTACACAATCAGAATTATTCTTTTCTTTTTGTAGATTTGGTGTGATATTAAGTGAAATAATGTCTAAAAACCTTAGCTTAGTCCCTAGCAAAGAACAGCCATCAACTAAACGTTAGTTTTCTTTTCTTTTCCCCTTCTTAGTCAATTGAATTTATGACTCCCAGGTCAGCATATCAGTTTTCCTTATGTTCCTCTGTGCTACCCATGCATGCCAACATTATTATTATTACTTTTATTATTGGTTAATAGCATTATTTGTTTTTTGCTTGCAACATTTACTGCAACGTAATAGGCATTAACTTGTCTGTCTTCCCAAGTTCCATGCAGCTGTAAGCTTCTTCTGAGCAAGGCTCATGGCTCATATTTACATCCCAGCACTTTCCAAGTTCCTAGTAGAAATTATTATTATTATTATTGTTTTTGGGATGGAAGTTTGCTCTTATTGCCCAAGCACAATCTCAGCACAATTGTGCAATGGCACAATCTCAGCTTACTGCAACCTCTGCCTCCTGGGTTCAAGTGAATATTCTGCCTTAGCCTCCCGAGTAGCTGAGATTACAGGTGCCCACTACCATGCCTGGCTAATTTTTGTATTTTAGTAGATACATGGTTTCACCATGTTGTCCAGGCTGGTCTCGAACTCCTGACCTCAGGTGATCTGCCTGCCTCAGCCTCCCAAAGTGCTGGCATTACAAGAGTCACCACGCCTGGCCTAGAAATTATTTAACAACAAATTGAATTCAACTAAGGAATGATTTGCTTAATTCCTCTCAAGTTGTCTTAGAGTGGAGGCCCTTATAAACTGAGGCACTAATTTCCCCAGGCGCTGGGAGTGTTGTCTGCTGATGGCTCAGAGTTGAGTCCCTCCCTAAAAACTGCCCTCAGCCAAGTGGAGCTGCTGTGCCCAAAGTCGCCACCCTTCCCCAGGGCCAGTCAGTACCCAATGGCGGGTCAGTATGGGAGAACAAAAGCACTCCCTTAAAGGGGAGGCTCCCGAGGTTGCTCCCTATAGACCTCCTGCATGCAAATCTCATTTCAGAGTCTGTTCCCTGAAAACCCGACTCACCACAGGCCTATTGCTTTCAACCAGGCCTTTCCCTGTTGCCTGTAAAACAGAATGCATTTTCCAGCATTTTTCTTACTATTTGACGCTGGAAGCAAGGAATCTTTCCTGAGGGCTTTTTATTGTCAGAGACAGTGGAGAAATACACAGGACATAAAAAGTCTCCCTCCTAGGCTCCTTCATTTTTTACTGAAAACATTCTACTTTGGGCCCCCGATTTTAGTTGTTAAATCTTGTAGCCCCTATGACAAAAGATTTAAGTGTGCAAAAGTGCTAGTAATGGTGAATTTAGTTGAGACAAAGAGCTCAGGCCGGGCGAGGTGGCTCATGCCTGTAATCCTAGCACTTTGGGAGGCTGAGGTAGGCACATCGCCTGAGGTCAGGAGTTCAAGACCAGCCTGGCCAACATAGTGAAACCCTGTCTCTATTAAACATGCAAAAATTAGCTGGGCATGGTGGGGAGGGGTGCCTGTAATCCCAGCTACTTGGGAGGCTGAGGCAGGAGAATCACTTGAACCAGGGAGGCAGAGGGTGCAGTGAGCTGAGATCGAGCCATTGCTCTCCATTCTGGGCAAAAGGAACGAAACTCCACTCAAAAAAAAAAAAAAAAAAAAAAAAAAGAACTCAGTAAAGGTCAGCTAACATTTGATAAGAAAGTTCAGTCACTGGCCAGCCCACGTATTTTACTGCAGAAGCTGGGTTGAGATTAGGGCCACAGTAAGTTCTCATGGTGGCAGATGGTAGGGGAAATACAATGGCAACAGGCACTTTCACTCACTCAAACCTACTTACTCTACTTTTTAAGACATGAGAATGACCTGGAAACAAATTATTTAATAACCTATGAAGACTCAGGTTAGCATGGGGCTTGGGGTGGAGTAAGGAAATTTTTCTGAGGAAGGGACATTTGAACTGGGGATGAAAGGAGGAATTTTGCCTGTCTGCAAATGAAGACCTCTTGCCACAATGACTTCAACAGGAGGGAGAAATGGGCATCCCTGGCAGCAACAACTTCTAGAAAGAAGAGGAGGGAAACCCCCAGGGAGTAGCAGGGGCTGGAGTAAGAAATTCCTTAGGACTCTAGGCCACTCAGTTGTGGTAGCAACTCAGTAATGACCATCCCTACTCCAGGGCTATAATTCAATCAAGGTCCATCTGTATTCTCAAAATTTAAGGGTTACAGGGTTAAAATGGCGCTTTTATTACCTTACTGTGGCTTCTTTTCCTATGCTTTTTTCCCTTTTCCAGCTGAAACAGATAGCCTTCAGAATTGCTACGGCTAATTTTCGCTTGATTTCTTTGACTTCTCTCTGAACTGAGTTGGGATTCACTTTCCACCCTTGACCGTATAGGTGGAAGCGTGACACTGGGTAAGACCCCTTCACTGGGCTGCAAGTCGGTCAGTTGCACCAAGGCTTGCTGATGCTGCTCCATTATCTGGGTGAGCCATGAATCCGGAGAAGCTCTAACTGGCTGTCTGTCAGAAGAAGAATGGAATTTCCTTAATAAAAAAAAAGCAAAAATGTATTAATAAAATCTGGATACATAAGACCTCTAGCAGAAAAGTCTTTCTGAAACATTGACTTGATGTATTTTTCACTTCCAAATCAAATTAATGACTTTCAGCTTAATCTTTTTATTAATACATTAATTTCTTACTTATCTTAAACTCCTCCTCTTTTCCCTTTAGGACATTCTACATTTTATTTAGAACTTTTGTTTAGTGCATTCAGAATAGAAAAATACACCATTTTGAAAAATCAAAGACCTTCCCACTACAAAATACCTAGAAATGTTGCGTTAAACATCCTTTAAATATATAGTTGAATTTGTAAGATAAACAGAAATCTCCAAAGACCAAAACCAAAAAAGGAATAAAAACCAAAGCAGATTTTAGATGAGCTGAAGTTATATCTTTCTTTATTAGAGATTTGGGTCTAAAAGCTTGAGTTTTAATAGTTAATGCCAGTATAGAATATGCAAGATCTTGGTCCTGTGTGAAGCAGGGAATCAGAACTAAGATCTTTGTATGAAGATTATAAGTTGAGGTGCTACATCGTCAATTAAAAGCTGGATTAATTAAAAACCCATTCACCAACCATGAAAAAAAACAAGCAAGCCTGTTTGTCTTGGTCTGGGCTCTGAATAGAAAAACAAAACAAAACATCCCCCACAAAAATAAAAAACAAAAAAACCCCAACAACAACATATCCATAGGACAATATTTGGAATTCAAATTTACCTTATCCACATAATCATAGAAATCCAACACCAAGAAACTAATATAAAAATGATTTTGAATAAGGAATACGTCTGTAGTAAATGGCAGAAGCAAATATAAAACTTCTTTGGAGAGATACACTCCCACCCAAGCCTGCCTAGGTTTCCATGGAAAAGGTGGCTAAACATAAGTTCACAATCCAAAGTCCTTGCCCATAAGAGGAAATAATCTACCAAGTACGAGAGTCAGCAGACACACATGCACACACATACAAATAGCAATAGTGGACTTCCAAGAACTTCAGATAATAGAATATTAGCTAACATTCATAAGGCGGGTTAAGGTGATTAAAAACATGAAAAAAGGAGTTAAAAATCTGAGAAACATTTAAAAATCCTGTATTTTGGAAAAAAAAAAAAAAAGAGAGGTTTTAATCAGAACCAAATAGAAATTCTAGACATGGAAAATACCATCACTGAAATTTAAAACTCAATGAATACAGTAAAGAGCATATATCAGACATAGGTAAAGAGAGATTTATTCTGCTGGAAAATTTGTCCGAAGAAATTTTTCAGAAAGCAGCACTGAGAAATAAAAGATGTAAAACAAAAACAGTTAAAAAGGCATGAAATCTAGAATAAGAGAATCTAACATACAGCTATTGGGGTTCCTACAGGAGAAAATAGAGTAAATTTGAGACATAATATTCAAAGGGAACATGTGTGATAATTTTTCAGAATTTATGGAAGAGATGAATCTTAAGATTCAGGAATTATAGAAGAGTCTCAGGTTGAATTAAAAATTTCATACCTAAGCATAAGAAACCAAGAAACAGAAAAGTCATGTTTTCAACAAGTTGAATTCTTTACAATATTAAACTATAATTCAAAATAGTAAGTTTATGTAAAGAAGTGTTCATGTAAATTTACCATACATGCTAAAAGAACTTCTAAAGGATTTCCCTCGGCAATAAAGGGTAACATAGAAGAAAGGGTGTGAAGAAAAGACATTAATAAACAATTGGCTAAATATAGCACAGTATTAACTCTGTACAACAGTAATAAAAGCAATGACTAATTTTGAAGATAAGGTGATAGACAAGTTGCTGAACAAAGCAATATGTATGACAGGAAAGGTGACTGGATTAAAACAAATCTAATAATTTTGAACATGTTTTGGAGGAGAATACAAATATTAATTTAATGTTAGACTAGTTAAGTACATGACTTACAATAAGAGACTATAAAGAGAATATATACTTGCAAATCAGTAGAAGAAAAAATAAAATTCTATCGGGTTAATAGAGGATATAAAAGAAATAAAGAAGTATAGAGAAAGGGTGATTCAGAAGGACAAATTAGGATGGTAGAAATAAATTCAAAGGTATCAGTGCCATAATCAATGTAAGCAGCTTTTGTGGTTTGTTTTTTGAGACAGTGTCTCAGTTTGTCACCCAGGCTGAAATGTAGTGGCAGGATTTTGGCTCACTGCAAACTCTGATTTACAGGCTCAAGTGATCCTCCCACCTCAGCCTCCTAATCAGTCGTGACCACAAGCACACCCCACCATGCCAGGCTAATTTTTGTAGAGATAGGGTTTTGCCACGTTATCCAGGCTGGTCCTGTACTCTTGGACTCAAGCAATCCTCCCTTCTCAGCCTCCCAAAATACTGGTATTACAGGTGTGAGCCAGTGCACTTGCCCTACAGTTTAAACTCACTAGCTAATAGTGAGTTTAAGAATGAATAAAGAAATAAAATCCAACATACTATTTAAAAAAGACATACCTAAATCATAAGAAGACTAAAAAGTTTGAAGATGATGGAAAACATATGCCAGACTCAATGCTAAATTCACTGGAGGTTTTCTGAAGAAGCGAACAAGTCTCCCTGTGAAGCACCAAGCACAGATAATAAATCTGACCACCAAGATAAAAGACCTAAAACCTACAGGAAGGGCTTCCTATTAGATGGCCCCCACACATCATTCTGCAGATGCTAAACGTCAACAAGCACTGTCACTCAGAGCTTCCAATAAGCTTTCTAGTCCCTCATACCTGATCATGAGAAGACAATCAAGAACTGCCACACATCTGACACAAGCCCTAAGGTGGAAGGCAGCAAAATAGGGGAAGAGAAATAAACATCCCTGACAAAGACCTGGAGGAAAGAAAAACGAAGCAGGGAATTAAAAACACTTAAAAATTCAGTCACAAGGGCCCTCGTGCCCTATTTTGCCTTGTTAAAAATCCAAGAAGATGTTGCGAAAAATGGATGTCGCATCCATGAACAAAAACATTGGGTTATAAAAAGAGAAACATTCAAAAAACAATAACAGAAAACAACAGCAAAAAAAAAAATCCTCTCAGAAATCAACAAATATGATAGCAGTAGAAAGGCTGGAAGCTAGAACGGAGAAACCCTCCCAGACAGTAGAACAAAATTACAAAGAAATGGAAAACAAAAGAGAAAAGGAAAACAAAATCATAATGACAGTCCTGGAAGAACACATCTGAATCACAGGAGTTTCTAGAAAGAGCAAACAGAGAAAATGGTTGAAATGAACTACCCAAGAGAAGACTGAAGAAATTTTCCCAGAACTGAAGGATGCACATTTTCAGGTTTAAAGGGCCCAGTCCAGTCTATGAAAATAGACCTATACCAAGGCATGTTATTATGAAATTTCATTTCAATAGAGAAAAAGAAAAGATTCTAAAGCTTCCAGAAAAAAAAAAACAAAATAGTTTATACACAAAAGGTCAGGAATGAGGTGGCTTCAGATTCCTCAACAGCAGCACTGGATACAAGAAGGCAATTCTGAGGGACAATGATTTTCAGGTAAGCGCCACCATGCCCAGCTGATTTTTTGTATTTTTTAGTAGAGACGGGGTTTCACCATGTTGACCAGGATGGTCTCGATCTCTTGACCTCGTGATCCACCCGCCTCAGCCTCCCAAAGTGCTGGGATTACAGGCTTGAGCCACCGCGCCCGGCCGGGACAATGATTTTCAATCTAAAATTCTACAATCCTCAGCCAAGCTACCAATCAAGGGCGAAGGCAGAACAAAGATAATTTCAGTCCTGCAAGATCTCAAAACATTTGCCTCCCAAGCAACAGAGGGTGTTCTCTACCAAAATTAGAGAGAAACTAAGAAAGAGAACAGGGATGGAAAAAACAGGAGAAGACTGAAGAAAGAGAGTCTCCTTGAGGACATGGAGATGCTCAAGGATAATATGAGCACAACAGCAGAATGCAGTCAGAAAACAAATATGGCACAAGACACTGGCACGCTGAGAACTGCCCATCATGCTGTCCCCTGTCCTTATATCACATTTCCAATCTGAAGAAAACAATGGAAGGGGAGCTCAAACAAAATAAGGAACATGTGAGATACTGAAAAAGAGAATCCTATCAGAAGAAAGGCAAAGGGAATCCTCAGCAGGACAGCTATGTAGCAAGTCTAGAAAGAGAAAGTAAAGGTCTCTAGAAAGTCCATCTCCGGCCGGGCAAGGTGGCTCACGCCTGTAATCCCAGCCCTTTGGGTGGCTGAGGTGGCTGGATCACTTTAGGCTAGGAGTTCGTGACCAGTCTAGCCAACATGGGGAAACCCGTCTCTACTAAAAAATACAAAAATTAGCTGGGTGTGGTGGTGCCTGCCTGAAATTCCAGCTACTCAGGAGGCTGAAGCAGGAGAATCACTTGAACCTGGGAGGTGGAGGTTGCAGTGAGCAGAGATCTCTCCACTGCACTCCAGTCTGGGTGACAGAGTGAGATCCTACCCTGTAAAAAATAAATAAATAAATAAAATGAAAGAAAGAAAGAAAGAAAGAAAGGAAGGAAGGAAGAAAGAAAGAAAGAAAGAAAGAAAGAAAGAAAGAAAGAAAGTAAGTCTGTCTCCAAGAAAGAGGCAAGAATTAAGAAACTGACCCATGGGATTGTCCTTATGGAAACTTATACTAAGAGGTTACTCAAAAGTGTAGGATCCGTTAGCTATGTGTACAGAGAAGATTAAGCAAAAGAAGTTCAGGAGGTTGAGGCTGCCAAAAAATTTTTTTTAAAAAGAAATTTAAAAAAGGGACATGATTACAGATATAATAAAGGTGAATATTAAAGTTATTTAAATACTATGAAAAGCTTTATGACAGTACATTTTAAAACAGCATAAAAGGAAAATTTTTGCTAGAAAACATAGTTTATTAAACTGATTAAAGAGAAAATGAAAAGATGGCAAAGTTTTATAACACTTACAGTAAGTGCATCAGGAGTTTAAAATCTGCTCACAAACAACAACAAAAAGCCAAAGGAAACCCACCCATGGTCCAATAGTTTTAGAGGAAAATTCTATCAAACCTTCAAGTAACAGATAAGGCCAACTGTATATAAAGTGTCCCAGAAGATGCAAAAAGATGAAATAATCCTCAACTCATTTTATAAGGCTGGTATTATCGTGATAAGCCACCCAGTCAAGGCCAGTGGCAGAAAGAAAAATTATAAGCCAGTCTCACTTTACGTATATGAAAATGTTAAATCCTAAACAAAGTGTTAACACATCAAATAAAGCAACTTATTAAAAATGCAGTATGACAAATTGGGTTACCCTAGACATAAAAGGATAGTGCGTCATCAGAAAATCTGTTAACACATTTCATCGCATTGAAGGATTAATGGAGAAATGTTTCAATTAATGCAGAAAAAGTATTTGATAAAATCGAATACCCATTTATGACCAAAGTTCTTTCCAAAAAGGAATAGGAGGAAATTTCCTATCTATTATCTATTTATCTATCCACCAAAAACTAAATATTGTTTTTAATGGTAAAAGTGTTAAAAACAATCTCTCTAAAATAAAAAAGTAAAAAATAAAAAGACAAAGATGCTTATCATGATCTCTTCTAGGAAGCTAATTTTAAATCCTATTAAATGTACATTTCATACCACGAAGTGTAGCACTTAAATGTTCTCTCATCAACTCACAGAGGAATAATTGTCTCCCAATTTTGCAAGTAAGTTCCTTGAAGGTGTCCCACACACCATACTTCTTTTGCACCTTGTATAGTATTTAGTATTGTAGCATTATATTCAGCATGTTAGGTGCGTAGAAAGCATGTTTGAAGAACACCAAGAAATGGCGCCTGAAGTAATTTTTAAAATAACTTTCATTTTTCTGTTAATAGAAGTTATACTTCTACATTGTAGGGAACTTGAACTGTTCTGAAAATATAAAGAATAAATTTTTAAAATCCCAATCTCTCTTGCTAGAGATAACTACTATCGGCATTTTGGTAAATTTTTCTTCTTCTGTGCATATTTTAACACAGTTCCGCTCATGCTCCTTAAATGTACTTTTTATCCCACCAGTGGCATTCAACCAAAGGTGTAATTTTGTGCCTTGCTATTTTCTTCCCATAGAAGCATTTCCTCATAACCATAATTTTTAGTGGTTCCATGATACTAAATATCATAATTTACCTAAACACTCCCTATTGTTGGATTTTTAGGTCACTTCTATAAATGATGATATTTTTGCAAGTACATATTTTTCTGTATTTTAGATTATTTTCTCAGGATAGGCCATGATAATGTTGGAGATCATTTGTTTCCTCCAAACACTTGCAACCCTCAAAACACACTGATGTTTTTTGGCTGGGTCCCTCTGTCCTCCTCTACCTCCAACTTCTAGTTTAACTACAGTGGAAAAATAGAGGGGACAGGGAAGAGGAAAAGAAATACATCAAAAGTAGACTCTTGGCCGGGCACGGTGGCTTACGTCTGTAATCCCAACACTTTGGGAGGCTGAGGCAAGATCACTTGAGATCAGCCTGGCCAACATGGTGAAACCCCATCTCTACTAAAAATACACAAATTAGCCTGATGTGGTAGTGAATGCCTGTACTCCCAGCTACTTGGGAGACTGAGGCAGGAGGATTGCTTGAACCTAGGAGGCAGAGGTTGCAGTGAGCTGAGATCACACCACTGCCCTTCAGCCTGGGCAACAGAGTAAGACTCTGTCTCAAAAAAAAAAAAAAAAAAGAAAGAAAGAAAAAAGGACTCTGAGGCAGGACTCAGAGCCAAGGAAGTTGTCAGGTGAAACCTTCTTCTCACCTGTCTATCCCTTTGAAGTCCCCTTCCCCTTCTCCCTCTCCTGTCTTTCTACAGCAGCCTCTCCTTTCTCCTCTAGAAAACCACTTGAGGAAAAAGAATTCTTACCATAACATTTCTAAGTTCTTATATTTTGTCTCTGTGTAAGGCTGTTCAGGTTGTTTCTTATTTTCAGTTGATCCATGAACATTTATGTGATAAACAAACTGAGAGCCTTTCTGACTTAGGAGCACGTGTCTCTTAGAAAGTTCATTAAAGTTGTTCAAATCCATATCAGAAAGGGTGTTGGTGTGTAGCTGCTCATATGAAAATCTTTCCTCTTCTTGTTCTTTTTGTCCTCTTTCTTCATCAACATTCAGCCCGGAGTCATATCCAGTAGAGTTTTTATATAAGACCTTGGCAGAAGCTTGTTTTGGTGGAGCAAATGGATTAGAGGTTTCTTTGAGATTCTGGCTCCTAAGTGCCCTTGAGTCTTGTAAGTCATTGTTAGAGGCATGCATAATCACAATCGATTCATGCTTTGTTGAAGTATCAAGAGGCTTATTTTGGTTTTGTTGCTGCCTGGGAGAGTTATTCTGGTTCCCCTGGCTGGCAATCACCTCCTCCTTTGTGAAAGACTTCAGGCCATTCTGGTGTTTATGCTGTTTTCGAATCTTGGGCTTGGCTGGTCTTCTGGAAGGTTGATGGTCATTCACTGTTTCAGAAGGTTGCCCTCTTGGTACTTTGCTTGATTTGGTACTTTCATATTGAGACCAGTGTTCCTGGTAATTCTAAAGAGATATTTTGGGTTAATGTAAAATTAGAAGACTGGCACTCCTCACAAATTTTAAATTAGCATTTTTCAAATTGGGGGTTGAGACTTCTAGGAAGGTGACCAAAGAATTGAAAACAAATAAAGAAAAAGTAGAGGATTTTTTCCTACTTTCAGGCAATTGGAGAGTTAGTGGCTGAGTGATTCCTCCTGGAAATTTAGGATTATAAGCCTAGAAAAAAATAGAAAGCTTAGAATGGGCTTTATATTAAGGACAAGTCTTTGGCTTAAAAGTTTAAGTTTTAAAAGCTAAGTCTTTGACGTAAAAGTGTTGCCAACTTGGGAAGGGGTGGGGAAGCTGGTTACCTCAAGAGACGCAGATAAAGTACAAATGCGAATCTGCGTCACAATATGCAAGCTTATTTTAAGTAACATGAATGTTTTTAAAAATCTTAACCAGAAAACACTAATAATTTGCTTTACAAACCAAGTACAAATTTAATATTAAATACAACTCAGATGATCAAATCTTTTTACTCATGCTGGTCAGAAGCTAGAAGTGACCTCTTCACCAGATGAAACAAATTAGATTTTATTCAGAGGATTATAAAAGAGTCTGTGCTGTGATAGGACATCTGTGAAGCCACAAGGGTTGTTTTGCTTCTGTCCCTTAATATAGCCTGCACTTAGGCAATCAAACATCTGGGGGAAATATTTCAATTTCAGAACAGTCTTTATGCTTTTCAAAGTCTCCTAACAACAAAATGTACTCCTGGTATAATAGATACACTATGTAACTATATCGTGCTATTGCCGTTTAGAAATATTTTCCAAGGAATAAAGCACTCATTACTTTGTGAAAAACTAGCTGAGTTAAGAGGCCTTTGCAAAGAATGATTAAATGCTTATTGAAAGCAGTAGGATGACCATATGCATCAGTGTTATATAACTGCAACGTATTTCCTCCTTTCTGAACACCTATATTTTAAAAATCTCTTTGGCTTATATCTGTAAAACATTAACTGAAAAATGCGACAATTAGATGAATGATTATTTTACCTTGCCAGAAAGAATGATCAAATTACTGTGATAAGAGTTCAGCTTTGATTTCACTTTTCTGATACATTCTGATACAATTATTAAGACTCATCCTATTCCTATATAATATTAAGTAGTGTTCTCTTTCTAGTGAAATCACTTTATAATGATAATGTTGAGATTATTAAATTTAAAACAGTAACATGCAATATTACTTATTATGTCATATTTTTAAAAAATAATGACTTCTAATTTGAAATTTAGAAGTTGTTCTTTGAGAATTCGAGCTTTCTAGGGGATCGGCCAGGCTCTGATTAGCTCCAATATACTCTAAATTTTTATTTGTGGTGCTCCAAAAAAAGGAGAATGCTAAATGCTTCTTTTCTGTATTCCAGGTAAATTCCAAGTATTCCTTCCATGCAGTAAATTGAGCTGCATGGGGAAATGTGTATAGGAAGGCTCTGCAAGTAACAGCTCCAAGAAAACCCTTCCTTGTAATGGATCCAGAAGAATAATTGCTATCTTACAGTGTTGTAGGTGTGGTTGTGAAACACAGCAGCTCTTTTTACGGCTGGCAGCACTGTTTGTGAAAGTAAAAAACGCCCCCCTTGACTTCGACCTAAAAATGTTAATTGATGCTGATAATGTCATTCTTTTCAATATTTGTTCAGCCTTTAACTCGCTAGAGAAATAACCAGGATGCTGCCATTTACATGTACTTTTCCTAGTTTTCTCTCTTAATTTTCACTAAAAAAGAAAATACCTACTTCTCAGAAATTTCTTTTCTTGGGTACTAGATCTGAAATCCTGGGTTACCACTTGATCTTAATCTCATTATTACCTTTGCTGCCGACAATTCAGATCATAATAGTACTCTTCACAGGGTGCTTTGACAACAAGGCCAAGGACTCATCATTTTATGAAACTTCAATTGTCTCAAGTGTTAAACCCGCTATTCACATAAATATAAGTGCCCAGAGATGGCATTTCAGTCCCCAGAAAGGAAGACATTTATGGGCTTGATATGGTTTTTCTCACCTTCCAAGCAGCCTACTTGAGATTTATGGTTTACTGAAGATTTATTACCCTACAATTGGGGCATCAGGTGTCACTCTTTAGGTGGCAAGACCTGAGTTCCCTGAAGTTAATATACAAAGCCATTCTCTGACGATTTAATCTCCATCAGCACTGAAATCCTCTATTCCATCCTGCTCTCACTGGGGTTCTTTTGTTACCAACACTCGCAATCAGTGCATACTACATGCACTCAGAATAACTGCTTAATGGGAGTAGGTTTTTGTGTCACACACAGAGTGTTAGCATGGGGGAATCCTGATGCCTAATGCGGGGATGATAATTTCTTAGTAGGACTCATTCTTAGTTATTAATGCTCATTCATACTGCGCCACCCAAGAGAAGTTTGCACCCGACGCTGTGAAAGGCAGCACCTGGCTGTTTCTCTTTTACGGCTTCCCTTTTCACATGTCATAAGCAGACGGGACAATGCATGCTGTGATCGCAACCAAAAAGTTCATCTGCCTCAACACAAAAGCCCTCCTGCTCTGAGTTAACCTGACTCAACCATGGAGTTCTGAGAGCTGTGTCTGGGCTCTGAGATGGGCTCTAAAGTGGAGACGTTTGTGTTGTGTTTCGCTCTCAGCTGTGTGTATGAATAATAAAACACGAGTACCTTGAGACTGAGATACAAATTCCATCTGATAATATTAAGAGAATCTCAGGCAAAAATACTAATTGGCTCTACTTTTCTCTGTGGGTAAGGAAGAACTCTGTGTTCAGATGAATAGAGAAGCAGACAGTGATAATGTTAGAGAATATCGATAGTGTTGGAGGCAAAACCAAATTAACAGCTCTTTGGAAAGGTGGGAAGATTACTTAGGATTTGATTACAAGGGCTTTCTATGAATGAGTAAAAGGTCCTACAATATCTTTCATACTATCATTACCTTTTCTTTGCCTGGAAATTTAAGAGTTATTTTAGAGAGATAAGAAAGAAAGCATCCTATTTATCCTTTTGAAGCATTACTTAACTGGGGAACTTTTTATTTTTTCTACTGACATGTTTCTTGCCTGGTGCTATGGTTTGAATGTTTGTATCCTCCCTAAACGCGTACGTTCATCCTAACCCCCAAGGCGATGCTATTTAAAGGTGGCGTCTTTTCAAGGTGGCTAGGTCAGGAGGGCAGAACTCTCCTGCATGGGATTGATGTCCTTATAAAATAGGCTCAAGGAAGCTCATTCACCCCTTCCACTGTGTGAGGACACAATGAGAAGGTGTCACCAATGAACCGGGAAGCGGATCCTCACCAGGCATGGAAATCTCCAGTGCCCTGACCTTGGACTTCCAGCTTCCAAAACTGTGAAAAAAAACAAATCTCTGTTTATAAGCCACCTGATCTATAGTACTTTGATATAGCAGCACAAAAGGACTAAAATACCTGGGAAAGATCTTCCGCCAGTGGGAATGTGCCCCCACCCTTCCCAGAAACAGTCCTGAGCCTTATACTGCATTCAGTCTGGGCACACAACCGAAGTGAGATTCAGAAAACCTGTGAAGATTCACAGGCAAGCACAAAGTGATTCAGGACACTAAGACCTATGTGGCAAGGTTAAATGAAGAGAGATTACTTGGCTTCAAGTGAAGACTCTAGGCATGGATAAGATTCTTACACAGAACATGGCGATGACCATAATTCTTAGTATTTTTAAAGTAAAAATACACAGGCTGAAATGGTTTCAGGCATATATTCTCTCTTTCCTCGCCCTATCTCTGGTTTCTCATTCTTTCTAGCATGTAAATGTATTTAAGACTCTCCTATAAAAAGAAGAAAAGAAATATTCACTTGATGCCATTCTCTAGTTAAATCCTATCTCTTTCTTAGCTGGGCACAGTGGCTTACGCCTGTAATTCCAGCACTTTGGGAGGCTGAGGCAGTTGGATTACTTGAGGTCAGGAGTTCGAGACCAGCTTGGCAAACATGGTGAAACCCCGTCTCTACTAAAAATACAAAAATTAGCTGAGCATGGTGGCGTGAACCTGTAATTCCAGTTACTCGGGAGGCTGAGTCAGGAGAGTTGCTTGAACCTGGGAGGCAGAGGTTGCAGTGAGCCGAGATCATGACACTGTGCCCAAGCCTGGGCGACAGAACAAGATTCTGTCTCAAAAAACAGAAACAACAACAAGAAAAAACTATCTCTTTCTCAATTCACAGCGGGGCATCTGGACGGTGTCGGCTGCACTGGTCGCTGCTCTGCATCTCTTATGCTGACCTCTGCCCCCTGCCGTAGGGCATTCCTTCTCCCCATCCCGCTGAAATTGCTCTGCTCAGGTCACCAATAAACTTTTAGTCACCAAATCCCATGGGCACGTTTTTCTTGACCTTTTTATTTTCAAATTATTTCAAACTTGCAGAAAAACTGCTAGTACGGACAACTCTAAAAGATTTCTATCCAGATTGAACAATTTTAAACATTGGGTCACATTTCATCATTTTCTCCATCACTCCACACATAAACACACAAACATGCATCTATCTACATGTACGTAATTATTATTGTTTGTATTGTTGGTATTTAGTTTTTCCAAGCCATGGAGCCTTCCATATGTGTGAGCTGCATGTGTAATGCCCCTTGCACGGCACCTCACTGCTGGTACCTGCTTAGATTGCGAACAGTCTCTTCGCCACAGCACCATCTGGGTCCTGGCATGCCTAAGGCAGACAGCAGCACTTACCAACTATGTCAACTTTTCCCTCCCTAGACCATACAAACAGCAGCCAGAGCTGTCGTGGTTCCTCGTTCCTCCTTCTGCTTTCACACGTTTGCCTTCATTTGTCCTTCTAGGGGCAGCTGAGATACTGACTCCTATGGGGGGTATTTCTCCCCCACGTCCATTTTGTGCCCACGTCCATATTACTGCATTATAATGATTACATAACTGTATTCCCACTAAAGTGCTGAAACTCCTAGAGGGGAGATACCACTTTACAAAAAAAAAAAAAAAAAGAAAAAACCACCTTTCTTCAATTTTGTTTACCGTTTTAAAGAATTTTCGTTGGTGGCGGTTTGCTTGTTTTTTTTTAAGCACATCTTTTGGGTCAGGCCTCTAATCCACAGTGCCTAAAATGTAATAGATACTCAATAAATATTTGTTGTGTGAAATATTTTGATTTTGCATAAAGATATTTTACATTAGTGAGGGTTATTGTTGTTAGGGTAGGTTTATGAAACTTTGAAAGTCATCTTTCAAGAAA
Organism: Sapajus apella; assembly: GCF_009761245.1. NCBI lineage: Eukaryota > Metazoa > Chordata > Mammalia > Primates > Cebidae > Sapajus > Sapajus apella. The sequence goes on from NW_022436956.1 coordinate 12,354,107, forward strand.
GAAATTGCAAATGAGGCCTATTTTCCTTTGGAGATATACTAAATAATCTTTTTATCTGTATTTTGTATTTTTAGAGACAGAGTCTTGCTCTATTGCCCAGGCTGGAGTACAGTGGCATCTATAACATCGAATTCCTGGCCTCTAGCCATCTTCCCTCCTTGGCCTTCCAAAGCAATAGGATTATAGGCATGAGCCACTGTGCCCGGCCCGTGATCTTTAATGTTTCTTTAATCAGTCAGTAAACATTTATTGAGTATCAGCCTTGGGCAAAACATTGTGGTAGGTGATGTAGAGAAAAATACAATCAGTACCTTTAAAGTTCTTGTAGTGCAGTAAGTACAAAAGAAACGCAGGCACGGTGGCTCATGCCTGTAATCCCAGCACTTCGGGATGCCAAGGTGGGTGGATCACCTGAGGTCAGGAGTTCGAGACCAGCCTGACCAACATGGTGAAACCTCGTCTCTACTAAAAATAAATAAATTAGCTGGGCATGGTGGTGGATGCCTGTAGTCTCGGCTACTTGGGAGGCTGAGGCAGCAGAATCGCTTGAACCTGGGAGGTAGAGGTTGCAGTGAGCCAAGAGCCTGCCACTGCACTCCAGCATGGGTAAAAAGAGTGATACTCTGTCTCAAAAAAAGAAAGAAAGAAAGAAAGAAAGAAAGAAAGAAAGAAAGAAAGAAA
>NW_022436956.1:12354797-12468761 GCF_009761245.1 Sapajus apella
AAAGAAAGAAAGAAAGAAAGAAAGAAAGAAAGAAAGAAAGAAAGAAAGAAAGAAAGAAAGAAAGAAAGAAAGAAAGAAAGAAAGGCAGCAGCTAATGAGACCAGCCAAATATGGCAGACCCTGAGCCGGTGGTCCAGACAACAGACACAGCAGGAACTGAGGGCAGAGGAGCAGGGTGGGAGAGGCTGGGAATCTCCATGCAGAGGTAGCCCTTGAGGGAGCACTAAAAAGAAGGCATTGGACTAGGGTAGTTGAAGAGGAAAAAGAAAGGCAGCCTGAAGTGTCTGTGTACCAGTGTGCTGGCAGTTCACAAATTCCACCTAAAGAATGGGAAACATCCCTTAGGCCATTCGTTGTTATTGTCATTTTAGATCTAACACTCTTCAGATGTTTTGCTCCACAATGTCTTCATTCAGGAAAGGGTTATAAGCACATTAATTACAGTACACACAGAGAATAAGAAGCATTCTTTTGACTTTCTTTTTTTCCTCCCAAGATGGAGTTTCACTCCTGTTGCCCAGTATGAAGAGCAATGGTGTGATCTCAGCTCACTGCAACCTCCGTCTCCCATGTTCAAGCGATTCTACTGCCTCAGCCTCCTGAGTAACTGGGATTACAGGCATATGCCACCAACCATGCTCAGCTAATTTTTTTTTTTTTGTATTTTTAGTAGAGATGGGGTTTCTCCATATTGGTCAGGCTGGTCTCGAACTCCCGACCTCAGATGATCTGCCCACCTCTGCCTCCCAAAGTGCTGGCATTCCAGGCGTAAGCCACTGTGCCCAGCTTCTTTTGGCTTTCTTCTGAACTTCTTCCATACAAAAGTTTTACTGCCTCTGTCAAAGGTCATGCCACAAATCAAGCACTGTGATTTTACCTTGATTATTATTATTTTTTTCAGTCTCCATAGAGACTATCAAAAATTGCCAATGCCAACTATATTTCAAGTTTTCATAGTGGGTATTAGACAAAGTTTTCAGTTAGCAATAATTGTACCTTGTATAAACTGCACTAGTTATGATATTGCCACCGGGCAAAGCTTTTTACCTAATGATCATTTTATCATTAGCTGAGAATCCTATGGTTTTCCTTAGTGACAATTATGAAAGCTACAGGTTACAATAATCTTACATGCTTCACATATATTTTCTATAGTGATTTAAATAACTAGAAATACATGGTCATAGAATTCTAGCATTTTGCAGCTGTGATGGACATTAAAAGATCATTTAGGCTAATCCTTCGTTTAATAAAGAAGAAACTTAAGGCTTTGAAAAAGTTGAGGTTTGTTTAGTCATGCATCAAGTAAATAGCAGGTTGAGGCCCAGAAATTCATCTCTTGTGACCCAGCCATTATCCATAATGCATGACAAGCCTTAAGGTATTTCCTTTGTCCTGGTTCCTGTTGACCAAGCTCCCCTGGCTCCCTATCAGGTCTGGGAGTGGATCCTGTCCTCTACACCCCACTGCCACGAGCCATTTCAGCCCCCATCCTCTCAGCTTCTAGGTGTGGCCTCACTGGCATCAACTTTCAGGAAGCTCTGGGTGAATGACTTTTTATTTCTTTTTTTGCAACTCTTAAGAGCGGCCTGGAGGCCACTGGGGAGAAAAAGAGATGATTTGGGCTGTCCCTTCTTTGTAACCTCCCTGAAGCTGGGATAAAACTTACTATTTTTATTACTATTATTATCACTGTACTTAGTTTTAACTGATGTCAACAGGCTCTATAGGCTCAGTAATTTCAAATGACTCATCTCTTCTCAAGCAGGGATAAAACCCAGTCCAAGGGGGGCTCCACATTGACCCTCACCTTGCAGTGCTTTTTCTGTTTCTTTTCTTTTCTTTCTTCTTTTTTTTTTTTTTTTTTTTTTTTTGAAATGGTGTCTCGCTCTGTCACCTAGGCTGGAGTGCAGTGGCGTGATCTTGGCTCATTGCAACCTCCACCTCCCAGGTTCAAGCGATTCTCCTGCCTCAGCCTCCCATGTAGCTGGGACTACAGGTGAGCACCATCATGCCTGGATAATTTTTGTATTTTTAGTAGAGACAGGGTTTCACCATGTTGGCCAAGCTGGTCTCGAACTCCTGACCTCAGGTGATCCGCCTTTCTTGGCCTCCCAAAGTGCTGGGAAAACAGGTGTGAGCCACTATGCCTGGCCTTGTTCTGCTTCTTCTAGAAAACCAGTGTGAAGGATTGAGGCTCTGGGAATTCCCATCTATTTTGTTTTTTTAGAAATAATGTTCCCATCATCTGGAATAATAAGTAACTGCCACGTCCAAAAGGAATCAGACTTGGAAGTAGCACAGAATTGGATGATTCTTTGGAACCGTGATTTTTCCTGCATGTCTTTCCCTGTGTCCCTTCTTTTTCTTTCTTTTTTTTTTAGATGAAGTTTCATTTTGTTGCCCAGGCTGGAGTGCAGTGGTGCAATCCTGGCTCAGTGCAACCTCTGCCTCCCAGGTTCAAGCAATTCTCCTGTCTCAGCCTACTGAGTAGCTGGGATTATAGGTGTGCACCACCATACCTGGTTAATTTTTGAATTTTTAGTAGAGATGGGATTTGACCATGTTGGTCAGGCTGGTCTCAAGCTCCTGACTTCGTAATCTACCCTCCTCGGCCTCCCAAAGTCCTGGGATTACAGGCATCAGCCACCTACGGTGCCCGGCCCACATGCCTACCTTCTGTGTGGGGTTTTAACTCGGTATGTTTAAAGTGTGATATGATTATTTTCTTCTAGCAAACAGAATCCTTGGAAAAACAGGTAGGGTTGGCTGGCTGAGCAGGCAATGGCTCCTCTGAGCAGAAGCCAGTCTCACCATAGGAAGGTGGGTAATCATTCTCAGGCATAAAAATAAACCCTTAAGTGATAAGAACTCAGTCACGATCATTACTTATATTCAGCAGTATCGCTCGAAACACACTTAAAATGCAATCTAGCAGGTAACCTTTAGCTGTTGTGCTCTTTGATGCCATTTGTCTTCAGGATCGATGGCAGCATTTTCAATTTCCTTGGCATTCTGAATAGACGTCTTTTCTGTTGCTTTGATGGGGTAGGAGATCTAGGTAGGTAAAACACATACAGCATGTTAACTGGATTCATTTTAGTCTTAGAGCCATGGAGCTCAAGTCTGTGCACTCTAGAAAACGGTCCTGCTGGGCTAGGTTTTACTTTCAGTTAATTTCAAGGATTCAGCCCATCAGTCCTCAGGGACCTGGATTGTTCCCAAGCAGAATGGGAATAAACAATGTTTTCTCTGTCAGGCAGGAAGAGAAAACTGGTGCTTTAAGGTTAAACTATTACTTACTTTACATGCTCAATACATACTCAGGGGACCCAATTTTAGAATAGTTATCTGAACTGGATGCAGCAAGTAAGGTTTAATCATGCCATTAGAAACACCATGAAATAACACTATATTCCAAGATGAATCCAACAATGTTTTCTACCCACGGAATGCTCACAGTGTGCCAGCATCTGTCCTCCACCCTTAGTATACAATGTTCTCAGGTAATCCTCACAACAACCTAATTAGGTATGCATATGTTATTACCCCCTTTTTGCAGTTGAGAAAACAAAGATACAGAGAGGTTAAGTAATTTGCCCAGGATCAACAGCTAGTAAGTAGAAGAGATGGGTGGTCTATCTCCAGAACCTGCACATGCAACTATTTTGCTAACTCACTTATTAGAAAGTGAGTTATCCTAGACCTGCACAATTAGTAGTTTTGGTACTCAGATAATTTGAATAATGGAAGGTCAGTGGTTCTCAACTTTAGTTAGATATTAGAAAAACCAAGGAAATTAAAAAAAAAAATACAAATGTCCTGATCCCACCTCAAATCCATTAAATCATAAGCTCTGGGGGTGGCCCCAGATATCAATATATTTTAAAAGTTTCCTATATACTATTCAAATGAATAATTTTAAAAAGCCCTCTAGGTGGGTCTAATCTGCATCCAAGTTTGGGAACCACGAATGCAGGCAGCTACACAGGATTTAGGTCCCTAAATTATTTAAGAGTCCTTCATTGCCTCCATTAGTTACCTGTTTTGTTTTTGTTTTTTTTTTGAGACGGAGTTTCACTCTTGTTACCCAGGCTGGAGTACAATGGCGCGATCTCGGCTCACCGCAACCTCCGCCTCCTGGGTTCAGGCAATTCCCCTGCCTCAGCCTCCTGAGTAGCTGGGATTACAGGCATGCGCCACCATGCCCAGCTGATTTTTTGTATTTTTAGTAGAGACGGGGTTTCACCATGTTGACCAGGATGGTCTCGATCTCTTGACCTCGTGATCCACCCGCCTCGGCCTCCCAAAGTACTGGGATTACAGGTGTGAGCCACCGCACCCGGCCAGTTACCTGTTTTAAATTACGAAATTAGTGTCTGGCTATGTGGCATTCTAGCCATCAGGATGTATGGCAGGAAGCAAACTTAAAGTTATGCAACCTTAATGCTGGAAAAGATTCTGGAGATAATCCAGTTCAACCTCAGGTACATCCACACCACCCCTGGTAGATGTTTACTTGCTATCTGCCTAAATTCATTCATCTCCTGGCAAGACTTACCTGTTTGTCAGTATTAGTATATGTTTAAAAGATCTTCTATGAGTTGAGGAGGAGAAAAGAAATCTGATTCATGCATGATGAACATATTGCTCCCAAACTGAGCAAACTAAATGCCAGAAAGCTCTTCCTTATATGAGCAGATATAAGTCTTTCTTATTTTCTATCCCTCTGCCCTCTGGAATAACACAGAACAGGCTAATCCCTTCTTCAGACAACAGCTCTCCGCGGGTAGAAGCTGACTCTGGTCTCCAATGAGCCTGCTCTTATTTAGAGGATCTGCCTCATTCTCCTGTGCTGCATTACTCAGGTCAGCCTCCTTCTGCCTACTCTCTGCTCCACTGCCTGTATATGCTGTCGAGTGTCTCCCTTCTGAACTGATGTAATTAGTTTAAAATTTTAGATTAGGACTTTACATGCATCTTATTACATTTCCTCTGGTGGGCTGTGTAGTCGAGAAGCAGCAAGGTGTATAACTAGAAAGAACTTGGGTTTTGGGATCTGTCCTGTTTGTGTTCAGACCTCCCCTCTGCGGTTTACTTTGACTTCAGACTTGTATTCAATACAGAAAGAGGTAAAAGGTGTGTTAAATATTAAGCAATAAGTAAATATTTGACAATGAAAATATCTTCATTCCTTACCACTCAATATGGCTTCCCTGGACAAAGACAACACTTTGTTTCTTTTATTTTGGGTGTAACCTTATTTCTACCTGAACTATCTCTATTAACCCTACTAAGGCCACTATCACAATTGTGGTACTTATATATAGAGAGATAGGGCAGATAGATGGGGTGAAAATGTAAATACTTAAAGGTTGATCTGAAAGTGGGAAAAAATGAAAAATTTTTATTTATTTATTTTTTTTCTGGTACGGAGTTTTGCTCTTGTTACCCAGGCTGGAGTGCAATGGCGCGATCTCGGCTCACCGCAACCTCCACCTCCTGGGTTCAGGCAATTCTCCTGCCTCAGCCTCCTGAGTAGCTGGGATTACAGGCACGCGCCACCACGCCCAGCTAATGTTTTGTATTTTTAGTAGAGATGGGGTTTCACCGTGTTGACCAGGATGGTCTCGATCTCTTGACCTCGTGATCTACCCGCCTCGGCCTCCCAAAGTGCTGGGATTACAGGCTTGAGCCACCGCGCCCGGCCCCTAAAAATGAAAAATTTTAAACATTTTTGTGCTTGAATTTTCATTCCTAAAACATGACACAAAAGTGGACTATTTGATCATGGAATTCTTCTGGTTACAAATGGAAGTAACCCCCAGGTTTTGAACGATTAACCTACACTGCAAATGGAAAACTTCGCATCATGAAACAGTTCAGCTCGTGCTGAAATGAGAAGCTTAGAACTATAAATGCCGCTGCTCAAGGTCAGGAACTGTTTCTCATATTTCTTTCTCTCTCCCTCTTTCTTTCTTTCCTTTTCTTTTTCTTTCTTTCTCTCTCTCTCTTTCTTTTTTGACCAGGTCTTGCTCTATGGCTCAGGCTGCAGTGCAGTGGCATGATCTTGGCTCACTGCAACCTCCACCTCCTGGGCTGAAGTGGTTCTCCTGCCTCAGCCTCCCAAGTTGCTGGTACTACAGGCATGTGCCACCATGCCCAGCTAATTTTTGTATTTTTAGTAGAGACAGGGTTTCACCATGTTGCCCAGGTTGGTCTCAGACTAATGGACTCAAGTGATCAGCCTGCCTCGGCCTCCCAAAGCACTGGGATTACAGGCATAAGCCACTATACCCGCTATTTCTCATATTTCTCCCTCAGTCCCTCTCACAATGCTAGTTCAAGATAAAACATCAGTTCATTATAAAAGTATTAGATTTCACAACTTTTCTCAACATTATAGCAAAGGTTTCAATCCTATATGACCATGGTGTTCGACAGAAACACGACTCATTTAAAAGAAAAATCTGATGTGGCATGTTGGGTGAAGAAATCAGAAAAATAAAAAACAAAAATAAAAGAAAAATCAACTCTGTCCTAGAAGAGAAATGAAGGTCAAGAGTAAAAAAACCTAACTAAGCAGACTTAGCAGGCAAGGAAATAATCCTTTGCAAACCTCAAAGTGGGGATGACTCAGACCAACTGTCATCTGGAGCCTGGGAAAAAAAGAAGTTGAACTCTTTTCACAGATCTGCCACGAGGATGCTGATTCCCTGACTTTTGTGAATGACTAAGAAATAAAAGGGACTTTGTTTAGTTAATTCAGGTCTGTTGATACCGTTTGATTGACAATGATGGAATCTCTTATATAGCACTGGTGAAAAGTTTGCAAATTAAAAATACAGTGTCCCATGCTTCCTCTTCCATAACATGTAGGATATTCACTATTTCCCTCTGCAGGCTGTTTTGGTAGAACTCAGTGGCTGAATCACTCCAGTGAGATCCCTGGGTAAGTAAAGCATACTTCTACATTATCTCTTTGAAAGTGGAATGGGACACAACCTCTGCCAGCTATTTTTTTTTTTTTTTTGTGAACCATTCTATTAATACCAATCAAATTGAGAAAATGATCAAATGAAATTGCATTTTGAGCATCATAAGCTGTGTAATGTCTATTCTGTTAAATTGGGGCCTATAATTGCTTCTCTACTGAAAAGATACAACAAAGACAGCAATCATGGCTTGTCATTATCCCAGACTAGAAAACCGGCCTTTGCAGGGAGGACTTCAAAGGCTTGTGGTTCTCGAATTGCATTTGGCTGCTATTGTTGAAGCACAGGCAATCTTGATGAGGTGTTTACACTGAGGTAAGGCGCAGAGCAGAGCGGCTGAGTGCCTGGGTCTAGAGCCATTAAAAAATTGTACATTATGTTCCTTGCTTTGAAGTGAGGGTTTGTAGGTAGGAAAGCAACTCAGATTGAGTACAGCTGAGCTAGATTGGGCTGCTACTTCTTGCTCAAAGAAACTCATCAGGTTCTTAGAGAATCAGACTGCACTACAAAAAAAAAAAAAAAAAAAGTTGATGCTTTACCAAGAGCTGTGAGTCAGTGAATCCATGTAAACACACACTGAAACATGTTTAAATAAGGACGTTACCATTAAGTTCTGCAATCAGGGGAGGTTTTGCCTCTTTTTTCCTTTATATTCTGTTTTAACTACTGACCTTATGTTTAGATGTTGTGGGGAGTCTCACATTAATTTATTGGGTTCTTTGTTACTCTCTTTCTTTGATAGTATTGACAACTAGCACATATCCAAATTAAATAGAGTTGATTTTTTAATGTAGTATTTGCTTACCATCATTCCAACGCCTATTATTCAATCCCTTGCTTCCAGGCATAATATTGGATTCGCTGAGCATTTCTCCATTAACTTGGCTAAGGAGTGATCTGAAGTATTTACTTCTCTGCCCTATTTCTTATATACCTTGCTGTGTGCCTATTCACACCTGCTCACTCCAGCACTGCTGCCGCCTGTGTTTATACACAGCCAGCAAAAGAGGCAGAGGCGTGGTGATAGAAATTGTCTGCCAGTCTGCTATTGTGAGGCTGCAACCCTGATATTTAGCACAGCGGTTTCAATTATCCAAAGGTTTGTATTATTCAGCTGTTTAAGACATGAAATATTTTGGCTCTGCTGTTGGCCATATTCTCCATTCCTACAGATAACTTCATAATATATTTAGCATGCACATGCTCAGTGAGAATTGGATGACACTGAAACTTTTTTTCTTCATATTTTTAGTACAGACGGGGTTTCGCCATGTTAGCCAGGCTGGTTTTGAACGCCTGACCTCAGGTATCCACCCACCTCAGCCTCCCACAGTACTGGGATTACAGATGTGAGCCACCATGCCTGGCCATGAAACCTTTGAATTTATTTTTTTCTACATTCATTTTCAGTATAAGATACTTGAACTTTTAAAACCCCCAAGCTAATGGTCAGTCACCTACTTAAAAACCCTTCAATACTTTTCCATTACCCTCAGTCTTCAAAGATGTATAAGGCCCTGTGGCCTGTCTACTGTTCCTGTCTACTTCTTCAGCATGGCCCCTTGTTCTCTTCCTGTTGTATCTTTCAGTTTTGTTGATAAGCCAGGGGCACGATTGTCTCTAGGTCTTTGCATAGGCCATTCTTTGCGTGGAAATTCACTTATTTAGGGAATTTTTTGCGCCTTTCACTTACTCCTTTTTTTTTTTTTTTTTTTTGAGACGGAGTCTCTTTCTGCTGCCCAGGCTGGAGTGCAGTAGCACAATTTTGGCTCACTGCAACCTCCACCTTCCAGGTTCAAGTGATTCTCCTGCCTCAGCCTACCAAGTAGCTAGGATTACAGGTGTGCACCACCATGCCCAGCTAGTTTTTGTATTTTTAGTAGAGGCAGGGTTTTACCATGTTACCCAGGCTGGTCCCGAACTCCTGATCTCAAGTGATCCACCCGCCTGAGCCTCCCAGAGTGCTGGGATTATAGATGTGAGCCACTGTGCCTGGCCCACTTCACTTATTCTGACCCATCCCATTCACTGTACAGCCTTAGCTGAACTATAACTTCTTCCAGGAAGCTTTCCCTGCCACCCTAGAGGTGGCTACAATAGCTGCATTTGAGTGCATGGCCTTGGTACTCTGTACTTTCCTTTTGTAACAAGTATCACCCTGGTAATTGTTTCTCCCCCCACCCCCTGCCCCCCATCTAGACTGTAAATTCCAGGAAGGCAGGAAAAAGGAGGGACCATGTGCAGGGCTGCCTTGCTATATAGCTCTAGGGTACTACTTACCTGTGCTATGCTCTGGATGTGTCTGGCATCTAGATGGTCAATAAATATGACAGTATGAAAATATCAATCTAGGTTGCTCACTGAACTTGCATTTGTATCAGAATACATAAAGTCTACTTGGTTATCTGGTTAGATGTGTGGTTTATTTTAAAGCCAGGTAGCTGGCTGTTGACAAACTAGGGTGGAAACTAGAGCTTCATCTTCCATTCCACTCTGCCTTGTTCACGGCTTCAGGCCCTGAAATTTGCTTTTGCTATTCCCTCTTCCAGATATCCTCTTTCTCCAAATATTTGCATGCGGGCCCTCTCACCTCCTCCTTATCTTTTTCAGGGAGACCCTGCCTCATGGCCCATTTAAAGTTGTGATTTCCCACCAACTCAGCAATCCTTACCAGTTCTGCACAGCTTTATTTCTCTCCTTACCTCCTTAATATATAGAACTTATAATGCACCAATGCTCTAATTTATCTATTTAGCCTGTTGTCCACCTCCTTCCTCATGAGGCCTGGGATTTTTGTCTGTTTTTGTTCAGGGATGTATCCCAAGCACCTATGACAATGTCTGACACATAATTAGCTCTAAATAAATATAGGGTAGGCCAGATGCAATGGCTCACACATGTAATCCCAGCTCTTTGGGAGGCTAAGGTGGGCAGATCACTTGAAACCAGGAGTTCAAGACCAGCTTGGCCAATATGGCAAAACCTTGTCTCTACTAAAAATACAAAAATTAGCTAGGTGTGGTGGCTCATGCCTGTAATCCCAGCTACTTGGGATACTGAGGCATGAGAGTTGTTTGGATCTGGGAGGCAGAGGTTGCAGTGAGCTGAGATGGCGCCTCTACACTCCAACCTGGGTGACAAAGTGAGACTCTGTCTCCAGAGTAAATAAATAAGTAGAACAAAATAAATAAATAAATATATGCTAAATGAATAATGTAATTGGCCATTTTCAAGAATGTGAGAGAGATTTTTAGGAATATCTCATATAACTTATAGGAAGGTTGATTATCCAGCAATCTAAACTCTCCATAACAAACTAAGAATATGTAAGTGTGACGTCTAAATGGTCATATTAGAGATTTAATAAAAAATCATTTGCCACAAAGCTCACATATTGCACTGAAATTGTTCAATTACTAAAATTCCAAGTAGACTTTATGTATTATGTATTTTGAGACTCTGTCTCAAAAAAAAAATTTAGATTATCTGAAGAAATCTGAGAATGAATAGAGAGGTGTTATATTCATGAAAACAATGTTAAATGATTTAGAATGACCCAATAAAAGCAAATTGCAAAATAACATGTGTAGGAAAAACTGTAAAAGATTAGGAGAACCATTCACAAAACCTAGCGATTACGGCCACGTGCAGTACCTCGTGCTGGTAATTTCAGCCCTTTGGGTGGCTGAGGTGGGAGTATCACTTGAGGCCAGGAGTTTGAGACCAGCCTGATGAAACTCCGTCTCTACTAAGAATACAACAATTAGCTGGGTGTCGTGGCAGGCGCCTGTAATCCCAGCTACTTGGTGGCTCAGGCATGAAAATTGCTTGAACCTGGGAGATGGAGGCTGCAGTAGGCCAAGATGGCAGCTCTGCACTCCAGCCTGGGTGACAGAGGAAGACAACATCTCACAAAAACAAACAAACCTAGAAATTATGTCCTTAAATTGTTTCTAAAGGTTTTTTAAATTTGCACTTTTCTATCAAGAAATCAAAACTACAAATCATAGATGCTGTCAAACTGATGCAAGAAAAACAATGAAACTCCAAACAATAAAATCTGCGCTGGTAGAAAAGACCTTGGCCTCTTGGTAAAAACAAACAAACAAACAAAAACTGGTGAATCAATGTATATCTATAAACTTTAAGTGAAAGTCAAATAATTATGATCTCTAGTTATCATTTTTCATATCTGCTTTAACCAATATAAAAACAAAATTTTATTGATATATAATGTTTGTACATATTTATGAGGTGCACGTGATATTTTGTTACGTATACAGAATGTGTAATGAACAAGTCAGGGTATTTGGCGTGTCTATCACCTCGAATATTTATCATTTCTTTGTGTTGGGAACATCTCAAATGCTCTCTGCTAACCACTTTGAAATATACAACACATTTTTACTAACTACAGTCACCCTAACTTTGCTGTGGAACATTAGAATTTATTCGTTCTATCTAACTGTATGTTTGTACCAATTCACCAACCTCTCTTCATCTTCTCTACCTCCCAGACACTTCTCAGCCTCTGGTAACTATCATTCTACCTTTCACCTACATGAGATCTTTGATTTAATTGACCAACTACCAGTTCCTGACCAGCAGTATAGAGGTCCCTTCTGTACTGACAGCTTTCTACTTAAAAAGAGTTCTTTCATGACTTCATGCCACTGCCCCTGCCCCCATTGCCTGCAGTGCCTTTACTACCCACTTCCACGTGCTAACTTCTTTTTTTTAGGGCTAGATGCTGTGGCTCATCCCTGTAATACCAGCACTTTGGGAGGCTTAGACAGGCAGATCACTTGAGGTCAGGAGTTCAAGACCAGCCTGGCCAACATGGTGAAACTCCTGTCTATACTAAAAATACAAAAATCAGCCAGGCATGGTGGCAGGCACCTGTAATCACAGCTACTTGGGAGGCTGAGGGAGGAGAATTGCTTGATCCCAGGAGACAGAGATTGCAGTGAGCCAAGATCACGCCACTGCACTCCAGCCTGGGTGACAGAGTGAGCCTCTGTCTCAAAAAATAAACAACCATAAATAAAAACAAAAAATACCCTTACTCATTTTAAAGCATCAGTTCCATGATTGCCTCTTGTGTGAAGCCCTCTCTGACTTCCCGGAACAGTTAGGCACCTTTCTTCCAGGTTCTTTGGGACCTTGTCTGATACTAGCACAGCAGTTTTCACTTGGTATTGACTGTTTACATGTCTGCTTCCCATTCGGCCATAAGCTCCTTAAGAGCAGATACAGACAGCAGCAGAAAATGATCGTGGACTCATAGCAGTCTGGGTCATTTAACAAAGAGGCAAAGAAACGATCACATTGCCACAGCTTCCTGCTTTACTACACAACGGTGCAATGTGACCTGCGTAGGGCAGCACAGAATTATTAGGTACACTAGGTACATTTTGAAAACTACCCCCAAAAATGATAAAAATGATAGCCATTTAGGTTAAATTTCAGGTTTTCAAAGGGGCATGCTTTAGTTATGTAGAAATTTCTTTTCTTATGGATCCCTCTTCAATAATGTCAAATTAATGAAGTGTCACTCTATAGATCATACAAATTGGTAGTTTAAGCAGCTAAGTGCTCAACAGTGCACACAAGAAAGAAGCCTTAAAAATGGCTTGTACTGAAAAAAATCATAAAGTTCAATTGAAATTATGTTGTCATAAGTAAGTGCTCTTGTGGTAATAATGGCAGAGGGCAAAATAAGAAAATTTATCAATCGATGAACATCTACAGAGTTCCTACTCTGTAGAAGAATAATTTTTACAAGTGTAATAGGATAGTTAGGACTCAAAAGCACCACCAATCTGGCAGAATCCTATAAGAAAAGAATTCTATGTTTCTAGCCAAATATAATTATAAAAAGATGACCACAACTTAAAGGCAAAGCTTACTCTTATAGACAACCAAAAGTTTCAATAAATTTAAAACTATGAAAAAAAGCAATATATTCTTTAGCTTTACACAGTAGGAGACTGACTGTAAATTTTTTTTTTGAAACGGAGTCTTGTTCTGTCGCCCAGGCTGGAGTGCAATGGCACAACCTCGGCTCACTTCAACCTCCGCCTCCTGGTTTCAAGGGATTCTCCTCCTTCAGCCTCCTGAGTAGCTGGGACTATAGGTGCCTGTCATCACACCCAGCTAATTTTTGTATTTTTAGTAGAGATGGGGTTTCACCATATTGGCCAGGCTGGTCTCAAACTTGTGCTGTTAAACACTGGAATTTGAAGTCAAAAGACCACTCCCAACCCGTAACTTTAAACCAAACATTCAATAATAAATGTAACTTATATTTATAGAGGGCTATAAGATTATAAAAAGCTTTCACATAGCGTATCTCATTTGATCATCTCAACAACCCTGAGTCTGGCAAACATTTGTAATTTTACTTTAATGAGCAAGAATAAGATTCAGTAAGATTATGATTTACCAAAATAATGAATGGTTCCAAATGGGACTCAAATCAGGTCTTTTGACTTCAAATTCCAGTGTTTAAGAGCACAAGTTCATGTTAATCCCCCTTCTGCTTTTTTTTTTTTTTTTTTTTTTTCATTTTGAAAGCAATGAAATTTTGGATCAAAGAATAAGTATTTAAAAATTACATTTTGGTCGAGTGCAGTGGCTCATGCCTGTAATCTCAGCACTTTGGGAGGCTGAGGTGGGCAGATCATGAGGTCAGGAGATGGAGACCATCCTGGCCAACATGGTGAAACCTCATCTCTACTAAACATGCAAAAATTAGCCGGGTGTGGTGGTGTGCGCCAGTAATCCCAGCTACTCAGGAGGCTGAGGCAAGAGAATCACTTGAACCAGGGAGTCAGAGGTTGCAGTGAGCTGAGATCACACCACAGCACTGCAGCCTGGCGACAGAGCAAGACTCCATCTCAAAAAAATAAAAATAATTTTAAAATTACATTTCTTTATCAAATATTTGGCTTGTGCTTGCTGCAGGATCTGGGAATTCAAAGATGAACAGGCTCATGACCTTAAGGAGCAGACAGTCATCTTTACATGATGAAGACAGGGCAGGGCAGGGTTTTAGGTTCTGCGGCAGGTGTTCAGGAATGAGGGAGGCAGAGGGAGAAGGATGTTCAGAAAGCCTTTACAAAGGCAGAGACATATGAGCGGAGTCTCAAAAAGAGGGTAAGCTTTTCCTCAGGAAATAAGCCAAGGAAGAGTAGCCCATTAGATGAACAAAGAAGGGGCCAGAGGAAATGCTGGGTCTGGGCTCTGTTCCTAGAGTGTGACCGGGGCATAGGACACAAGTGGGGAGGGATGAAGGATGATGCTACAGGAGCAGGAAGGAGCCAGGTCAGGAGGGTCTTTCGTACCGCTCTGAGAGTTTGAATTTTATCTGACAGTAACAAGGCGTCACATTAAGCAATGTTGAAAGAATTACCCTATGAAATTGTACTTCAAAACCAAAGTATCAAATATAGAATCCAGAATTATTAATAAATTCCTTATTGTAAAGTGTATGTGTATATATTTTATTTATTTATTTAGAGACGGAGTCTTGCTCTGTCGCTAGACTGGAGTGCAGTGGCATGATCTCGGCTCACTGCAACCTCCGCCTCCCGGGTTCAAGCAATTCCCCTGCCTCAGCCTCCCAAGTAGCTGGGACTATAGGCATGTGCCATCACACCAGGCTAGTTTTTTGTATTTTACTAGAGAAGGGGTTTTACCATATTGGCCAGGATGGACTCCATCTCCTGACCTCATGATCCACCCGCCTTGACCTCCTAAAGTGCTGGGATTACATGTGTGAGCCCCTGCACCCAGCCATAAAGTGTGAATATTTGAAACAGTATCTGAGACCACATGCAATTGTTAAATACTGTCAACTAGTTGCATACAAGATTATAGGGTTCTGTAATCCCTAGGACAGTGTTTGATTGACTGGGAACCCTCGGGAGACAGCATGGCAAGTGTGAGATGTGCCTGGATAGGCCCCTTTTGTAGGCACTCTTCTGAGAGTCTCACCATCCAATGGCCTACTAGGGCAGGTAGACATTATTGTTTTGGCTACACTTTGTCTTTACTCTGTCTGAAGTAATAACTCTCTCATTTTGAGGCAATGCAGGCTGAAGAAAAGAGAAAGTTGATTAGAAGGGCCTCTTTCCTGGGTGGAATCTTCTCCCATGGGTAAAGAATGCCTAGTGATAATAACAGCTTCCCTTCTCTGAGTGTCTGCCCTAAGTCGGTAGCTTTGCATACATTCTTCAAACAGCCCTCCAAGGCAGAAATTGACCCCATATATGGACAAGGAAGGTAAGGTTTACTTTTATTTATTTTTAAATTTTACTTGTTTTCTCTTCTTTGGAGACAAGGTCTTACTCTGTTACCCAGGATGGAGTGCAGTGGCGAGATCCGCTCACTGCAGCCTGGGCCTCCTGGCTCAAGTGATCCTTCTGCCTCAGCCTCTGGAGTAGCTGGACTGTAGGTATGCCCCATCGCAACCAGCTAATTTTTGTATTTTTTGGTGGAGATGAGGTTGAGCTAATATGGGCTATACTGAAGAGCCAGGATTTCATCTTTGATTGTTTGACTCTCAAATCAGTATTTTGTTTGGGTTTTATTTTCCACAATATTTTGTTGTTCCCTACCAAGGATGGGGGAAAACCAAAGCTCTTCCTCTGGGTCTTGCATGCTTTTCTCTTTTCTCACCCATTCACATCTCCACTCGAATGGTACGTCCTCAGAGAGACATTCTCCAAGCACCTGCCTAGACATCCTAGTTTTTTTTTTTATTTTATTTTTATTTTTTTGAGAGGGAGTCTCACCATCACCTAGGCTGGAGTGCAGTGGCAAGATCTCAGCTCACTGCAACCTCTGCCTCCCAGGTTCAAGTGATTCTCCCACCTCAGCCTCCCGAGTAGGTGTGATTACAGGCACACACCACAACGCCCAGCTAGGTTTTGTATTTTTAGTATAGACAAGGTTTCACCATGTTGGCCAGGCTGGTCTTGAACTCCTGACCTCAGGTGATCCACCTGCCCCAGCCTCCCAAAGTGCTGGGATTACAGGCATGAGCCATCACCCTAGATCCCCAGTTTACTTATTAATGTCATTACTTTATTAAATAAAGGACTTTATTCCCTCTCACTACTTTCTTAAATTCAGTTTATTCTGTTTCTTTTGAAGTATTATCAGTATCTAAAATCACTTTGTTACATTGTTCTTTGTCGTATGACTAGAATGTAAACTCCTTCAAGATGGGAGCTCTGCCTGTCTTGTTTTCTGTTACATCCTAGCATTGAGAAGAGTATCTAATATTTAATACATATTTGGTGCTCAATAAATATTTGTTGGCTGACTGACCTGCTGTCTCAGCAACAGCCACAAAGATGTGTTAATCGAAGACAGGACTGTGAATTGTTTGTGCCTTTATACTTTCTTGACTATAGTCCATTCAGTAACCATATCACTGTAAACCATCTGTAATTTCTTTCTAAGAAATTACAAGGAAAGAGTCGAATAACAAGTATAAAGCATTTCTAACTCTCTTCTGAATCCATACTAAATTTCACCTTCATCAGCCTTTAACATTAGAATCAAGATAGAAAGGTAGTTCATTTTTCAAAACACAGTTTCCTTTAATAGTGGATTACAAATGGACTCAAAGTAATGAGTTTCAGACAAATACTTTAGGCTAGTGAACAAAATCGTGAATAAAAGTAGGAACCGATTATTCACAGCAAAGTTACTGCCTGACCGTGATACTTAGGTGCCCTCTAGTGTGTGTTGGTTTTTCCATCGGTTCCTTGCTTCACACATCATGTGATTAAAATTTTGTCATGTATTCAAAGGTGATTTTTCCAAAGTATTTTAAGGTACAATCAGCAGATCTATGCAAAACGACAAAAAGACTGCAGAACAATTGACTTTAAAAATCAATAGTTCTACCTTAAGCCATTAATTACAAGCATAAAATGCAATTTAGGGGGTGAGCAATCGGGGGTGTGAAGTTATATGGGTTACTACAAAATTTATATTACAAATGTCTCCTTCTATTTTTGTTGCTATTTTTCCATTTTAATTTTTCAAAGGTAATACATAAGCATGGTTCAAAATTAAGAGATTTAAAAAGGTACACAGTACAAAGTTGTGCTCCCACCCATTCCCCCTCCAGCCCTTACAATTAGCTACTTTTCTCACCTTCCACAATTTCTTATGAATGCCATGCAAATACAATATGTATTTTTATTCCCCCCCCCCTTTTTTTTTGAGACAGAGTCTTACTCTGTCACCCAGGCTGAAGTGTTGCGATCTCGGCTCATGGCAACTTCTCCCTCCTAAACTCAAGCGATTCTCATATGCCTAGTAGCTGGGATTACAGGCACCCACCGTAACTCCCAGCTAATTTTTGTATTTTTAGTAGAGACAGGGTTTTGCCATGTTGGACAGGCTGGTCTCAAACTTCTGACCTCAAGTGATTCACCTGCCTCGGCCTCCCAAAGTGCTGGGATTACAGGTGTGAGCCACCACGCCTGGCCCCTCTCTGCTTTTAACATATTGTATATACATTACTGTTCTGCACCTTGAGTTTCTTTCTTAACAATAAATCCTGGTAAGTTATCCCTCATAGTTCATGGAGAGTGTCCTTTATTTTATTTTATTTTTTAAGTGGCCACAGCGTACTCTACTGTATGGATGTACCATAACTTATTTATTCCCCAAATGACAGCTATTTGGGTGGTTTCCAATCTTTTGCTATTACAAATAAGGCTATTACAAATATTTTGTACAGGTGTGATTTCAAAACTGCACACAAATGTCTAGGATAAATTCCTAGGAGTGAAATGTGTTGGGTCAAATGAAAATAACAATTTCGAACACTTTTATACTTATATGCATACCTATGTACTTGCTATGGGCCAGGCACTGATCTTAGCACTCTCTATACATTAACTTTATTTATTTATTTATTTATTTATTTATATTTTTTGAGACAGAATCTGTTGCCCAGGCTGGAGTGCAGTGGTGCAATCTTGGCTCACTGCAACATCTGCCTCCTGAGTTCAAGCGATTCTCCTGCCTCAGCCTCCCAAGTAGCTGGGATTATAGGCGCCCACCTCCACACCTGGCTAATTTTTGTATTTTTAGTACAGATGGGGTTTCACCATGTTGGCCAGGCTGGTCACGAACTCCTCACCTCAAGTGATCTGCACGCTTCGGCCTCCCAAAATGCTGGGTTTACAGGAATGAGCCACTGCACTAGGACTGATTCATTTACTTAATCTTCTTAATAAGCCTATGAGGTAAGTCCTATTATTGTTCTCATTTTAAAGATAGGGAAACTGAGGCACAAAGAGGTTTAGTAACTTGCAGAGGGTCAGACAGCTAGCATGTGGCAGTGCCAACCAACCTGGCTCCAGAGTCCATACTCTTAGCCATTATGTTTTACTTTCTCAAGGAGTATATTTGTGTTTTAAACAGACATTAACAAACTGTCCTCAATACTGGTTATCCTAATTTATTCTCTCACCAGCTTGACTGTACATTTTTGCCCACAGGGTCATTATACTTATACAATTTTGATAGTTTAATTATAGTTGAAAAATGGAATCCCATTATAGTATTAATTTGCATTTCTCTTATCGACTGAGTTGGGTAACTTCTCATATGTGTAACAGTCATATATATTAATTTTTCTTTGTTAGCTTTTATTAACAAAGACAAGACACAAAAAGTATAAATGAACAATTCACAGATTGCTCCTCTCATTACTCTTAATTTCCAGAGCTTTTTTTTTTTTTTTTTTTTTGAGATGGCGTTTTGCTCTTGCTCACTGCAACTTCCGCTTCCTGATTTCAAGCGATTCCCCTGCCTCAGCTTCCCAAGTAGCGGGGATTACAGTCATGTGCCACCACGCCTGGCTAATTTTGTATTTTTAGTAGAGATGGGATTTCCCCATGTTGGTCAGGCTGGTCTCAAACTCCTGACCTCAGCTGATCTGCCCACCTCGGCTTCCCAAAGTGCTGGGATTATAGGAGTGAGTCACTGCGCCCAGCGGGGAGATTTCTTTATTATCCTTGCTTATTCACAGGTTGTTCATTTATAAGTTCTGTGTATTTTTCCTTGGAATTTGGTCTTTTTCTTACTGATTTCTAGGATTTCCTGAAACCTCTACCAAAAAATACAAAAATTAGCCAGGCGTGGTGGCGGGAGGTGGCGGCTGCAGTGAGCTGAGATCGTGCCACTGTACTCCAGCCTGCACAACAGAGTGAGACCCTGTCTCAAACATAAAACAAAACAAACAAAGAACCTCCACACTTGGTACCCCAGCTTCCCACCTCCTACCCACAAATCAACTGAATAATCCTATCAGCCATGGAACACATCAATTCTCTGTAGAAAATGACTTACACAACTTTGACTTTGATAAAACCTTTGTGTTCTCTGTTCTAGTCCCTGCTAATTGAAATGTGGCCCATGAACCAGCAGCCTTGCATCTCCTGGGAACTTGTTAGAAATGCACACTCTCTGTCTCACCCCAGACCTACTGGATCACAATCTGTGTTTTAACAAGAGTCTGAAGGGGTTCATAGCCCTTTAAATTGTGAGAAGCAAAAGACTAGTGGTTCTCAAAAGTGTAGATCTGATAGCAGCAGCAGTATCACCTGGGCCCATGCAGAAAATTCAAATCCCTGGGCCTCACCCTACACCTGCTGAATCAGAGTTCAGGGGGCGAGGTCCAGCAAGCTTTTTAAAGAAGCCCTCCAGATGATTCTGGTGCTCACTAATGTTTGAGAACCACTGCTCTAGATCAGCAATTCTCAATCTCGGCTAAATATTAGAATCACTTGGGGAGTGTGGCGGACTCCCCATATTTAGAGTGCAGCCCAGATGACCTGAATTGGAATTTCAGTGGTTCATCCAGGAAATCAGTACTTTTAAAATTCTCCAGATGATTCCAACGTGAACCCAAGGCTGAGAACTGCTGCGCTAGTCTAGAACAGTGCTTCTCAAAGTTGGCTTCACATTAGAAATACTCAAAGAGCTTTAAAAAAACCAAAAAGGAAAACTGATGCTCAGGTTCTCAGAAATTTAAACTGGTCTGTGTGAGGCAAAAAAAAAAAAAAAAAAAAAAAAAAACTTTAAAAAATTCTCAGGTAATTTTGATATCCAGCCAGGTTTGCAAACTACTGCTCCAGAAATGCCATTTCCCCCATATAAACTTCAAGTTATAATAAAGAGTAGACAGTTTGGAGGTGATGGAAGGTGATCACTAGAACCCAGGAGGCTGAGGTTGTGGTGAGCCAAATCATGCCATTGTACTCCAGCCTGGGCAGCAAGAGGAAAACTCCATCTCAAAAAAAAAAAAAAAAAAAGAAAAGAGAAAGTTTCCTCCATGGCACAACAAAAAGAAAATTAAGCTGCAGAATCACAATACACCCTAATATTGTTTAGTAAATTAACTTATAACTACATTTTATAACATTTTAAATTTCCCTTATATTTACTCAGCCTTTACAGAGTGTTAGGCTAGTGACGATGAAGATTAAAAATGCGCACAAACCCTAGCTTCTGCTCACAGGGAACATATAATCTGAATCAGGAGGAGAGATCCACACACATCTACATATGAATACTGCTTCAAAAGCAACACATCATTTTATGCTGCTGACTAGAATTCACTAAAATAAGTTACACACATCATTATGTCACGGTTAGGTCAAAGTCATTTCTATTCTTTTCAAAAGAATAGGAAGCCAGGTCAGTGGTGCACACCTACAGTCCCACTCAGGTGGCTGAGGCAGCAGGATCACTCGAGCCCAGGAGATCAAGGCTGCAGTGTGTGATGATTGAATCTTGCATAACAACTACACTCCAGCAAAAAAGCAAAACCCCAACCCCAAAAAAAAAAAAAAAAAAAAAAAAAAAGAAGGAATCTCTTAAAAAAAAACAGTAGGAGCAAGAAGGACATATATGTTGGAAAATGATGAAGGAACAATTTTAAATAAAATTAGCCCTTAGACATTTGAACCTGGAGAAAGTGGTAGGGAAAGTCAATGGCCCCTTCAGAGAGTAATATAACAGCTTAGAGAAAGTTTTCTCAGCCCAGGCGTGGTGGCTCACGCCTGTAATCCCAGCACTTTGGAAGGCTGAGGTGGGTGGATCACCTGAGGTCAGGAGTCTGAGACCAGACTGATCAACATGGAGAAACCCCATCTCTACTAAAAATATAAAATTATCCTGGCATGGTGGTGCATGCCTGTAATTCCAGCTACTCAGGAGGCTGAGGCAGTAGAATTGCTTGAACCCAATAGGTGGAGCTTGTGGGAGCCAAAATTGTGCCATTGCACTCCAGCCTGGGCAGCAAGAGCAAAATTCTGTCTCAAAAAAAAAAAAAAAAAGAAAGTTTCCTCCACGGCGCAACGAAAAGAAAACTAAGCTGTGGAATCACTGACAATACACCCTAATATTATTTAGTAAATTAACTTATAACTACTAACAAAACTAGCAATTAAGAAATCAACAATTAAAGAGTTCATAATAAATATTCTTCCGGCTTCCTCCTGGAAATATAACTATTTCTTTTGACCTCAGACTAAAAAGAGGGTTTCTGAATGAAGAAAACCCCCAAACGTTCTCCTTCCGGATCAGCTCTTTCAAGAACACTTTTTAGTAATGAAAAATATTGTCCTAGTTTGAAATAAATTACTTGCTATAAACATTTTTCAGGCCAAGTATGGTGGCTCATTTCTATAATCCCAACACTTTGGGAGGCCAAGGTGGGAGGATCATTTGAGCCCAGGAGTTTAAGGTCAGCCTGGGTAACATGATGAGAGCCCCATCTTTACGAAGACATTTAAAAAAAAATTTAGTTAGATGTGGTGGCGCATGCCTGTGGTCCCATCTACTTGCCAAGGCTGAGGCAGGAGGATTGCTTGAGCCCAAGAGGTTGAGGCTGTACTGAGCTATGTTCCTGCTTTCATCCGAGCACTCCAGCTTGGGTGAAAGGCTGGAGCCTATCTCAAAAAAAATTTTTTTTCAAAGATATTGGACTGTTGAATTTATTTACATTTTTAAATGAGCAATCAAGCAAAATTCAAAATTTCATATAAGTTACAATGGCAAAGATGTGATATAATTCTTTTTTAAATTTTTGTTTATTTATTTTTATTTATTTATTTATTTATTTATTTATTTATTTTCTGAGACGGAGTTTTTTGTTGTTGTTGCCCAGGCTGGAGTGCAGTGACACAATCTTGGCTCACTGCACCCTCTGCCTTCTGGGTTCAAGCAATTCTCCTGCCTCAGCCTCCTGAGTAGCTGAGATTATAGGCATCCACCACCAGGCTCAGCTAATTTTTTTTTTTTTTTTCAGTACAGGGTTTCACCATGTTGGCCAGGCTGGTCTCGAACTCCTAACCTCAGGTGATTCACCTGCCTCGGCCTCCCAAAGTGTTGAGATTACAGGCGTGAGCCACGGCACCCAGCCAAATATATTTTTAAGCCCAAATCTCACCAGACATAATTCTTTTTTAAATTTTTATTTATTTATTTATTTTGAGACAGAGTCTTACTCTATCACCCAGGCTGGAGTGCAGTGGCACCATCTCGGCTCACTGCAACCTCCACCTCCTGGGTTCAAGCAATTCTTGTGCCTCAGCCTCCCTAGTAGCTGGGATTACAGGCATGCATCACCACACCAGGCTAATTTTTGTATTTTTGGTATAGATGGGGTTTTACCATATTGACCAGGCTGGTCTTGAACTCCTGGCCTCAAGTGATCCTCCCTCCTCGACCTCCCAAAGTGCTGGGATTACAGGCATGAGCCAACGCGCCCAGCCGCCAGACATAATTCTTTAAGACAAAAAAAGTGGGTCTCTGAATAAAGAAAAACCACAAATGTTCATTCACCTCATCTATTTTATTCCATGAGAAAATGCTCAGGTTAGAATATGTTAAAAAATACCAATTGGAATTTGGAATAAGTCTAAGGGCAACCACATTTAACATAATAACCTCTTCTTTGTATTTGAAAATGACCTCACATTAGCAGATGATAAATCTCAAGCTCTTTTTCCAATAACAGTGGTGGATTCTACTACTCCAAACCCACTCTTATCCTGTATCCATGGACATATCCATAGGAGGTGGGTGATAAGATCTTTATGTGCACCAATGAAATAGAACTAAGTTTACTGGCTCCAAAAGGTTTTGAATCCATCATGTGGGATAGAATTTACTCTCAAAATAACCTGATGAGGAAGTGAAGGCATTTATTATGGTCCCAATTTTGTAAATAAACAGACTAATGTTTAATCATATCATGTCATTTACACAGGACCATAAAAAATGATGTGATTTTCAATGGGGGTTATCGAAACATCCGAAGATTTAAAACAACAAACACCTTATGTTGTACCCTACCCACTCACCGGCCTCCTAATTTGTATACAGAATCTGAGTTGAGAATCGCTTCTGTATGTGAGCTGGGGCCTGTGCCATGCTACCCACAATGTGCTAGGGCATTTAACAGGGTTGAAAATCACTGCTATGATTGGTAATAAAGGTAATCGACACAAGAAATCAAGCACTTAAGTTCTGTATTTTATCGTTTGGAAAACAGTTTCAAAAAGTTCTAGATTTCTTTGAATGGAGAATTTCTGATATAATAATTGACAGAGCAATGGATTTATAATTACTCATAACAGTTAAGCAAGGTTTGATTTAATAACTGACATAGCAATAATCGACTTGTACCGATTACACTGTAAACCATTGATGGCTTTCATTTTGGTCATAAGAATTTGTGGTATAATTCCCCTCCTTCTACAACAAGGGGAACATACAGGGTATGCTGTGGAAGCGTTTGTTTTAGCCAGCCAGGTGGCTGCTATGACATCGTCACCCTGAAGGAAGTGATATCTACTCATTACAAGCAAACGCAAATTTTAGTTTAATGTTTCAGAAGACATTTTTTAAAAGTAGCCACAACGTACCTGTTCTGGGTGAGTTTCCCCTCTTTTTTTATTGTGAAGTTGAAGATAAGAGTCCATTTTAGGAGTGGATAATCCCAAAGTCAGCTTGTTTTTTTCCACAAAATATTGTTTGGACTTCCTTCGCCGAGGGCCACGTGATCCCGGCAGGAAAACCTCGTTATGTGAACTTGAGCTCTTCACGGACTGAGAAAGGCTGCTCGACTTCTCTTCCAGGTCACTGTCGCTCAGCTCTGAAAACGGCTTGCTGCGACGGGCACCATGCTCATAGCTTGGGCTTAAAAACTCACTACCAAGTAAAGAAGCTACACTCAGTGAACTCTCTTTCTGCTCGCCTTTTGCCCCTGAGAGTTCCACTGAAGTCTCCTTGGAAGGGTAGAGGGGAGCCAAAGGCAGATTATCTAAAGAACTATCCGTAGATGCCGGCAATGCTTCCACAGGCAGCAGCTGCCCTTCCTCCTTTTTACTCTTCCAGTTGGGGTCATAGCGGAGGTCTGAATATTTGTCTTCTATTGGTGGTTGCCTGCCCAAAGCAGAAAAGAAATATCAAGTCCTTATTCACGATAAGTTCACTCATTATAGTCAGTTGACCATTTAATTTGAAATCAATCTCAGTCTTTTTTTCTACAATTTTCCTTTTATTATCTGTATGGTAAACACAAATCCCAGCAGGGTGCAGTAGCTTACATCTGTAATCCCAACACTTTGGGAAGCTGAGGCAGGAGGATTGCTTGAAGCAAGGAGTTCAAAATCAGCCTGAGCAACACATCGAGATCCCATCTTTACAACAAATTCTTTAAAAAAAAATTAGCTGGGTACGGTGTCATACCTGCAGTCAAAGTTACTCAGGGGGCTGAGGCAGGAGGATCACTTGAGCTAAGGAGTTAGGCTACAGTGAGCTATAATCACGGCACTGCACTGCAGCCTGGGAAGACAGAGTGAGACCCTATCTCTTAAGATAAACAAATAATTAATAAGCATAAAGACAGATCCCAGGCCCAAATTAGACCCACACACTATACATAAGGGCAAAAGGCCTTAATTATCCAAGTTCATTGAAATATGGAATAAAAGCCGGGCACGGTGGTTCACGCCTGTAATCCCAGCACTTTGGGAGGCTGAGGCGGGTGGATCACGAGGTCAAGAGATCGAGACCATCCTGGTCAACATGGTGAAACCCCGTCTCTACTAAAAATACAAAAAATTAGCTGGGCATGGTGGCGCGTGCCTGTAATCCCAGCTACTCAGGAGACTGAGGCAGGAGAATTGCCTGAACCCAGGAGGCGGAGGTTGCAGTGAGCCGAGATCGCGCCATTGCACTCCAGCCTGGGTAACAAGAGTGAAACTCCGTCTCAATAAAAAAAAAAAAGAAAGAAATATGGAATAAAAATGGGGGATAATTTCTAAGTGTCAGAAAACAACTGAAAAACAAATGTCTATAACGCTAAACCAATAATCACTGTGGTTCAATGAATGCAGTTACTTATGTACACCAAGAATGACTCAGTATTTCAGCTGGTGAAGATAAAACTATGAGTCATACTTTGGCTGGTAGTACATTTCATGCACTGACGAACAATGTTTTGGTCAAGGACAAGCCACATGTACGCCTGAGGTCCTATGAGACTGTAACGGAGTTGAAAAGTTCCTATCACCTAGCGATGCTGTAACCCTTTGAATATCATCGTACAACGTGTTGTTCACATGTTTGTGGTGCTGCTGGTATAAACAAACCTACTGCACTGCCAGTCCTTTAACAGTATAGCACATACAAGTATGTGCAGCACATAATCCTTACTCATGATAATCAACAACTATGTTACTGGCCTTTGTATTCACTATATGATATGTTTTGGACCTGTGTACCCACCCAAATGTCATGTCAAACTGTAATCCCCAATGTTGGAGGTAGGGCCCGGTGGGTGGTGACTGGATCATGGGGACAGAGTTAGCATCATACTCCCTTGGTGCTTAGCATCATACTCCCTTGGTGCTGAGTAGTGAGTGAGTTATGGTGAGATCTGGTTGTTTAAGAATGTATAGCAGCTCCCCACCCTCTCTCTTGGTTCTGCTCCTACCATAAAAGGCCTGCTTCCTCTTTGCCTTTTGCCATGATTGTAAGTTTCCTGAGGTTTCCCTAGAAGCCAAGCAGATGCCAGAATCATGCTTCCTGTAGAGCCTGCAGAACTGTGAGCCAGTTAAACTTCTTTTTTTTAAAAATAAATTATCCAGTCTCAGGTATTCCTTTGTAGCAATGCAAGAACAGGCTAATATACTATGCCATACACACACACACACACACATATATATATATATATATATATATATATATTTTTTTTTTTTTTTTTTTGAGACAACGTTTTGCTCTTTTGCTCACGCTGGAGTGCAGTGGTATGATCTTGGCTCACTGCAACCTCTGCCTCCCGAGTTCAAGAGATTCTCATGCCTCAGTGTGTATTAACATGCCTGACTATTTTATTTTTTATTTTTTTATTTTTAGTACAGATGAGGTTTTGCCATGTTGGCCAGGATGGTCTTGACCTCCTGGCCTCCTGTGATCCACTCACCTCAGCCTCCCAAAGTTTTGGGATTACGGGTGTGAGCCACCATACCCAACCACTACACTAAATTGTTTATCATTATTTTAGAGTGCACTCCAACTTTTTTAAAAGTTAACTGTGAAACAGCCTCAGGCAGGTCCTTCAGGAGGGATTCCAGAAGCAGGCATTATTATCCTAGGGGATGACAGCTCCATATGTGTTACTGGCCCTGAAGACCTTCCAGTGAGACAGAGAATGGACACGGAAGACAGTGATATTGATGATCCTAACCCTGTTTAGGCCTAGACTAACGTGTCTCTGTTTTAAACAAAAAAGTTTAAAAAAATTTAATAGAAAAAAGCTTATAGAATAAGGATATAAGGAATTTTTATACAGCTGTACAATGTATTTGTGTTTTAAGCTGTGTTATTACAAGAGTTAAAAAGTTAAAAAAATTAAAAGTTCATAAAGTAAAAAAGTTAAAGTAGCTAAGGTCAATTTATAAATGAAGAAATATTTTAAAAAATAAATTTAGAGGCTGGGCACGGTGGCTCATGCCTGTAATCTCAGCATCTTGGGAGGCCAAGGTGGGTGGATCACCCGAGGTCAAAAGTTCAAGACCAGTCTGGCCAACATGGTAAAACCCCGTCTCTACTAAAAATACAAAAATTGGCTGGGCATGGTGGCGGGTGCCTGTAATCCCAGCTACTTGGGAGGCTGAGGCATGAGAATCACTTGAACCCGGGAGACAGGTTGCAGTGAGTCAAGATCATGCCATTGCCCTCCAGCCTGGGTGACAGAGCTAAACTCAGTCTCAAAAAAAAAAAAAACAATAAAAAAAATGTAGAAGCGTCTAACTGTACAGTGTTTATAAAGTCCACAGTAGCATACAGTAATGTCCTTGGCCTTGAAATTCGCTGCCCGCTGACTCACTGCCTCACCCAGAGAAACGTACAGTCCTACAACCTCCATTCATGGTGAGTGCCTACATAGGTGTGCCATTTAAATAACTTTTATGCTGTATTTTTACGGTACCTTTTCTATGTTTACATGCACAAATACTTACCATTGTATTACAGTTCCCTACAGTGTTTAGTGTAGTAACACACTGTACAAATTTGTAGCCTAGGAGCAATAGGCTATACCACGCAGCCTGGTGTGTAGTAGGCTCCACTACTTAGGTTTGTATAAGTGCACTCTATGATGTTCCCACAATGACAAAATCACCTAATGACGAATTTCTCAGACCATACCCCTGTTGTCAGACAATGCATGACTGTATAGACGTCTGGCTGTTTAGAAAGAGAACTGTGAATTGTTGCCTAGACAACGTTTGCTTCGGACTGCTCCTTTTTGGGGGAAAGCAAGGTTTTATCTTGACTGAATACCTATATAGATTCATTCGTCTTTTCAGTGATTTTGCTTTTTATTTCACTTTGTCTTTGTAGAATGTATCTAATGTACTACAGGAAGATCCCCGAGGCTTCAAATCAGACCAGATCATGCCTGGCTCACTGAAAGGTTCATAGCCTCCTGTCTGTCAGCTCTGCACATGAAGCTCGGTCGATAGGTCAGAATGCACTTGACACTGCAGGAGGGGCCTATTTGAATAAAAGGTTAAGCGTGTGGTCCTGCCTGAGAAAAGCGAACTAGTCTATACCCAGTTCATGTGACCCAAAATAAAGTCTCCCTTTTCCCTATGACAATCTTAACTTGTAAAGTATCCCCAGTCTTAACCAAAAAAAAAAAAAAAAAAAAAAGCTGGCAATATGGCATATTTAATAGCCTCTTTGATCTTCAAAAGGTAAATGAGAGAGATTTTCCTTCCTTGAGTACGGTATATGTAATCCTCTAATCAAAAAGAAAATGTAAATCACCTAGGCTTTTTATGCTATTTTATATTCCCATTTACAGAGGGCATAATTTTATGCTGGGTAAACAAACTAATGATCCCCCTAATGTTAACTTACTTAATGTGGACCCAGATTTCTTTGATTTGATATAAAGCCAAAAACTGGAGCAAAAAACCAAAACCGTCATGCCTTGCTGAATTGTCATTTTGAGTTTTTAGTTCACATGTTACGATGAAGAACTTCTTGAAATAAGTGGCTCCTCCTTTTCCAACAAGAGAAGAGAGATGCTCTTCTCCTTCAGCAAAACGGAAATGGTCCACATCTGTTAGAAAATGGGACACCCAAATGTTCGTTCACCTCACCCCTCCCTGCAGTGCAGGGTCACCTGCCTCTGGGGCTTTGATGGGGAGGTTTCTCCCAAGTGATGTGCCATCCTAAGAACTCACAGTGTTTCCTATCCCTGCCTTTCACTTGACCCTTAAGCATCATGGGGCATGCATATGGGACATGGGTGGTCCAGCAGTGTCTGGGAGTCCACAGACCTGGGCTCAGGTTCTCCATCTGTTGCTACCTATTCTGCATCAGTTGGCAAATCAGTCATCTCTGATTCAGTTTTTCTCATCTATAAGTCGGGCTAAATTCTATTTCTCAGGGCTGCATGAGGATCAACATGAGCGAATGTGTCTTAAAGTGCTCTATAGTTGTGCGTACTTAATATTTCACTGTGGTAATCTTGTCTCCTCATTAGACAAATTCTCAGGCAGTGGGGACTGCACGTGATCTCTCCTTCCCTAACTTCTACCCTAGTACGCTGCACTGTGCTATGGACAGAAGAGTCAATAAATACTTCTTGAATAAATTACTCCCTCTCTAAAAATACTCAGGTCAACACAAATACAGCATAAATGTTTATTTTTAAAAATCAATAGTAATAAATTAGAATCCAAACATGCAGAGGCTTCTTGCATTAGATCAAATTAGAGAATGATTTTAAGGGCTTATCTTGTACTGAATTAAACATAAGTTTCAACTGTGGTTGTTTAGGTGGGGAAGAAAGCACAATTATTATCTTCAGATTTTTTTCTAAAGAAAGGTGCTGTTTTCCCATATTTATGCTGTGCTGAAAGAAAAAAAAAACCTAGTTTAACTTTCTTCATTCATTTGCTCACTCATATTCAGCAGGTATTTATTTATTGAGCCTTTTACTAAGCTACAGGAATAGTGGTAAATGGTGAAGCGGTGGATGCACAGCCTAGTGGGGGATACAGATCAGGAAACAGCAATTAACACTTTGGAGTGATGTATGCTCTGATGAGGAACGCTGGGCCATCAGGACACAGAGGGACATCCAGTCCTGTCTTGAGAGGTCAGGGAAAGCCTCCTGGAGGAAGTGCTGGCGTAGCTCAGAGCTAAGGCTGAGAAGGACAGGAAGTCTACGCCAGGTTGAGGGAATAGCATGTAAAAAGGAGTGGAGGCAGAGACAATGCGGTGTTTTCATAGAACAAATTCTGCGTGGACAAAACGGAGGGCGAGAGGGGGGCAGGTCGAGGAGCACAGCTCAAGGGTAAGCAAAGGTCAGATCTCGAGGGATGCTGCAAACTCCTGAAGCAGCTTGGGCTTAACAAAGCTAACCAGAGAGTTAATTAGAAAGCAAAGATTTTAGTAAGACGTAAATACATTTGGACAGCCAAACTGAGAAGTTTCTGAAAGGGATTATCTACGGAGGCTATGAAGTCCTTTTTGGAAAGCTTAGAAGGTAGTCCTCTACTTTGTACTGTTTAGAGCAGGGCTGGCCACGTTTCACAGGTGACAACACTGGGGATCACTGTTCAGCCACTCACTCAGGAGTGGGATGTAGAAAGAGCACGTTACTGTTTGATGATCTAGGGAATGTTTGCTGTGAGTCTTCAGGTTTTTTTCCCCGGAAAAACGTTGAGGGAAGTACTATAATTACCCCCATTAAACAGATGGTGAAACTGGGGCTTAGAGGGCTATGTACATCTCTCAAGGTCAAAGAGCCTGGCAGTCTGCTCTGGATTGGGCTCCTACACATCATGTTGCATTGTATCCTGCAGCTATTCCCATAGGTGACAGTGAAGCAAGTGTGTTGCAGTATCTGCCTCATGTGAATCAATGAATGGATGGGTCAGCTGGCCAGTCAATAGATATGCGTGGAGCACCTCCTACATAGAGGAAGAGGAAGAATCTTAGGTGCAGAAAATACAGCAGCAAGGAAAACAGAAGCAGGCTGCTGGGTCTTACTCTTCAGTGAGGAGGACGGACTTTATACACTATAAGTCAGCAATCAACTAATAAACTACAGGTGTAAAGAAATACAGGCTGTTATGGGTATTTAAAACAGGAAGATGTGACTTATCACAAAAATGTCAGCCTCTTATTTCCACATTCAATTGTTAGATGATATCTCAAAGTCCATTCCAACTCCACTGTTCTATGATTCTGTGATAGACTCATGAAAGAATCAATAACTGAGTAATGCCCACTATTTGAAAAATTATGTAGTCTTCAGTTTAAGGAAATAGATTTCCTGGTTTTCATCTCTGCAGTTATGCTAAGAAAACTGGTGCACTCATACTGGTCATGTATTTAACCAGCATCAGCTGATGAGGGCATAGTTTCTGCAGTCGTGACTATTGCCCTCCTTCTGTCATATGTAATATTGTGGTACTTTGTTTCTCTGTATGATAATATGGATTATTTTGGTTCTCAGAAATGGTACAGAAGAGCATCTAAGAACAAGGGTCCTAAACTACTTGCATTCAATTCCTGGTGCCACCAGAGTATGTGAATGTGGGCAAGTTATTTAACTTCTGTGGCTCAGTTTCCTCATCAATAAAACGGGGATAATAACAGTACTGGCCAGGTGTGGTGGCTCATGGCTATAGTCCTGGAATTTTGAGAGGTCCAGGCAAAAGGATCACTTGAAGCCGTGAGTTTGAGACCAGCCTGAGCAACACAGAGAGACCCCCATCTCTACAAAAAACAAAACAAAACCAACAGCCAGGTAGTGTGGCATGGGCCTGTAGTCCCAGCTATTCAGGAGGCTGAGGCAGGAGGATGGCTTAGCCCTGGAGGTCGAACCTGCAGTGAGCCATGACTATGCCACTGCACTCCAGCTTGGGCAACACAGTGAGACTCTGTCTCGATAAAAATAAAATAACTAAAAAATAATAATAGTACCTACCTCATAGTGTTATTGAGAGGATTATAAGAATTAATACATCTAAATGCATAGAACTATGTCCCTGGCACAGAGTAAGGGTTCCATGAGGACCAGCTGTGGAAGCGCAGATCAGAGAGCTCCAGCATTAGCCTTGCTTGCTGTGCGTCACATTCAGTCCCCATGACATAACACCTTTGTTAGGTATTATACTTCTGGTGATGGATCTCAAGGGATTCTTCTCTCCCCAGGGCTTATTTCCAGGGCACAAAGTTGTCTTGTGATACACTAAGTGGTACCCTAGTGGCCTGAAAGAATTAACATCCGTCTTTAAAAATCTAGTTTTTAATCACCACTTAGGCACGGTGGAGAATGGCCAAACCACAATTTGGAAATGGCAATAAGAAAGGTCAGTACTTTCACAAGATGAAACATTTTAACAATTGCTAAAGATGACAAATAAGGTAAAACTGGCATAATTAAATTACTTTAGACCTTTTGAAAAAGCTGTAATTTCTAGCCTCAGCAAATTTCCATTCTTAAATGGCTGTAGGCCCCGCACAGTGGCTCACACCTATAATCCTAATACTTTGGGAGGCTGAGGCAGGCCGATCACGAGGTCAGAGGTCAGGAGATCAAGACAAGCCTGGCCAACATGGTGAAACCCTGTCTCTACTAAAAATACAAAAATTATCTGGGCATGGTGCACGCACCTGTAATCCCAGTTACTCGGGTGGCTGAGGCAGGAGAATCACTTGCATCCAGGAGTTAGAGATTGCAGTGAGCCGAGATCGTGCCACTGCACTCTAGCCTGGCCACAGATCGAGACCCCGGCTAAAAAAAATAAATAAATAAAAACTGATGTTTTAAGTGGAACCTAGAAAATACAAAGGGTTTAGAAACATACCAGAGGAAATGAGTTGCTCTGGCTGAGAAAAATGTTTTTGAATCAGAGAAGCTCTAAGAATGTGTATATATAAGGGTAGAGCCTGAAGATGTGGCTCTTATAAGAGTTTTAATTATGTCACACCATTTACACCTGAAAAGACTATCTTAAAACATCCTCTTTCTCCCCTTTCTGGATGGAAACCATATGTTGAGACAAATAGGAGGTTATGCTTTGCAAAATCATGAGCCTGGAAAGCTGTAATACTTCACAAAAACAAATCTAATGGTCAAAATAGAACATGATACTGAAGAACCCCATTTTACTGAGCTTGTGTGCTTGGAAGCCCCATTGTGTTTCACGGTCTAGGTCAACACACTGGGACAAAATGAGTGTGAAGTGCCTTTTCATCAGTAATCATCTGCACACAAAACATGCACCTCTTTTCCTCCCCGTTTGATAGAAAGGTTACACAGAAAATGAGTACACAACTCTTTTGTTACCGTTCAGACAACAGATGCAGGGTCTCCTCTTCAGATGCCTAGGTTAGAAACGAAGGCAGAGAGGAAGGGAGTGGGGGACGGTTTCACATGCATATGCCATGATATTTGCTGGCTTTAATGGACCATATTTGAGTACTTACTGTGATAACTTCAAACAAAATAAAATAAAATCTCCATTTAATGAAGAGCCTCATATTCAATATTGTATTCAATCAAAAAATTACTAAAATTAGAGCATGTTTCTAGTACAATTAACATCCTTTGCACTCACAATAAAATATTCAGTAACTGGCCATTTTGCCTGTTGAGGAGGTGAATAAAAGCATTGCTATTAATCATTTAGCTGTTATTTATTTGTCACTTCATTTTAAGTAGGCAGTTAAATTGAAACTGCACATGTTATTATTGATTTAGGTTTAATTTAATCCTTTTAAACAGAATAATTATTCCCAATTTATATGCCATTAAATCTTTTATGCATATGAACAGGAAATTCAATTTTTGTTTAAGTGTAAAGTTTTTAATGCTTTTTTAAGGAACTATAAAACCGATCACTGTTTCCAAGGATTTCTGAATTCTATGCTCACCTTAATCTTCTTATCAAGAGCTTTTAAGTAAATAAAATGAAATAAATCTGAAAGATTAAAAATTCACTTTTGTACATATGAAATAAAATGGTTCCACAAATATACTGAAATGCTTTGTGAAGGTGATTTGCAATTCAGAAAATTTTATTTAATACACACATTTATTTTGCTAAAAATTTAAGCATTTTAATAGAAAAAGATGGTTTAATGAAATGAAGGTCAAAGACTGCCTACAGAATCACACTAAAGGAGCTAGATTGTTATTTAGTGAATTTTATTTATAAAAATACATAATTTGGATAATTCCAACCCAAGTCCTTTTTTTCTCTTTGATAACAGATTTGTGACTGCAAAATACCAGATATTTCTCCTGGGTTCTTAATAGCACCAGTCTTGATTCAAGAACAATCTGTGAGTTAAATGAAAATAAATTATCTAAAGAAGACATGTTGTAATTGCAATGTAAAATTCTAGTACCTCACTTCTATTAAGATTATGTCATGTGAAACCAAGGCTGCACCTTCACAAGGGAAATGCTGCATGACACAGTATTTAGAAACATAATTCGTCTCATTCAGTGAGAGCTTACAATGCTAATGCCAGACATTTTCCATGGAAGGCTTGAGTGTTGTTTTTCATTCTCCAAAATAATAGCTAAGAGACAGAGACCTAGATTTATAAAATGTGCAGGTGCTTATACTTTCTTTAGGTAGAGTTTCTTCTTCTTCTTCTTTTTTATTTTGAGACAGAGTCTCACTCTGCCCCCAGGCTGGAGTGCAATGGCACGACCTCGGATACTGCAACTTCCGCCTTCCGGATTCAAGCGATTCCTGTGCCTCAGTCTCCTGAGTAGCTGGGATTACAGGTGTGGCTAATTTTTGTATTTTTAGTGGAGATGGGGTTTCACCATGTTGGCCAGGCTGGTCTTGAACTCCTGACCTCAAATGATCCGCCTGCCTCAGCCTCCCAAAGTGCTGGGATTACAAGTGTGAGCCACTGGGCCCGGCCAAGTTTCTTATATTTTAAATGCCAGATTTAGCAGCATTAAAATTGCAAGGCAGCTGTGATATCATAAGAAGGCAGTGGAGTGGTCTTGACACTTGGGTTCTAGTCCAAGGTTTGCCACTAGCCAGCCATGTGAACTTGGGCAAGTCTTTCCACCATTCGAGGTCTTAGGTTCCTCCTCTGTACAATAAATAAAGGGAATGGGCTGACTTTAAAGAGCCCTAACAGCTCTAATAATCCATCATTTTATTAGTTGGATTGGGCCTATCAGCCAAACCTAGCAATATATGGAAGCGTTGGGAAAATCATTTATTTTTAATTCCATATATTTAAAAGTTATATTAATCAAAGTTTTATATATTTTCAAACTTGTCAGGGAGTAGAAATAAATAAAGAGGCAAAGGTCATGAATTAAAGCATCCCTTTAGTAATTTTGTTACAGTCTTCCTGATCCTCTTGATAAACTCACAGCGTTGTCGGTGATTTAAATTTAAATCATACTTTATGAGGTTTTGAACTCACTATGTAGGTACTTACTCTAACACAATAATGCATCTCAGTTTTGAAATAACCTAGAAAGGACCTAGTGGTTGTCTCTGGAGGCAACAAGCCCAGGAGTCACTATGGCTTTAGCATTTCTGACAGGGGCTCGGCCTTTAATAGCTACAATTCATGCCCATGCACACCCTTTACTTCCGTCTATGACTGCTCATCTGTTACAATGGCACCATGCCTGCTCTGAGGAGTGTGTTGCAGTGTAACTAAAGCATAGCTTATCAGTAAATGAATGAACAGAAAACAGAAATGACTAATATCTGCAATAAAAAGTCACTCCTCTGATATAACTATTCCCATGTGATCAGAAATAAATAAATAAATGCTAGTAGCTACTCCCAGAATGCTGCATGGAAACCTCTAGAACATGGCAGGTAGTGTAGTGTATTGGAAAAAGTTGACAAAACACTGGCCTTAAATTGAAAATCTAACAAAAGACAACAGAACACAACGTGGATGAATGTTGTTAGAAGCCAATGGCAATGAAAGTTGACTCCTGAAAGCTTCTAGAATGTTCTCAATCGCCCTAGCATATTAGACCTAACTTCAAATGTCTTCTTTAATCTCCTAACCAGTATGAAAAAATTCTCTACACCACCTATGGAGAGACAGTAGTCTAGTCTCAGCTTAAATATTTCCCATGCATTCTACAAACAGCCTGGGAAATTTGGGGGAAATGAAAATCCTGAGTTTTGGTCTTCCCTAAGTCTTTCTCTACCTGTGGTCTCCTTGGGTTATCCGGTGCCACTCTTCAAACCCTAGAAGTCATCATTCAATACTTCCCCTGACTTTTGTATTATTAATCAGAACCAACACACGAAAGCATCTGAGAGACACAATTATATACAACAATTAAATACAGATTTTTTTTGTTGTTTGAGACGGAGTCTCACTCTGTCACCCAGGCTGGAGTGCAGTGATGCGATCTCAGCTCACTGCAACCTCTGCCTCCCGGGTTCAAGCAATTCTCCTGCCTCAGCCACCTAAGTAGCTGGGACTACAGGCGCATGCCACCACACCCAGCTAATTTTTGTATTTTTAGTATTTAGAGATGGGGGCTCACCATATTGGTCAGGCTGGTCTCAAACTCCTAACCTCAGGTGATCCACCCACCTTGGCCTCCCAAAATGCTGGGATTACAGGTGTGAGCCACTGCAACAGCCCAAAATGCAGATTATTATGAGTCCCTTTTTTTTTTTTTTTTTACTTTCAGACAATTCTGAATACTCAATTTAACTGGTAATTCCTCATGTGCCTATCTCTCTCCTATTAATTTCTAATGCAAGGTGGTTTCTTAGGCAGAATATGTGCCGTTTTGTGGAGGCTATGGTTTGAGGTGATCAGAGAGGAAAGCACTGGAGACCCCACTGCATAAAAACATTTGTTTCCCAGGACAAGTGCTGAAGAATAATGGCTACTATGACCTCCCGGCCCAAAGGAAAACGTAATTCATGTCTATGTACTCGGAGGACATAGTATCCTCTAAAAATGTTTATTACTTTCCTAAACTTTATCATTTTTTATGCATATTTACTCTGGATTCAGTTTAATCTATATTGAAATTGTCATAGTTTTGATTTTTACTAGATAGTGAAATAGAATCCTTTATCAACTCAATCCTTGATTATCTAGCTAGATTGTAATTAGTGGCTCAGGCTTTGGCATTTGGAGAGAGGTCAATTTAATTTCTGGCTCTACTATCTAGTAACTACATATACCTATACAGCTCTCAGATCCTTATCTGCAAAATGGAGTTAATAATGCCTATCCAAGGGGCTCTTGTAAGGAAAAATGAGACTGTATATATAAAGCAAAAAGTTTTACAAATGGTAGCTAATTAAGTGAATATTCCTGTTAACAAGACCTTATTAAGCACACATATAAAGTAGTGTATGGCTGTTCTCTGATTTTTTTTTTTTAAATATACAAGGTTTCAGAAGTCCCCAGGACTGAAGAGGTTGTTTCTAATGCTCTAGGAATTACACAGATCTCTTTCTTCATGAGTGCTGAGTGTCATAAGGCCAGTTCTGGAGTGGGGTTTAAGGATTATCACGTGAAGATCCCCTCTCTACTCTTCATTTACTTACTATAGTCAATGCTGCTCCAAATTCCATTAAGTAAAAGGTTTTCTCTCATCCATATACATTGAACTATGGCTTGACTTTGGTCAGATACAAGGGAATAATTGCTTTGAGGAGGTTCTAGTAACATCAAAAACACAAGTGTAGGACTCAAGTGATTTGTCAGGCAGCTTTTTAAATTATTGATCATAAAAGCAAGAAGAAAGAAATTTTCTTTGGTTTTAAGGCAAGCTTTGAGTATTTTTTTTTTGAACTACAATTCCCAGAATGCCATCAACTTTACAGAAATAAAAGCCTACTTGAATTTCATATTGAGAGTCTGAGATCAATTTACTTGTCTATTTCATGGCTCATAAACTACTCAGATCCAAGCAAGAGTATTCCTGAGAGGCTTCCAAGACTAACATGAGGCAGGGAAAGGGACCAATAATGAAACACTCACCTGAATAATATTTTTGAGGCATTATTTGTCTAAATGCTTCAGTTCTGTTTTTCTTTTTACTTGAGAACTGGTCATCCTAATGTTCAGTATATGAAGCACTATATGGCCAAACAATGACTAGGGCAATAACCTATTCTGACCCTAGGGTTTATAGTTTATTGTTAAAAAATTTCCAGGCAAATCAATCTGAAGAAAAAAGCATTATTTGAGGATCTCTGAATCAGAAAACCAAGAATCTAACCATAATTTTGATTTTTGTAAGCATTATTCTTTATTTTGAAATATATTAAATGGTATTTAAACTGTCTTTGGTAAGAACAAGGGTTAAAGTCAGGTCCCTGAGCACTGGACAAAAGGAGAAAACAACTCGACAACAGGAAACGAGGTCACTTAATGGATCCTTACCTTGGTTTCTTCATCTTAAAAGTACAAAAATACCTATCCATTGCAAAAATATTTTTTCCTTTTCAGTGGCCCCATTTCTGTAACTAAAACTACTCCCATTTATTACCTAGGAGATTATAAATCTCTTAAGAGCCAGGATAAAAACAGGGTTTGGAGCCATGGAGTCAGACTGCCTGAGTTTTCTGCTCTACCACTCATAAGATGCAATAAATGGGAATAATATAAACTTTTAAAGTTTCATTTGCAACCTTCAAAATGGGATCATTACAGTATCTACCAAGCTGCAATAAAGATTAAATGAGATAATACACGTAAAATGTTTAGCACAGAAGCCGGCTCATGAAAAGCATTCTATAAATGCCAGCTATTGTTAAAGGGACACTTCATCTTTGGCTTCTCTTGTTCCTTCAATCCCCATATCTAATCTATCACCAAACCCTGTCAATTCTTTTATTTATATATATAAAATTTCAGTCAAAGTTTTGCTAAAAAAAAAAAAAAAAAAGAAAAAAAAACTGGGGAGCCTGTAATCCTAGCACTTTAGGAGGCCAAGGTGCAGAGACTGCCCGAGCACAGGAGTTTAAGACCAGCCTGGGCAACGTGGTAAGATCCCATCTCTACTAAAAGAAGAAAAAATTAGCCGAGGGTTGTGGCACATACCTGTAATCCCAGCTACTCGGGAGGCTGAGGCATGAGAATCATTTTAACCCAGGAGGCGGAGGTTACAGTGAGCCAAGATAGTGCCACTTCACTCTAGCCTGGACGACAGAGCAAGACTCTGTCTCCAAACAAACAAACTGGGAACATCCCAAAGTCCACCCTTGGGTGACTGAATAAATTTATCATGGTACGTCCAGATAGTAGAATACTATGTACCATATACAATATGTACTATGAACATATAAATATAATAATCGCTTAGTTATCTGTGAGGGAGTGGTTCCAGGACTCCCTGCTGATACCAAAATCCAGGGATGGGCAAGTCCCTTTTATAAATTGGGGTAATATTTGCATATAGCGTATGCATGTCCTCCTATATATTTTAAATTATCTCTAGATTATTTATAATACCTAATACAATGTAAATGCTGTGCAAATAGTTGGGTTTTTCTTTTTTTAGATGGAGTTTTGCTCTGTTGCCCAGGCTAGAGTGCAGTGGTACGATCTCCAGCTCACTGCAACCTCCACCTCCCTCAAGCGATTCTACTGCCTCAGCCTCCCGAGTAGCTGGGATTACAGGTGCCTGCCACCTCGCCCGGCTAATTTTTGTATTTTTGGTAGAGACGAGGTTTCACCATCTCGGCCAGGCTGGTCTTGAACTCGAACCTCATGATCCACCCGCCTCAGCCTCCCAAAGTGCTGGTATTACAGGCGTGAGCCACTTCGCCCAGCCCGTAAATAGTTGTTATGCTATATTATTAGGGAATAAAGACAGGAAAAATAGTCTCTGTACATGTTTAGTACAGATTCGACCATCCATTTATTCCCCAAATATTTTTGATCTGTGGTTGATTGAATCCACAGATGCGAAAGCCATGATACAGAAGGCCAACTCTATAGAAAGATACTCAAGATTCACATGGGTATTCTGTTAAATGAAAATAACCAGTTGCCAAAGAGGATGTCTAAATTTATCTCATTTGGTTAAAAACATGTAAAAAGATTCTCAGGCTCACAAGTAATCAGAGAAAAGTAATTTAAATCTATAATAAGATAGGATTTTATAACCCATCAGAATGGCAAAGGTTAAAAAGACAGTAATTCTGAGGACTGGTAACTTGCAGGCACTTATGGGTTAAGTTGAAGATGTCCATTCTCCCATGAACCAGCAATTCCATTCCTGGGAACTTACACCCTAAGGAAACTCCTGCCAGCATACCAAGGAAGCATACGAGGACGTGCACAGAGCACTGTATGAAATAACGAAAACTGGAAAAACCCTAAATATTCATCAATATTCAACCAAGGCCATGTCTTAGTTCAAAAGCATAATTGTAAAATGCCAGAAACATAATGTTGACTGAATAAAAAGGGCATCATATATCCATAGATATATATTTATCTAGTAATTATAGATTACCCATGAAATAAATGAATGGAAAATTGGCGAGAAAGATGCACACTCATTTAAGAGTATGTATTGATTACCTCTGAGGGGGAAGGAAGGGGAATGAGTTTGAGAAGGGGGTACAAGGAAATTTTATCTGTAATAAAGTATGAATTTTAAAAATATGTCTGAAACAAATATGGCAGTAAGGGTCATACTGTATTTTTCTCTGTAATTTTCTATAGGTTAGAATTTTCACATGATTTTTAAAAAAAAAAAAAACAGCATCAGTAACAAGATAAGGACATCCTCCAAGCACTATAACCTTAGACAAGTTTCTTCTTCTCTGCTAGCCTCATTTTCCTTATCTGTGAAATAGGAAAAGCAGCATCTTCCCTACCGGATCGAAATTGCGATGGAGAATTGAGTGAAACTAAGATAGGCTTTTAAAAAGTGATATCACTGTTATGACTGTCATATCCATCCAGTAGTCTCTTTGCCCGTTGTGTGTTTACTCTCTCATTCAAAATGCACCAACTTGCAGAATAATCTTCCTTAAACACTGCTGCATCTCACTGCCCTCCCCAGGAACCTGTATTCTCTCTACCTGGCTTCCCCAACTCAGTCCAATCAAGGGTGTCTGTCTCTCTGAAGCTGTCCCACATGCCTCTTCTGCCTCCAGCACCTTGGTGACAGCTCTTATCACTTTTACTGTGACATATCACTAAAAAACACTTATGAGACTGATTCAACTAGATATCCCCACTGAAAAAAGGGAGGGGAAGACAAAAGGAAGGCAGAAAAAGAAACATAAGAAAGAAAGAAAAGACTCAGGACAGGGCTCTACTTCTGTCTCCACAGGATCCCTGGCAGTGACTGTATCTAGAGGACAAGCCATTTGAGCTCTGTAAGACTCAATATCCTCATCTCTGGTAGGATGGTTATACTTCAAGACCTGAAAATTCATCTTCCAATACTATAAGCACATTTTTAAGGCCCCTATAATCAGATCCATATTCAGTCTACTTTCCCTACACTCAAAACAAATCCTCTGCAATCCAGCTGGGCTCCCTAATGTGCCACAAACATGTCACTCCCATTCTGTTCTATTATCCAGATCTTAGCTTGTTTTCAAGACTCTGTCTAAGTTCTAGGCCCTTCAATAAACTTTTAATATATTTCAGCCTGAATTAAAAGAAAAAATCAGCCAGGCACAGTGGCTTACTCCTGTAATTCCAGCTCTTTGGGAGGCCGAGGTAGACGGATCACAAGGTCGAGAGATTGAGACCATCCTGGCCAACATGGTGAAACCCCATCTGTACTAAAAATGCAAAAATTAGCTGGGCATGGTGGCACTCGCCTGTAGTCCCAGCTACTCGGGAGGCTGAGGCAGGAGAATCACTTGAACCCGGGAGGCAGAGGTTGCAGTGAGCAAAGATTGAGCCATTGCACTCCAGCCTGGTGACAGAGCAAGACTCTGTCACCCCC
This sequence comes from Sapajus apella, assembly GCF_009761245.1. Taxonomy (NCBI): domain Eukaryota; kingdom Metazoa; phylum Chordata; class Mammalia; order Primates; family Cebidae; genus Sapajus; species Sapajus apella. The sequence goes on from NW_022436956.1 coordinate 12,396,333, forward strand.
ACACCAAAAAAAAACTCTAACACAATATAATTTATAAGGAGCCAGTCACTATTCTAGACACTTTATATATATTTATTTTAGCCTTATGATAACTGGTTAACTATTGTTATTATCCCATTTTTACTGTGAAGACACTGAGGCACGGAAACATTAATCGGACCTGGCTAAGGTTATACAGCTAGTAAGTGGCAGAGCCACTATTTGAACCCAGATGGTCTGCTTCAGACGCCATGCACTTCACCGTCACACTAAAACTCCCCTTGCCTTCTTCTGTACTCTCTCATATCATTAGTGCCTCAATTGTAACAAAGTAATATCACCACATCATTTTATAATCCCTTACATTTTTGGGTAGCTCATAGCACAAAGTCAAATCTCATAAATTCTGGTTATTAGATTAAATCTTTATATGATCATACAAGCCCTGGGAGGTAGACCTCTACTAGCTCTGAATGGGCCAGGTAAGATTCTACCCCCAATTATTTGTACTTTATTGACATTCACAGCAATACCGTGAGATAGTCAGGTCAGGTTATTTAACAGATAAGGAAAAGTGAGCCAAATAATGAATTAAGTGGGTAAGGCATGGTGGCTTAGCACTTTGAGAGGCTGAAGTGGGAGGACTGCTTGTGGCTAGGAGTTCAAGACCAACCTGGCCAACACAGTGAGATCCCATCTCTACTATAAACATTTAATACTATATAAATTTTTTTAAAGTGAAAAAAAAAGTTAAGTGATTCCAAATTATACACTAAACGGCAGCACCTAGACCAAATTAAGACCAACTGACTCCAATCCTTTTCTATATCAGGCTTCTGGAATTTTTGCCAGGTGAGATCCTAGTGTGGAGACACTTGAATATGGACAGGAGATAAATGGTATGAGAAATGCAAATGCCCTTATTAATACACATTGTACTTTTTAATTTAAAAAAACCTGAAGATGGAAAAAACATGGTGCCCAGCTATCCTTGGCTGCTTAGAGAACTGTCTCACACACATCGCAAGGTGCTCATTAGGGCAGCTTGCCCTTACTCTCATTTGAAATGATACCAGCAATTATTTAACAATACATTTTATAGCCCATTATTATCTTACACAAGCCAGTTCCTTACCTGTTATTCACGCCCTTGTCCCAGCTATGGTGGTTTTGCTCTCGAGCCATCTGAGCTGCTTTTCTGCTTGCTTCCTCTTCCGCCTCATGCAGGCTTTCCCGTGGAGGGCTTTCCTCGTCTAAGCTGTCGGGCTCCATATCATTATCCTGGATTTGATCACCAAACTCAGGCTGGGACATATTCTCTTGAGTGGAGCTTTCTGAATCCGATTCCAAGGAGTCTTTTGAAATCTGATATAAGTCTTCTTTCTTAAAAGGTGAGTGTGTGGACTGAACATTTAAGTTGGTATGACGGACAGGAGATTGAATAGAGAGCTTGGGAATTAGTTTACTTTTACTCATCTTGAAAAATGCAAAAAATTAACAGGGGATACTCTTGATAGGAGCAGCTGGCTGATATCAAAAGTTGTAGTTTGTAAAGGCATTACCTGAAAAAAATTACATTTATGTTACTCTGTGACTACTGAAATCTTATTAATATCAATGTTAATCAAATATTTAAATCAGTAAGAGAACCTGGTTGTATTATCTGCAGGCTTTTGTACGTACCTTTTGTGTGTATAAGAAAGGTCTATTAGAAAAACAATTGTTTTTCTCTCTACGGAAACACATCTGATGTAGAGCTCATAAGCAGCCTGAGTAATCTAATGCAGCTTTATTGATGAAATAAATGGCTGCTTGGAAGCAGATTCCTATTTCTAGCTTCCAAGCACTTGTTACAGACAAGCCTGGACTAAGACAAATCATGGACAGTACTTTGATGGCCTTATTTCAAATGCCCAGAGCAACAATATAAATATGCTCAGTAGTATTTGTGGATAGATTAAAACAGGTTCAGGGGCTTCCTTTTGAGAAGTAAAGGGAGAAGAAAGAAGAATGTGGTTTTCCATAGTTGGAACTGTAAATGGGAAAGCTGCTTTTTTTTCCTAGACCTATTTTGGCTAGTAGCATCATTTGGAAAAGACTTTCTGATGCCCAGGTTGTGGCTAGATAGGAACATATAATTTAGGTGGCCACAAATGGAGATCAACCTCATCCAGTATTTTTTAAAACCCATAATAATAATTAAAACTGTTCAACAATCACACCTGTAATATCAGCACTTTGGGAGGCCAAGGTGGGCAGATCGCTTAAGTCCAGGAGTTCAAGAACAGCCTGGGCAATATGGCAAAATCCCATCTCTATAAAAAAAAAATACAAAAAATTAGTGGGCATGGTAGGATAGGCCTGTAGTCCCAGCTATTTGGGAGACTGCAGTAGGAGGATCACTTGAGCTGGGCAGGCAGAGGCTGCAGTGAGCTGAGACTGTGCCACTGCACTCCAGCCTGGGTAACAGAGCAAGACCCTATCAGAAAAAATAAATAAAACTGTTCAACAAAAGATTTAGTGGCCTTGTGAATTCTGCCACTGAGCAATTCAAAGCAGAGGCTGGAGGTCTACATTCCCGAAGGGGATGCCATCCTGGGGAAAGCTGAGTGGGTGGGAGATTGGCTGGAATTACAGCTGGGAGTTAGCTGGAGTCCCTTCCAACTCACTTATGAGTATGAGTCAAGTGAACCTTCACTGTCTCTAAGGGTCATTATAAAGACCTATTGAAAGGGTGCTTTGGGCTGGGCGCGGTGGCTCAAGCCTGTAATCCCAGCACTTTGGGAGGCCGAGGCGGGTGGATCACGAGGTCAAGAGCCTGGTCAACATGGTGAAAGCCCGTCTCTACTAAAAATACAAAAAATTAGCTGGGCATGGTGGCACGTGCCTGTAATCCCAGCTGCTCAGGAGGCTGAGGCAGGAGAATTGCCTGAACCCAGGAGGCGGAGGATGCGGTGAGCCGAGATCGCGCCATCGCACTCCAGGGTAAGAAACAGCAAAACCCCGCCCACTAAAAAAAAAAAAAAAAAGAAAGGGTGCTTTGAGTTCACGTAGGACTGAAAGGAAACGATGCTTTTGGATTGTGCTTCCTTTCATCTCTACCTGGCATTTCTATTTTGGCCTACCTTCTATCTCATTGCCTTTATAATCCCCCCCCACTTTTTTTTTCTATGAGTCAGGTAACAGAAATCTTTACCATTAGAAATTACTGTAAGATTTGTCTTAATGGCTTGCCCTTGTTCTTTTGGCAAATCCTAACTTTAATTAAATGACACAACCTTATGACTATTCCTAGGATTGCTCATAATGTTGACCTTGTTGCTAATGTTTCCAAGGAACATCATCAACTCCTTGGAGGAAAGCACCTTAGCAAACAACAGACAACAGGTGACGTTCAGATGTAAATACACATGAAGTGAGTCTTCTATTTAACTCCAAGTCTGCGCTGTTGGTAAACTAACATATTATTCTCTAATTTTACAGGCTGGTTTGTTGCATCATTTTGTCTCTTATTTTAAAAATACATATTACATTCTGCCTGATTATTTCAATTGTTGCTTTTTAGGACGTGCCAAGAAAGCAGCAAATCTATCAAATACTAACATGTTTTAACTAAGAGTTTGTACAAACACTGGTTTTAGTGGAAGAGCTAAGGTCACCGAATTTGACATCTTGAGGAGCAAGCTTAAGCGTTATAGTGCAACTTAGAATTACTGTTAAAATAATTCAGTCCCTTGAACTTCTCTTCTTAAATGAAATAGACGAAGCTTTTTTAGAATGAATAAATAATAAAACAGTAACCACAGAAGATAATTTTGTTGATGTTAACAGATTCCTGAAGTTTGCTAAAGTATGCAAAAGCAAAGCCAAATGCCACAGAAGCAGAGTTTTCTGTGGAGGGTTGATCTTAGGAAAACATGAGGTTGAAGAAGGAACAGCTAGCAGCTTGAATAAGTTAGAAGGTGGGCATTTAAGTTTAATGAATGTGGCTTCCTTCTCCCGTGCAGTGAAAAAAAAAGGGGTTGTGCCACTGAAATTTCTGACCAAGAGAGGCGACCGGTCTCCTAAATAAACAAGACGGGGATAGATCAGATGGCACCTAGGGACTAAGAAGCGGCCAGCCCCGCAGGGATCCCTGTAACGAGTCTAGCCCACTAGCATGGGACAAACAAGCTTTCTCCTGGAGGGGAAAGGGAACCCTGCTTGGGCTCACTAAGGTGAATCGTAAAGAAAAAGGAACCCTGGTTTGAAACCGGCCGGAAGCTGCCCAGTAGAGGCGCTGGGTTTGTTTTCTACCTTTGCTTGTTCCTGAGGGACACGACCCGCCACAAGGGGCGTTTGGAGGTCCCGGAAGTGACAGGTCGGTGGGCCTGGTGCCTGCGACCGGTCCTGACTGACCGGGAACAGGACTGCTCTGGGAGCCCGGACGCCGAATCCTGAGATCGCGGTCTCCCGGCCCCTTGGCGCAGCCTCGCCCCCTTGTCGCTCCCCACTCTGTCCCAAAGGCTCTCGCGCCCGCTCCTCCCCAGCTTGCTCCGGTTGTTTCCTGTCCTCCCCAACCCCAGTCAGCCCTTCGCGTTTCCCTCCCCGGGCGCGCCGCCCACCCCGGATCCGAGAGGCCACCGCCCGTCACCTGCCCGGCGCTCCTCGGCGGTCCCGCATCCTCCCGCGCAGCCGCCGCCGCCGCTCGGGCCCCCGCCCGCCCCGGCGCTGCCCTGGAGACCGCGGGCAACACAGACGCCTGCGCCGCTTGGGCGGGGCGGGACCCCACCGAGGACCCCACGTCCCGAACGGCACCCCTGGCCCTGGCCCGGCGCTGCAAACGGCCGTGATAACGACGTCGGGGCAGAGCCGGAGGAGCCCGGGCGCCCCCGGAGAGGCTGCCTCGCCACCTGGACTTCCCAGCGCGGGAGGGCAGAGGCCGCCCGGGGGTTTTATTTGCCACAAATAAAACTGCTAGGATACGCGAGGAACTCCTACAAAGCAAGAAGAAAAGGAATCCTATTAAAGAATGGGTAGATGGAAAGGCATTTCACAAACACCAGAGAAATCTAAATGGCCGATATCTGTGTATTGAAATGGTGCTTTAATTCATTAATAATCAAAAGATTGCCAGTTAAAACCACAACGGATAATACTACACTTACTGTAAGCTGAGTCGAAAAGATCTAAGTTGAAACGTCTGGCAACGTCCAGGTGCTGGGGAGGATGCAGGGCGAAGAACCCTCACCTTCTGCTGGCGGGAGTGAGAACCGATGCAACCAACCATTTTGGAAAATGGGTTGACCTTAGCCAGGATATGTATACCTGGGGATCCAGCAATTTCACTTTTAGGTATTTACCCTAAGAAGTGCATGCTCCTGTGCATACAAACTGGAAATAACTGAACTAGCCGTCAACAATAGAATGGTTAATTAGATTATGGTATTTCCTATACTGGCATACTACCCAGCAATGAGAATAAATGAAATACAACTACGTGTAACTATATGGAAGCATACTAAAAATACAGTTTTGAACAACAACGAAGACCCGGAAAAAATACATACTGTATGCTTTTTATATATAAATTAAAGACAGGCTAAGTGTCTTAAGCATACTTAGTGGAGGAAACTATGAAAAAAAGCAAAAAAGCAATTTTATGGGAATCACTACCCACTTAGTGATTTCCATAAAGTTATGAGCATTGTGGTGAGTTCTGGCAGGTAGGGAGAACAATGCTTTTGAGATTGTATTTCCTAACCTTAATGGTGGTTATACAGATGTTCATCTTGTCAAAGTTCATTAAGCTGAACATTTTTGTATGGGTGGAATATTTTACTATCAAAAAAGGTTTCAGAAAGAATTTAAAAAGGAAGCATTAGGAACTATGTTCACATTAAAACAACAAGTAGATTTGAATAACTGTCTTCAGATTGCTTCGAGGCCAGGTGCAGTGGCTCACCCTGTAATTCCAGCATTTTGGGAAACTGAGACGGAGGATTGCTTGAGCCCAAGAATTCAACACCAGCCTGGGCTATCATATGGCAAAACCTTGCCTCTACAAAAAATTTAAAAAATTAGTTGAGTGTGGTGGCACGTGCTTGTAGTCCCAGGTACTTGGAAGGCTTAGGTGGCAGGATCACCAGAGCCCAGGAGGTTGAGGCTGCAGTCAATCAAGATCATGCCACTGCACTCCAGCCTGGGTGAGAGTGAGAACTTGTCTCAAAAAAGAAAAGAAAAAGAATACTCCAGCGGGGCACGGTGGCTCATGCCTGTAATCCCCGCACTTGAGGCCAAGGTGGGTGGATCACCTGAGGTCAGGAGTTGGAGACTAGCCTGGCCAACATGGCGAAACTCTGTCTCTACTAAAAGTATAAAAATTAGCCAGGCATGGTGGCACGCACCTGTAGTCCCAGCTTCTCAGGAGGTTGAAGCAGGATAATTGCTTGAACCCGGGAGGCGGAGGTTGCAGTGAGCCGGGATCACACCACTGCACTCCAGCCTGGGTAACAGAGCGAGACAAAATAGTTAAAAAAAAAAAAAAAAGGGAAAAAGAGTGCTTCAATATCAGTTGCCTCATTAATGATAGGAAACATGGGAAACTGGAAAATGTCCTTACTACCCAGCTTTAGCACTTTTTATTTGGTTTTTTATTTGAGTTAGTTTTTTTTTTTTTTTTTTTTTTTTACTGTTTTTGGCATCAGGGACCTTGTCTTATGAGTGCACAGTAGGATCTCAATGTCTGTAGAAAAAATAAAATCAAGGTAGCTGAAACCATTAGTGTTACTCTGCTCAGTATATTACACAAAGTATTATTATAGCAACTGCAAACATGCAAACAAATTTTAAGCAGAAGGATTTAGTCCTAATAGCTTCCAGAATATGTTATAGAATCAACACTGAGTCCTTCACACTTGTCCACTTTCTCATGTACTGGTCAATGGAAATGATGCTGTAGTTCTTCAGACTCTTCAAGTGCTTTCTGCACTATCCAGAAAAGATATTAACTGGCTTTTCTGAAAGCTAGTGGTCCCTACATGATTCAGGAGTCTGTCAATCTAGCAGCTACTTGCACAGACTACTCACACTTAGAGCGTGGGACACTCTGGGCTTGGTCTTCCTCCTTCCCCCCTTGTAATGGCTATCCTGAGTATTCTTATTTGGAGTGACTAAAGGTTAGAATAGTAAACACGAGTGGTAGTCAGTGTCAGTAAGGAGACAGAAGCCATGCCAGTTATTAAAATGGAAATAATTTAAATGAAGATTTATTAACTGAAAACTTGAAAAGGAAACACAAGTATCATAAGGGTAGTAAGTATAAGAAGCAACTTCCACCTCTGTGACTGGAGATCACAGGAGGAAGTATTAACACTGGAATTATTAACATTTAGAACTGGGACCCAGGCCTCTCAGGAGGGTGAAATCCCAAGCTCGTGGGTGCTGATGTCTTTGAAAAAGTATCACGAAGCGGATTCTGAGAGTGTTGGAAAAACTGTAATCAACTACTGCTACTGAAACCAACTAGAGTGAAGAGACATTGTCAAGGTGACCTTGAGAGGAAAAGGAAGGAGTGGTCCCTTTTCCAGTCTCCAGGCTTGGATTCGCCCTCTATTGCCCCCTCCTGGCATAAGGAGCTGGCTGGCCAAGGAAAAATAAGGTTTCTAGGGGTTGCCGCAGCATCACGACCAGAGTATATGAGAGTGTTTGAAGCTGAGGCACAATGGTTTAATAAGCAGCACAGTGATGCTCTGCTCTTCAGAATTCTTAAGGATTACAGAGTGCATACAAACAAAATAAAACCATAAAGTGCATTGTTTTGTCTGCTGTTACGGTAAAACCATTGATAATTTACATATGAATAGCACTTCACAAGGTCTGCAAAGTGATTTTGTATATATTATCGTTTAGAATTCAGCTGTCAACCTGACCCTGAACTAATCAAAATACAGAGAATAAGAAAAACAAGTCAAAAAGCACTTAAATATGGAGGTTAGTAATACTGAACTGAGTTTACTCCTTTTCCACCCCATGCCACCCATTCATGCAACTCCCTTCTTTCTGTTTCCCGCTCCTACACATCACTCATGCTCTGTTCTCAAAGTCCTTTCCTCTACTCTGTTTCCCTTCTTGGTCTTACCCTTCCTGAGTCCACCAGACCTAGCTCAGCACTGTCTCCTCCAGCAGGAATTTTGGGGCAGTCCCCCACATTGTCTTCTGCTTCTTGGACCAGGGCGCTTCTCAACCTGGAGCAGTTTTATCCTTCAGGGGCAATTGACAATATCTAGAGGCATTTTTCATTGTTATGACTTAAGGAATACCACTGGCATCTAATGGGCAGAGGCCAGGGATGCTGCTATACATCCTAAAATGCAAAGGACAACTCCCCTCCCCACCCGCCAAAATTATGTGGTCCAAAATGTCGATAAGGCCGAGGTGGACAAACCCTGTGCTAGGCTAATGGACCTTGGTCTGTGGTCTCAAGGCACCCAACTGCATACCTCTAGCTTTATACATATCCTTGTACAACATTTCATTGAAATCACATGTTTGTATTTCTGTCACCTCCTTACTAAACTATAAGCTCTCAGAGAACCGGAGAACAAGGACTAACATTGTGAATGTCACCTAATAAATGCCAAATAAATATTGGAAAAAAGCCACAGTATCCTTAGACTTTAGCACCTGAATGGAGAGTAGATAAGTACAGCTCATCAATCCCTGTAATAGAACTGGTAACAGTGGCCAATCAAACCTTGTAATAAGGATATACTCCTACCTGGCATATAACTAGGATGATCAATTTATTAAAATCCAGGATAGCCAGGTGTGTTGGCACATACCTGTAGGCCCAGTTACTCAGGAGGCTGAGACAGGAGGATCATTTGAGCCGAAGAGTTCAAAGCTGCAGTGAGCTATGATTGCACCACTTCACTGCGGTGTGGGCAGCGGAATGAGACCCCACCACTTGGGAAAAAAAAAAGCCAACCAGGATACATTCAAGATTTTTTAAAAGAATGCTATTTATTAATTACACTAGGACTGAAATTGTCCTGGGTAGCCAGGCAGTGTAGTCATTCTACATATAACTGTAATAAGTTTAATTGTCTGGTTCCTTCACACGTACGGTAAATCAGAAGCAGCAAACAGGTCGAGGAGGGCACTCTCGGCAGAAAGAAGGGACAATACCAGCAAAAGAAGTGACAAATATCACCAAAACAAGATGTTCAAACAGACAAGACAGCCGGGGTTCACTTGGTGTAAGTAACAAACAACCTTATTCTTGAATATCCCGTGTGAAAATCACAGTATTATGGTATTACGGCAAGTGCCAAGATTAATTTTCATAATGATTAACTTTTCAAACTCATATAGGGTAAGTCAGTTTAATAAATATTGACTAGAGAGGTAAAAGTCATGTAACCTAGTTTACAAAGACTTGTATCCAAAATATTAAAACATTTAACATCTCAAGAGATAAGTATTTACTTAGAATGACTCAACCCTGAGAATTTTAGAGGACTGAAATGACAATAAATATATGTTTAAACAGAAAATGAAACTCAACAGACAGAAATACGAGTAAATTTGACACCCTTCTAGAAGAATAAGTCACGTGCTGGGGAAGTCCAGAGGAAGAGGAGCACTCAGCCTGGCTGGGATCAGCTTTGGAAAATGGATGATCTGGAAGGGTGGCTCTTCGGAACACAAATGAACAGATTATTGACAGCCTTTTTTCTTCTTTTTTGTGTCCTTGGTTTTCTTTCTTAAAAATAATTTTAAAACATTTTATTATGGAAATTTGAAACCATATTCATCAGTAGAGAGAAAAGTATATGAATGAGCACATTGTTCTTACCCATCTTTAACAAAGATCAATACATGGGCAACCTTGTTTCTATACATACTGTGTTCCTCCCTGACCAAATGATTTAGAAGCAAATCTCAGCTATCACATGGTTTAACCTATAAGTACTTATGATGTGTCCTCAAGAGATAGTTTTTTTTTTCTTCCAGGGGAAAGTGCGAGCGCAGTCCCCCCACTACCACAAATTATGCAGTCAAGTTTCCCACATTTGGGGAAATCACAGGGGTCAGCACATCCGGAGTGCAATGGATAAGCCTCGCCCTGGGAAAACCACCTTCGTGATCATGGTATCTCCCCTGCCAGGTAAGTAGGAGATAATTTTTTAATAACCATGACACCATGATCACATCTAGAACAAAATTAGTAATGACTGCTTAATATCATCTATTCCTCAGTGTTCAGACTTCCAGATTGTCTCCTATGTGTCTTTATAATTGGTTAGTTTAAATCAGGATCCAAACAAGTTCTATAAAATGATGTTTAAAAGCTAACAGCTTGGCTGGGTGCAGTGACTCACACCTGTAATCCCAGAAATTTGGGAGGCCAAGGCAGGAGGATCACTTGAGGCCAGGAGTTAGAGACCAGCCTGGCCAACATGGCGAAACCCTGTCTCCACTAAAAATATAAAAATTAGCTGGACATGGTGGCGTGTGCCTGTAATCCTAGCTAATTGGGAGACTGAGGCAGGAGACTCTCCTGAACCCTGGAGGGAGTAGGTTGCAGTGAGCTGAGATTGTGCCACTGCACTCCCGCCAGGGTGACAGAATGAGTAAAAGCCTCAAAATAAAATAAAATAACAGCTTTATTGAGGCATAATACACATACTACACAGTTCACCCTCTTAAAATGCACAATTGAGTAGTTTTTAGAATAGCCACAGAGTTGCGCAATCATCATGACCCACTATCTCCAGACCGTCTCCCCAAAGGAAGCCCCAAACCCATTAGCAGCCACTCCTCATTCCCCACCTCCCTCAGCCCTTCACAGTCATTTATCTCTTTTCTGTCTGTTTGGATTAGCGTATTCTGGACATTTCATATAAATGGCATCATACAAAATGTATTTTGTGAACATGTGTCTGGTTTTTCTCACTTAGATAATGTTTTCAAAGTTCATCCATGTGACAGCATGTACAGCGCTCCATTTCTTTTTATTCCCAAATAATATTTCACATTATGAATATATCATATTTTACTTATTCATTAACCATCTGATGGTGATTTGGGTTGTTTTCACCTTTGACTATCATAAACAGTCAAAAAGTATTTAAGAACTCATTTTTAATGTATTTAACATATTTCAATCATTACTTTTTTTTTTTTTTTTTCTTTTGAGGCAAAGTCTCTCTCTGTTGCCAGGCTGGAGTGCAGAGACATGATCTCAGCTCACTGCAAACCCCACCTCCCAGGTTCAAGGGATTCTCCTGCCTCGGCCTCTCGAGTAGCTGGAACTACAGGTGTGAGTCAACATGCCCAGCTAATTTTTGTATTTTAGTAGAGATGATGTTTCACCATGTTGGCCAGGATGGTCTTGATTTCTTGACCTCGTGATCTGCCCACCTCAGTTTCCCAAGTGCTGGGATTACAGGCATGAGCCACCATACTTGGCCCAATCACTACTCTTTTTTAATGCTCAGCTTATCCCATCTTTGGACACTGAAAGTCCCTGGAGGGTATACACAGATTGATTTCTTGTCCCTTTAACACGGTCCCAGAAGAGTCTTTGATATCTTCTTTGCTTTCTAGTATAAAACATTCTAGGCTCGTTGATGTGGTTTGGATATTTGTGCCCTCTAAATCTCATGTTGAAATGTAATCTCCAGTGTTGGAGGTGTGGACTGGTGGAAGGTATTTTGATCACAGGGGTAGATCCCTCATGAATAGCTTGGCACCATCCCCTTGGTAATGGGTGAGTTCTTGCTCTGTGTTCACTGAGATCTGGTTGTTTAAAAGTGTGTGGGCCAGGTTAACAGCTCATGCCTGTAATCCCAGCATTTTGGAAGGCTAAGGCGGGCAGATCGCTTGAGCCCAGGAGTTTAAGATCAACCTAGGCAAGATGGCCTTTGGTGAGAATAAAGACATTTTCGCAGCCTTAGTTTTGGTTTGTTTCTAACTGAAAATAAGACATAGAGCAGAAAACATAGGAAAAAATTAACTATTTCTTTTTTATTTTTATTTTTTTGAGATGGAGTCTTGCTCTGTCGCCCTTGCTGGAATGAAGAGGCATAATCTCGGCTCACTGCAATCTCCACCTCCTGGGGTTCAAGCAATTCTCCTGCCTCAGCCTCCTGAGTAACTGGGATTACAGGTGCTCACCACCACATCCAGCTAATTTTTGTATTTTTAGTAGAGAGGAGGTTTCACCATCTTGGCCAAGCTGGTCTTGAACTCCTGACCTCGTGATCCATCTGCCTCGGCCTCCCAAAGTGCTGGGATTACAGGCATGAGCCACTGTGCCTGGCCTAAAAATTAACATAGTTTAACAGGTCTAGAGTAATTATCAATTATAACAAATTTGTTCTTGAACAAATTTGTTCAAAGCAATCATAGGAAGGAAGAGGTCTTCTCTTTTGGAAGGTACAACACTGAAAAATAGAACTACATTTTATGTAGATCAAAACCCCATTATATGCTGGGCACGGAGGCTCACACCTGTAATCCCAGCACTCTGGTAGGCTGAGGAGGGTGGATCACCTAAGATCAGGAGTTCAAGACCAGCCTGGCCAACATGGTAAAACCCTGTCTCTACTAAAAAATACAAAAATTAGCTGAGTATGGTAGTGGGTGCCTGTAATCTCAACTACTTAGGAGGCTGAGGTTGCAGTGAGCCGAGATTGAGCCACTACATTCCAGCCTGGAAGATGGAGTGAGATCCCGTCTCAAAAAAAAAAAGTTCTGAAATAGCAACTTAACAAAATCATCAGGTTTGCACATTTACTCTGTCTCTTTTCTGTGGTGTCTTTACCACAGTAGCTCAGAGCTCTTGATGGGGATAAAATGGCTGTGGTGATTCCAGGTATTATTCATTGTTATGACAACCTTTGGGGGGAAGGATAATTTTGTTTTTGTTCTAAGGATCTCTTTTTATCCTTAAGAAAAAAATTTTCTGGACACTCATATTTCAATGGCCAGCATTGTTTTTTTATAGCCATGTCAAGATTGACCACCAGCACAAAGGTGGTACAAGGCGATCAAATTGTCTCCTTTTGGCTAGGAGGAAGCCCACCTTTCCTGAAGCACATGACCGCCTAGCGTGGGGAGAACACTAGAACTAAGTTATAGATCCATTAGAAAAGAGGAAGAAATTGGCAAATTATGATTGGGTGGGCCATGGTCCTGAATGGCTAGATATATTGCTAAGGAAGTTGGAGAAGTGTTGGGGTCCACAAAGCAAAACAGATTCCTTTATGAGATGGCTTTTTAGAGCTTTTGCTATGCTAATGTGCTTATCTCTATGAGGGAGATAGAGTGTTCAACATTTTTCAGACTTATTTAACTCCATAAAATTATGTTTTTTTCCTCACACGATACCTATGAACATTTCTAGGGCTCCGGCATCCTTTGTTTTATTTATTTATTTATTTTGAGGTGGAGTCTCGCTCTGTTGTCCAGGCTGGAGCGCAATGGCACCAGCTCCTTTCATTGCGACCTCCGCCTTTTGGGTTCAAGTGATTCTCCTGCCTCAGCCTCCCAAGTAAGCTCGGATTACAGGCGCACACCACCACACCTGCCTAATATTTTCTATTTTTAGTAGAGATGGGGTTTCACCATGTTGGCCTGGCTGGTCTTGAACTCCTGATCTCAAGTGATCCACCCACCTTGCCTCCCAAAGTGCTGGGATTACAGGCATGAGCCACCGTGCCCGGCCCAGCATTCTTCAAAATATATTTTAGGAAATGCTTGAGATGAACACTAAAGTCCTTCCGAGTTACAACATTCTATAATTATCTATAAAACCAGTTCACGTTTGTTGGGATGCAAGAAATCTGTAACTTCTGTTTCTGAAGGAGACATTATATACTCAAATTGGGTAATTTGAGGAGATTTTACAAGTGAACTAGATACAAAGCTTTGGAGAAACCGCAAAGATAGAGCATAATCTTCCTAGGCCTGGTTAGGTGAAGGAAACAAGTAGATTTTATAACCAGATATGGAAAGAAATACTTGACCAGAATTGTGACCTCCACTCAGGGAACACAGTCAGTCTCTAGCATGCGGTGCTCTCTGCTCAGCTATTGGTGCTGTACATTTCCCCGCTGAATTCCAGAGAGAGGGCTAGAGAGCCCACTGATGCTGCCCAAAGTGTCCGTCTCCCAGGGTGCCCAGCAGACATCTCATTTCATCTTCATTGTCTTACTGGAGTCATCGTAATATAGCAATAGAAAAGGCACAGCATTGCTGGGTGTGGTGGTATGAGCCTGTAGTTCCAGTCACTTGGGAGGCTGAGGTGGGAGGATTGCTTGAGCCCAGGAAGTCAAGGCTGTGAGCCATGATGGAGATGGAGCTATGGTTCCAGCCTGGGTTACAGAATGAGACCCTGTCTCAGAAAAAAGCAGGAAGGCAGGAAGGCAGGCAGGAAGGAAGGAAGGCAAGAAACCATGAAGGAAAGAAGGCAGGAAGGAAGGAAGGCAGGAATGCAGGCAGGCAGGCAGGCAGGCAGGCAGGCAGGCAGGCAGGCAGCAGGCAGGCAGGCAGGCAGGAAGGCAAGCAGGCACAGAATCGAAGCCAGACAGAAACTGGATCGGCCTCTGGGTTCTACCCTTAGCTGGTTATATAATCTTTTTAGACTCCTAATCTGTTTTGTAGAGTTTAGAGGATCTCTTATGTATCGGCTAAGCATTATAATACCAACTTTGCAATGTTGTTAGGATGATTAAATTAGAATACCCGTAAAAAGTGTCTGACTAACAGTAGGTCTTTTATAAATGTCATTTTTCTTTTTTCTGTCTTCCCTCTGCTATTTGCCAAATATAAATTGAGAAATTACCACGGGGTAGCCACTGTGCAAGTTAGATGTTCTTTGACCACAGAAAGTATTTGGCCAGCACATTAGGGTATGGTTCCACACCAGGCAAGATTAAATGACACATAAGGTCCTTCTGCCTCCAAGAAACAGCTGGGAGAGGTGGCTCACACCTGTACTTGGGAGGCCAAGGTGAACGGATCACTTGAGGTCAGGAGTTCGGGACTAGCCTGGCCAACAGGGTGAAACCCCGTCTCTACTAAAAATACAAAAAATTAGCTGGGTGTGTTGGTGCACGCCTGTAATCCCAAGTATTCGGGAGGCTGAGGTAGGAGAATCCCTTGAACCCAGGAGGTGGAGGTTGCAGTGAGCCGAGATCATACCACTGCACTTAAGCCTGGGCAACAGAGCGAGACCCTGTCACTCTTATTATGAAAGAAAGGAAGATATGATGATTGGCCTTTTGGCTAAGATCAAATGTAAAGTGATCACCAGGAGACTACAATTACCTTAAAGATAATATTTATAACTCAGCTGTGCTTTGAAAAATTTTGATTTGTGCCACATCAGGGTTCCCCAGCTATTGGAATAACTCAGGGACTTTATAAAATGCAGACTCCAAAACTCCACCTCGGGTCTGCTGAGACCACTCCTTGAGAACAGACGTGGGAATCTCTGCTTTATGAAATCCTCTCAGGTGATTCTGGCAATTGGCTAAGTCTACTTATCTCTGCTTTGCATGTTACTGAACTGTTGGACCCTAAGTTTGGCCTTTTTAGTAGAAGGAACTGAATACATGGGAGCAGTCACAGTGAACATCCCTTAGGAAGACAAACTTGGAAACACAGACTCAAAGTAGACAGCATAGCAAGGCTTACTCAGCTGTGACAAGCACCATCTCTGAAGTGAGTGTGTTCTTCCCTCTGGACTGTTTTTATAATACGAATGACTTGGTGAATGTTTTCTGACTTAGAGAGAGTCTCTGTCGCCCAGGCTGGAGTGCAGTGTGACTCAATCTCACTTCACTGCAACCTCCACCTCTCGGTTTCAAGCAATTCTCCTGCCTCGGCCTCCTGAGTAGCTGGGACTACAGGCGTGTGAAACCACACCCAGCTAATGTTTGCATTTTCAGTAGAGACAGGGTTTTACCATGTTGGCCAGATTGGTCTTGAATTGCTGACCTCAGCTGATCCATCCATCTTGGCCTCACAAAGTGCTGGGATTACAGGTGTGAGCCACCATACCCAGCTGCAATGCCAAATCTTGATGTCCTTACACTTTAATCTTGATGTCCTTCAAGTGAGGCAGTTAGGAGAAGTGGGATGAGCCAAATGGCTCTCTTAGAAAGCAGACCATTTGGCTCAACCTGCTTCTCCTAACTCCCTCACTTCGATTCTCTTCTGGAAAAATTTAGTCCTAAAGTCATTGGGTGGGGTACAGCAAGGTAGATACTCCCTGTGGTGCTGGTGGGGAAGCTGGTGGGGAAGCCTGGTGAGGAGGCAGTGCATCTCCAAGGGCTGCCCAGCACACGGTGACTGGGCCTGCATGGTGAGAAGGGTGACTGCACAGCAGCGTGGGTGTGTCACTGTGTGCTGAAGGCTTCCACACAGTGGGATAGCCTGGTGTGGGGTGTGAGAGCCCAAGCTTGGCGAGGAGATTATCCATATGGCAGGGGCAGGAATGGGAACACACAATGAGGAGTCAGAGGCCGAGCAAGAAGAGGAGGACATCTTCAAGGAGAATGGAATGGTAACAAAGATGGGTGATCAGTTACATGCAGGAATTGAGCAAAAAAGGAAATTTATTAAGGATAACAAAAGCTGGGTGTCTCAGAGAAGGGAGTTACAAATACAGAATAGGAGAAAACACAAATTCATGATTTTCAATAGATAGATTTAAATATATGCATACATGTACACACATATATACATATACATACACACACATATACATATACACATAGACACAGACGTATTCCCTAGCTCTGTCCATTGAGAAGACTTGAGAACAATGATACCTCCAAAGCCATGAGTACACCCAGCATCTGCATCTTGGCTTCTAAATACCATTTTCTACTAAATGGAGCCAGGGATTTTGGGGAAAAATGGCTGATTCCAGGGTTGGGACAGGAAAAGTTCAAGATGAGCCTGGAATACCTTGTACCAGAAAGCAAGAAAGTCCTAGAAGATTAGGCAGCACATGTCAAAAAAAACACAGAAGGCAGCTTCTGCAATTTGATCATCAAATTAGCCATGAATTAATTTGATAGTAATGAATTTTAACTGGCTGACCAACAGAGGAAATCATGAGCCCATATAGACAGAAATAAAAAATGAATAACTTGAAAGTTTGATTAGGAACAGGATATTGGCAGTTTTATGGTATTTCCTCATGAAATCTGGCAGACACTATCTCAATCATGTGATCAGAATGAATATCATCAATTATGGGATAAGTAAAATGCAATGAAATACACTTTTTTTTTTTTTGAGATGGAGTCTCGCTCTGTCTCCCAGGGTGGAGTACAGTGGTGCGATCTTGCCTCACTGCAACCTCTGCCTCCTGGGTTCAAGTGATTCTCCTGACCCAGCCTCCTAAGTAGCTGGGATTACAGGCATGCATCACCACACCCAGCTAATTTTTGCATTTTTAGTAGAGATGGGGTTTCACCATGTTGGCCAGGCTGGTCTCGAACTCCTGACCTCAGGTGATCCACCTGCCTCGGCCTCCTAAAATGCTAGGATTATAAGCATGAGCCATAGCTCCTGGCCCAATGAAGTAAACTTAACGTCGCTTCTGTGACAGTCCTATGAGAGTTGTATAACCTGAATCTAACCATGAGGAAACAGGCAAAGCCAAATTGAGGGATGATCTACAAAATAATCAGCCTGTAATCTTCAAATCTATCCAGGTCATGAAAGTCAAACCAAGACTGAGGAACTGTTCCAAATTGAATGAGACTAAAAGTGTGACTCTGAACTGAATCCTTTGGGACAATTGGAGAAACCTGAATGGAGTCTGAGGCCTGTTCTGGAAGTAGACGGTGTTCATTTCCCACTTTTGATGGTTGCATCGTGTTTCTAAGGAGAGAATGTTCTTATTTGTAGGAAGCACATACGCAAGGATTTGGGGGCCGATGGGCATTGTGTCAGCTTACTCTTAAATGATTCCAGGGGGAAAAGTGTTTATTCTGTCTTTACACTTTTCTGTAATTTTGTGATTGTCCAAAAAAATTTTGTCAAGAGAAAAAAAAATCAGTATGGTTGGACCTGGTCCGTATCACAAATTACAGACTTATAATGTGTGTGTGTTATTTTGTAATTGGTTTATTCAGATTCCAACAATGAGAAATGTTCCACATAAATGCCAGAGTTTGCTGTATACCTTAAATAAAGTGATCAAAAAAGAAAGGCATGTCCCATATTACTTTCACATGTGAAAACAGGAAGTATAACTTGGTATAACCACTAGAAAAACAAATATATATTCTGCTTTTTATTAAAGAATTTTTTTAAAGCCATCCATTAGGTCAATAATCAGTAAATTAAACTCATCGTTTTCTTTTGCACATGTATTTGTCATGGAATGTCCAGGTAAAAATCTTGTCTGACAGACAAAGTCAGCTCATGTGATTTCATAATCTAAGAAATTCAAATCTTGGGCCTACCTTGAGCTCCTCTTTGTGCCTTGGGGCATGGGTCCTGGGGCCTTCATGCCCACCTGACCCATTTATTGGTATATATCGCTCCTTCCTGACATTGCTTTGTGCTGGTTGCATCTTAAAAGTCTGTCTTGGAAGTAGCTTTTTTTTTTTTAGAGTCTCGCTCTGTCAATCAGGCTGGAGTGCAGTGGTGTGATCTTGACTCACTGCAATCTCCACCTCCCAGGTTCAAACAATTCTCCTGCCTCAGCCTCCAGAGTAGCTCAGCCTATAGGTGTACACCACTATGCCTGGCTAATTTTTATATTTTTAGTAGAAACAGTGTTTCACCATGTTGGTCAGGCTGGTCTTGAACTCCTGACCTCAAGTGATCCGCCTACCTCGGCTTCCCAAAGTGCTGGGATTACAGGCGTGAGCCACCGCACCTGGCCAGAAGTAACTCCTTAGGATCAGAGATCTTTAGGTACATTGCATTCCAAATTTATTTATTTTGTGACCAGAAGGAAATATTAAAAAAAAAAAAAAAAAAAAGATTTAAAGCAGTTCCATTAGAGCAAAGCATCTAAAACATTCTGTTCCCTTTGAGGTAAGATGTTAACTGGTCACATTGACCCTGATCCCCAAGGCTTCGTAGAATCCTCCTGCTCTCAAGTAGTGTCAGGCATAATTATTTTTTTTTCTCTACGAGTTTTATGTGCATGGTTTGGTCCTCATGTTGCTGCCCTAGCTCCGGGGCAGATCATTATTCAAGGACACCATTTTGCATTGCACTGCGAGGTCATTGTTAATGTCTCAGCAATTAAGCTCCTTCTTCCAGGCTGGTCCACTGAGGTGACACTGCAGGAACCCTGAAGTCACATGTTCTATTACAGAGAGCACTACACAATACTCTCTGGTATTTGGGTGAGCTTTTCTTTTAATTTTGAATGCTGTACATTTTCCTTCCTCTTTGTTTTTGCTTCTGAGTACAGCTTTGTGATGTAGTTCATGCAACGCATAGGATGGGAAGCTGAAAGAAAAAACAAGTTAAAGACAAATATTTATTTTGAATAACATTGCACCCATTTACTTGAAACACTTTGATTGGATGTCATATTTTTAGGTTCATGTATTGTTTTATAAAAACCTAAAACTCTGCTGGGTGCGGTGGCTCACTCCTGTAATCCCAGCACTTTGGGAGGCCGAGGCAGGCGGATCACGAGATCAGGAGATCGAGACCATCCTGGCCAACGTGGTGAAACTCCGTCTCTACTAAAATACAAAAAAATAGACGGGGGTGGTGGTGAGTGCCTGTTGTCCCAGCTACTTAGGAGGCAGGGGAATCACTTGAAGTCAGGAGGCAGAGATTGCAGTGAGCTGAGATCACACCACTGTACTCCAGCCTGGCTACAAAGTGAGTCACTGTCTTAAAGAAAAAAAAACCTAAAACTTACTGGTACATATAAATGGCCTGAAGGCGTTATTACACTGTTTCTTTCTTTTTTTTCGAGACAGGACCTCGCTCTGTCGCCCAGACTGAAGTGCAGTGGTGTAGTCCCCGGCTCAAGTGATTCGCTGACCTTAGCCTAGCTGGAACTACAGGCACACACCACCATGTCCAGCTAATTTTTAAATTATTTGTAGAGATGAGGTTTCACTATATTGCCTAGGCTGGTCTCAAACATGGGTTCAAGTGATCCACCCCCCTCAGCCTCCCGAAGTCTTGGGACTATAGGCATGAGCCACTGCACAGGCCTACACTATCATTTTGAAAGTCTTACTACATAAACATTATACTGGTAAACCTGGAATAAAACATACAGATATTTCTGCTGTAAAATAATCTGTTGCTGAACACAACACATTGCCTCAGCAAAATTGCACACTAAAAATAACAGGGCTTACTGCAAAAGCAGGGTTGGGGTAGATCGCGCAAAGCCTATGTAACTGTACAAAGAGACTAGAGACGGCCCCAGAGAGTATGTTTAATATGTGCAAAACAACACAATTAAAATGCTGAATTTGAGGGTGCTAAGGCAAGGAGGGTGAAAAGTGAAGGTTTGAGCTCAGAAGAAAGTGAACCCCCCGGCAAACCCCTAAAGATGTACTTCTCTTGTTGCCCAGGCTGGAGTGCAATGGCGCGATCTCGGCTCACCGCAACCTCCGCCTCCTGGGTTCAGGCAATTCTCCTGCCTCAGCCTCCTGAGCAGCTGGGATTACAGGCACGTGCCACCATGCCCAGCTAATTTTTTGTATTTTTAGTAGAGACGGGGTTTCACCATGTTGACCAGGATGGTCTCGATCTCTTGACCTCGTGATCCACCCGCCTCGGCCTCCCAAAGTGCTGGGATTACAGGCTTGAGCCAACATGCCCGGCCCAAGATGTACTTTTCATGGGGAGGAAGTCCTTGAGTAATGCAGGTACTCATTTTAAATTTTCTTAAAGTTGGCTGGCTGTGGTGGCTCACGCCTGTAATCCCAGCACCTTGGGAAGCTGAGGTGGGTGGATCACCTGAGGTCAGGAGTTTGAGACCAGCCTGACCAACATGGTGAAACCCCATCTCCACTAAAAATACAAAATTAGCTGGGTATGGTGGTGCATGCCTGTAAACCCAGCTACTTGGGAGGCTGAGGCAGGAGAACCGTTTGAATCTGGGAAGCGGAGGTTGCAGTGAGCCAAGACTGTGCCACTGCACTCCAGCCTGGCAACAAGAGGGAAAACTCCTTCTCAAATAAATAAATAAATAAATTTGAACTTCAAGGGCTTCCGCTAAAGGTCATAATTCTACTCCCACTGTTTTGGTTCCTTTTGCCTAGGAAAAACAGCACAGGGAGCAACCCAATTCACACATGATATTAACATCATTTTCCTATCCGCCAGGTGAGTATGTGATGACCGGCATTTAGAAACAGGGGTTGCAACACAATTGACATGCTGTTTACACACATTTACCCCTCCCACCCCCAGTTTTCACACAGTCAATTCACTTGTGTTCCTCTCCCAACTAATACATCTATTTGTTTTTTCCATCTCACACTCTAGCAGGTCAAAACTTAAAGAGGCAGAGGTGTTATAAAAGACAAGCTTCCTACCAAAACTTCAGTAAAACCAATAGAATAGAGCGGCAAAACTCTCTGTATCTCTTGCAACTTCTGGCAGGTAGAATAATGTAGTTTACATGGAGGAAATAATATGGTTGGAAGTGGAATATTCCTGCTTTTCTATAGTCCTAGCTTCTGCCTTCCAGATCTTTAACAAGAATATAGACCCCCCACCTCCACTTCCCCATACACAATTTCCTTCCCATCTGATTCTCTTCATTTTCTTTGCATATTTTGTCTGAAGAATTGCAATGAAGTCATCCAAAGGACCTGAAACATGCCTTCTTGAATTAGTTAAGCCTGTATTCACTCATTTATTATCAAATACCCTGTGCTAGATTCTGAGGATACAGAGTAAATCTGATTACTCCCACCTAAAGGAGTATTGTAGTAGCTATATAAAAACACCAAAAATTACAATATGTAGGAAGAAGTGCTTCTATGACAAAGGTGCCATAGAATCCTCTGGTGGTCTAGGGGTATCCCTGTGCGTGACATCAAAGAGTCAATGGTATATCTTCTGCTGCATGAACCTAACTGCTACTATTTATTTTTGCAGTTGAGCTTCCTTAAGTTCTACAAGATGATTTAGGAGACTTTCTAGTGCTAAAAAAAGAATCAAAATTTGATTCTTCTCCGTCTTTTTAAGGGCAACTAATTCATTGTGATGGTTAATTTTAAGTGTTAACTTGGGTGGATTAAGAAATACCTCAAATCTGGTAAAGCATTATTTTAGGGTGTGTCTATGAGGTTGTTTCTAGAGGAGATTAGTGTGTGAGTCTAAGTGGAGTAGGTGGGCATCGAGATTTGCTCTTGATGTGGGGGGCCACCAAGCAATCCATTGGGGGCCGGAAAAAACCAAAATCAGAGAAAAGGCAAGCGCATTGGTCTGTCTGCTGGAGCGGGAATACACTTCTCACCTCCCGTCCTTGGACAGCAGAACTCTAGGCTCCCTGGCCTTTGGATTTCAGGACTTATACCAGTGGTCCCCTGCATTCTCAGGCCTTTGAACTTGGACTGAGCCAGGCTACCAGCATCTCAGGGTCTCCAGTTTGCAGACTTTCTATGCAGGCACTTGTCAGCCTCCATAATCTCAGGAGCCAATTCTCCTAATAAATCCCCTCTCATATAGATATATATATATTCTGTTATCTCTGTCTCTCTGGAGAACTCTGACTAATCCATTAATGAACCTCATTGTTCAAATCTTAGGTCACACAGTTGACTTACATTGGCCATTTTTCTCTTGAGATGATGTTTCTTCATTATTTGACCTTGATCTGTAACTTTCTAGTGTGTGTTCTGAAACTTCGTTTTCTACAAGAAAAGAAAATCAAGTGACTAATTTCTGATGCCACAGACATGTAGAAATGTATGTTTGAATAACATAATACCTCTGTTAATGTGCAATAGTATACCATGCCCCTCCCATAACTCATGCCCTCATTAATTCAAAACATGGTGTTTTGATTCCTGTAGGCACTGTGCTAGGCCGTCATGGGACTTTTATCCTTCCGTGAATACAATTGTCTATCACTTAATGCCAATTTCTGGAGCCATGCTAGTTTCTATTGATTATGCACTTTTTTTTTTTTCTTTTTTTGAGGCAGTCTCATTCTGTCGCCAGGCTGGAGTTCAGTGGTGCCATCTCAGCTCACTGAAACCTGTGCTTCCTGGGTTCACGTGATTCTCCTGCCTCAGCCACCTGAGTAGCTGGAACTACAGGCATGCGCCACCATGCCCAGCTAATTTTTGTATTTTTAGTAGAGACTGGGTTTCACCATGGTGGCCAGGATGGTCTCGATCTCTTGACCTCGTGATCTGCCTGCCTCAGCCTTCCAAAGTGCTGGGATTACAGGTGTAAGCCACCGTGCCTGACTGATTATACACTCTTATACTATAGTCCCTGAAGAATCACACTTGAATTTACTAGAAAACAAACACTTGCTTATTTGAGTGACAGCGCTTATCAAATAGATTATGCAGTGTCTGACAGAAAGCTTTAATGGACAGAATTTCCCTTTTTTCAGCCATTTGTTCTGGCATCTTATAGCCTCCATCAAGTTTCCTGCCCACTCACCTTTTTTCCATATGACATGGGCTTTCCGGAGCTTCATGATGAAGAGCTGGACTATGATGAAGAGTATGAAAATGAGGAAGGACACCAGTGTGAGCAGCAAGATGCCACTTTTCTTCCTTGCCAATCCTACATACTGAGGATTTGCTTCTATAAGGAAAATGTAAAAGAAGTTTAGATACATTGGTTTTTTTATTTGTCTTTTTGTTTTTGTTTTGTGTTTTTTTGGTCACTGGAGAATATGTAACAATACTTCTACATTTATTTATTTATTTATTTAGAGATGGAATTTTGCTCTTGTTGCGCAGGCTGGAGTGCAATGGTATGATCTTGCAGGTAGAGACTGATCACTGCAATCTCTACCTCCTAGGTTCAAGTGATTCTCCTGCCTCAGCCTCCCAAGCAGCTGGGATTACAGGCGCCTGCCACCAGCTCCGGCTAATTTTTGTATTTTTAGTAGAGACGGGGTTTCACCATGTTGGCCAGGCTGGTCTCGAATTCCTGACCTCGTGATCCACCTGCCTCTGCCTCCCAAAGTTCTGGTATTACGGGTGTGAGCCACCGTGCTCAGCCAACAATACTTATACAATGTGATATAAGCTAATAGACAGCTCAGGTGAAGAGATGAGAAAGAGCTTACCCTGAAGGTAAAGAGACTTACACTGTTCATTCTCTGAGAACAAGCAAACAGGCATACAACAAACAAGGCAATTATGTGTGACAATTTGAAAAGATTTTTTAAGTTACATAGTTATTGGACTAGTTATTTTTTATTTCTAGGAAAAGCGTACGAGAAAATCAACTTAAATTATACTGAGGGGATTCAAATTATCTGTAGAAATGATTTTTAGCAAAGTATAGTTAAGTAGCAAGACAGATTATTAAGGAGTTTAAAAATTATCCAAATAAAATGAAAATTTATTTATCTTGGTTAGCTTAAATATGGCCCTACAGGAAGGCATTTGGGCTAAATCAGATGAGCTCTTAAAAATATTTCCAGCCAGGTACAGTGGCTCAAGCCTGTAATCTCAACACTTCGAAAGGCTGGGGTGGGAGGGCTTCTTGAGGCCAGGAGTTTCAGACCAGCCTGGGCAACACAGTGAGATTCTGTCTCTACAAAAAAAAAAAAAAAAAAAAATTAGCCAGGAGCAGTGGTGCACACCTGTAGTCCTAGCTACTTGGGAGACTGAGGCAGGGGGATCACTTGAGTCCAAGAGTTTAAGGTTATGGTGAGCTATGATTGTGCCACTGCACTCCAACCCCTGGGGACAGAGTGAGACCTGTCTCTTGAAAAAAAAAAAAAAAAAAAAAAAGGCTTTCTAAACCTAGAATTCTGATTCTACAGGCTGTAGTTTTGCTAAATGTCCTGGTCACCTCATCTCAACCAACAAATAATTAAGGGGGACCAGCTACGTGTAGGACTTCGTTCTTGGAGCTGCAGAAGGTACAGTTCCTATGCTTTGGAGATTAGCTCTCTGTATATGTAAACAAATTAATAAAAACAAACAAAAGTAAGATATGTCAAATTCTACCTCCATATGTATTTATATCATAGTGTGTTCAGGGGTTCAGAGGCAAGAATGGTCTCTGAGGGGTGAGCTGGTCAAAAAAGTTTTCAGTGAGGGTATTGGCCTTGGAGGAGGAGGAAGGAGAGGTGAGATGAGGTTTCCTCTTCCACCAGGGGCAGTTAGGATAAACGAGAACAGGGCGATTGAGAAAGAATGATGTGCTGGGCGCGGTGGCGCGTGCCTGTAGTCCCAGCTACTTGGGAGGCTGAGGTGGAAGGATCGCTTGAGCCCAGGAGTTGTGGGCTGTAGAGCACTATGCCGATTAGGTGTCTGTACTAAGTTCGGTATCAATATGGTGACCTCCCAAGAGCGGGGGACCACCAGGTTGCCTAAGGAGGGGTGAACCGGCCCAGGTCGGAAACAGAGTAGGTCAAAACTCCTGCACTGATCAGTAGTGGGATCCCACCTGTGAATAGCCACTGCATTCCAGCCTGGGCAACAAACATATCGAGACCCTGTCTTTAAAAAAAAAAAAAAAAATGAAAAGAAAAGAAAAAAGAAAAAGGATGATATTTTCAGAGAAAAATATACATCTCATAGAGACTTTGTAGATACAAGACTGCAGAAGTAGGTAATACATGGCACCTAATTAGATGTTTGGGACTCCTGTCTGTGTTGTAGACTTCAGGAAGCCACAAAGGATTTTAGAACACAGGTATGCAGAGTGGAAAGAGATAGTTTGATGGTAGGGTGCTAAAAGTGAACCAGAATAGGAGAAACTGAAGTTATAATATCCCATGCGGGAGATGATAAGAGCCTAGATTGGGAAGTTAGCAGTGATAATGGGCAAGATACCTGAAAGAGAAGACTCAAAAGTTCTTGGAAATTGACTGATTTTATATACGTGTGTGTGTACATATGCATATACATATACATATTTGTACACATACACACGAGTGAAAGAGAACACTAACGTTTGGGGCCTGTGTGATGCTTTGGACAAGCTTATTTAGAGAGACGCTGTCTCTAGAAACAAAACAAAACCAGAAAAGAAAAAGAAAAAGAAAAATCTCCTTTTTTTTTTTTTTTTTTTTTTTTTTTTTAATTGAAACAGAGTCTTGCTCTGTCGCCCAGGCTGGAGTGCAGTGGCACGATCTTGGCTCACTGCAACCTCCATCTTCCAGGTTTAAGCCATTCTCCTGCCTCAGCCTCCTAAGTAGCTGGGATTATAGGTGTGAGCCACTAATTTTTGTATTTTTAGTAGCGACAGGGTTTCACCATGTTGGGCAGACTGGTCTCAAACTCCTGACCTTGTGATCCACCTGACTCAGCCTCCCAAAGTACTGGGATTACAGGAGTGATAAATCTTTTGCCTGCTGGCTACAGGAACCATCTTGGGAATGAGTAAACTCTTTAAAAAATAAGGGAAGAACAAAAGAGAGAGAAGTGAAATCAGAGTATACACATTTATAAAAAGTCAGAAGAGGAAGATAAGTTAATTGATAGATACAGAGAAGTAGTGGTTAGGAGTAAATAACAGAACCAGGAAAAGTATATCAAGAAGCCAAGAGGTAACTAAGTCAAGGAGGGACTAAGGAGTGATTAACCAATCATGTCCTAAAGGGCAGAAAGGTCAAGAAAAGGGAGGACGGACAGAGGCCATTGGACTTACCGATTAAGAGGTTAAAATGTCTAGTGTTTATTCTAAATGCAGTGGGTGACACTTACCGGTGGCCAAATCAGGATCTTGAGCAGCTTGTTCTTTGTCTTCCTTGTCAATCTCTGATGTACTAGAATCTTCCATTCCTGAGACTAAAGTGAAAGAAAATAAAACATGAACTAGGCATACATTATACACATGTGACTACATACAACTGTGGTTACATAAGTCTTCCCAGAGCAGCTTGGGAAGCCAAATTAAAAAACAGCACGGAGATCATTTTTTAACTATGGATTTCTTGCAAAAATAGTTGCAAATGGCTAGGCTTACTTTGCCTTATTTTTTTAAGGCGAATGTTTTGAACACTTACTCTGTGCCTGGCCTTGAACTCAGCACTTGGTATATGTTCTTTCTCACTACAGCTCTGAGAAAATGGAGGTTTAGAGCAGTTACGTAAGCTAGCTAAAGTCGTGTAGCAAGTAAGTGGCCAAGCCAATGCATAAACTCTGTTTTATCTAAATCTGGAACCCAACATTTAAACCATTATTTCATACTTCCATCCTGAATCAGGCCTAATAGGGAGAAGGCTTTAGGATGCATTAAGATAACAACAGAACACCGAGGAATGGCGTTCCAAGCTTTATTTATGGAAAGCCTACAGCCTGAAATGCAGAAAGCAATGATTTTTATGTTGAAATATAGCTTCAGTTATCATTCAAACCTCTGCTTGCCTGCCCATTAGAAGTGGGATGTACTATGATGTTTTTGCCAGACAAGATAAATTATAAAAAATAAGAGACCTTTTTTCCCTTCAGATTTTACTGCTTATATTTCCAATTTTTTTCCCTTCTGCAGTTTTTTGCTTTTTAGCCCATTGCACAGCGCCACTATGTGGCTCCTGAGGGGAATAAAGCCTCCTAGTCTATTGAAAATGGGTATTAAAGGTAATAAAATCGTAGAAATGGAAAGCCGAAAGGAATTTTAGAAACCATATTTTTAAAGTCTTATGTTATATATGAAAAAGCAGAGCAGACAATTGAGTTGTTCAGTGGTGGTGCAAGCCATTAAAGATAACTAGATTCTAAACACGTTTACAAATATTGGATTATTAAAGCAAGTGATGTGGTTGTTCCACTTCATAATATTTTCAATTTCCACTGCCCTTCAAAAAATTGTATGGTATATGTTGTATTTATCAGTGTTTAGAAATCTCAAACATTTACTTTTAAATATTATTTAGGATACACATTTTTAAAAATGTGATCTGATACTCAGAACTATGAACATGATAATGATCTGAAAGCCCTTATTCCACCAAATGAAATTATTATAGAGACACTACATGAAATGGAAAGAGAATATGTAGGAATTTATGCCTTTCTGAATGAGGCTAATAGTCTTGCTCAAAGCACCATAACCAGTTCTTTCTCTTTCTCTTTCATTTTCTTTCTTTCTTGCTTGCTTTCTTGCTTTCTTTCTTAATTCATTGAGCAGCTGCTATTGCCGGATACTATGCTAGGTAAAATATAAAGTTAAATTAAATATATGATCATTGCCCCGAGTTAACCTCTAGTGAATTCACTGTCTAAAAAACCTGGAATTATAATCCAAGCTTTCTAATATATTCTGCATTTGTAATTCAATCCTATCATCAAAAATGAGCTGAGTTCTTGACAACTAAGTAACTGATGTGCCTTCAAAGGTGATTTTGTTATTCAATGACAACACGAAATCTCCAGCTGCTGCTTCTTTTCTCTTTGTTGATATCAAGTCAGTGTTTTGTGTTTGGTGTGCTGCAGATGAGAAAACAAAGAAACAAGTCTCCCTCTAAATGAATTCAATCTTATCCTTTACTGCAGAGGAAATTCAAATGTCACAACCATGAATGTGTGTGTGTAGATGTGCACATCTCTATCTCAAGCAAACTGTAACTGAACTTACAAGGCTTTATGTCACCCTGAAGCCCATCCCACTAAGTAAGTACTCCTATGCCTGATGTGGTTCTACTCCACGATGCTACAAAACTGGAGCCAGTTGGAGGGGGCCTGTATGGTTTTCATAGAAATTAAAACAAAACATATTCTTAAAACTTAGAATAAGAAAAATGACCTTCCCAATGAGGCACAATTTTTAAAAGAAGTTTTAATGATTTTGACACTTACCAGTACTAGTGGGCTGCTGTGGATCTTGAGAGGATAGAGAGCTTCTCTCCAGAGCATCTGAAGCTGTCTCTTCATCAGCAACTAGGAAAGGGGAAAAACAAAATTCTGCTACTATGGAGAGCAGTTTTACCCACATTGTGCTCAGTAAAAGAGATTGGAGAATGTATTTGGCGGCTCCCTCCTTGTAGAGGTTGTGCAGAAACCCCAGAACTGTGTGTTCTGAGGCACCTGCTCTGGTTTTTGAAACTGCATCCCACTGAGTGCCCATCTGCTCACCTGCCTGGCTTAAAAGCATAGCATGCTGGACTTCTGTGTGGTGGCAGTGGTAGGCAAAAGGTAGTCACTGTTTCTATCTGTGTCCTTTTATCCATCAATCAATCCCTCTGTCTGTTTATCTACCCATCCACCTATCTATCTACCTGTTAGTTAGATGGCTCTGGAACCAGCCTCAGACTGGGTTGACTTCTACTGTTGCTGTTTACTTGCTCCTGAATGAGTTGGACAAGATGCCCAAACTCTCTAACACTGTTTTTCTTTTTTTAATCTGTAAAATGGAGATACTGACAGCATTTACCCCTTCAAGGGTTTTGTGAGAATCAATAAGTTCATTTTATAACATGTTTAGGACAATGCCTAGCTATTTAGAAAGCACGATGCTAAATGTTATTGTACAATATTAACCAATGCTTAGGAATGTTTCCAGAGGATCCGCTTAGCATGGGTTTCACCAGTCAATGAACAGACCCACATCCAGGAAGCAAGTAACAGCTGTTCCTGTCACTTTATAAATACTAATACTGACATGTCAGGCTGGGCGCGGTGGCTCATGCCTGTAATCCCAGCACTTTGGGAGGCTGAGGCAGACCGATCATGTGAAATCAGGAGTTTGAGACTAGCCTGGCCAAAATGGTGAAAACCCGTCTCTACTAAAAATACAAAAAACTAGCTGGGAGTGGTGGTGTGTTCCTGTAATCCTAGCTACTCGGGAGGCTGAAGCAAGAGAATCGCTTGAACCTGGAAGGCAGAGGTTGCAGTAAGCCAAAATCACACCACTGTACCCCAGCCTGGGCAACAGAGTGATGAGACTCCTTCTTGGAAAGAAACAAAAAACAAAAACAAAAAACTGACACATTGCAGGTGGCTCATGTTTTTATAAAATTTGTGAATGCTTCTTGGTATTTATTTAATCAAATACTTTTCCATGGTTTTAAAAATGTATCTGGTTAATCAAACATTTAAAATGTATGAAAAATGCCGGGCGCTGTGGCTCACGCCTGTAATCCCAGCACTTTGGGAGGCCGAAACGGGTGGATCACGAGGTCAAGAGATCGAGACCATCCTGGTCAACATGGTGAAACCCCGCCTCTACTAAAACTACAAAAAATTAGCTGGGCATGGTGGCGCGTGCCTGTAATCCCAGCTACTCAGGAGGCTGAGGCAGGAGAATTGCCTGAACCCAGGAGGCGGAGGTTGCGGTGAGCCGAGATCGCGCCATTGCACTCCAGCCTGGGTAACAAGAGCGAAACTCCGTCTCAAAAAAAAATAAAATAAAATAAAATAAAATGTATGAAAAATATAAAAATGCCTGAATTGTGTGTAAGAGCTCTGAGAATAGAAAGAATTACTAAGGGGGCTAGGCGCGTTGGCTTATGCCTGTAATCCCAGCGTTTTGGGAGGCCGAGGCGGGTGGATCATGAAGTCAAGAGATCGAGACCATCCTGGCCAACATGGTGAAACCCCATCTCTACTAAAAATACAAAACATTAGCCAGGCGTGGTGGTGTGTGCCTGTAGCCCCAGCTACTCGGGAGGCTGAGCAGAATTGCTTGAAACTGGAAAACGGAAGTTGCAGTGAGCCGAATCATGCCACTGCACTCCAGCCTGGCAATAGAGCGAGACTCCGTCTCAAAAAAAAAAAAAAGAAAGAAAGAATTACTAAGGAAACATTATAGAGATGGTAGTATAGACTATAAAGCTAAAATCAACTCTGACTGCACAGATGCCAGAGAAGATTGAAGAAAGAGGAGAGCTGCTGACAATGAAAAAAGGGAAAAGCTGAAATGCTAGTCAATTAGAGGTACTGGGAACAAATCACAAGAAGAATATGGGGCTAGGCACAGTGGCTCACCCCTCTAATCTCAGCACTGTGGGAGGCTGAGGCAGGCAGATTCCTTAAGCCCAGGAGTTTGAGACCAGCCTGGGGGACATGGCAAGACCGCCATGGGCATGATGGTGCACCCCTGTAGTTCCAACTACTCAGGAGGCCAAGGTAGGAGAATCATCTGAGCCCGGGGAGGTCGAGGCTGCAGTAAGCTGTGATCACACCATTGTACTCCAGCCTGGATGACAGAGTAAGATCCTGCCTCAAAATTTTAAAAAAGATCATGGGAAATACTGGGGACATATAGAATAAAATTTATCAATAGTGATTAAAATCTTCTAACATAGTGTATACTATGTGAATTCAGAAAATTATGTTTATGTACAAAACGTGTTTTATCTATACATGTTTAAAACTAGATTCTGAACTAACTTGGCTTTATCCTCTCAATTAACAAACTAGCAAATTGTTGCATTTAGACAATGTTTTGATTAGGTGGATACCACTACATGATGATCTACCTTCCTAGCTGGTCAGAATATTATAATCTTTATGCACTAGCTGCAGTAACTATTTAAATTACAATTAACTAAAATGAAATAATATTAAAAATTTAGGCTGAGTGCAGTGGTTCACGCCTGCAATCCTAACACTTTGGGAGGCAAAGGTGGGCGGATCACCTGAGGTCAGGAGTTTGAGACCAGCCTGGCCAACACAATGAAACCTGTCTCTATTAAAAATACAAAAATTAACTGGGCATGGTGGCGGGTGTCTTTAATCCCAGTTACTCGGGAGGCTGAGGTAAGAGTACTGCTTGAACCTGGGAGGTGGAGGTTGCAGTGAGCCGAGATTTTGCCGTTGCACTCCAGTCTGGGTGACAAGAGCGAGACTCCATAATCACACCACTGAACTCCAGCTTGGGTAATAGAGTGAGACCATGTCTCAAAAAAACAAAACCAAACAAAAAACCAAAGGTAGCCTGTTGGAAAATCAATTTCTGTTGCTCTGTTCTCTTTCTCCATGCATCACACTCTGGCTTTCTCAGAGGAAGACACTGCTTTCCTCAGGACCACCCTACTCCTGGTGCTGGTATGACCCTCCCTTTCCCCAGGTCCTTCTGTGCAGAGCATCGGAATGAAAGGGGTCAGGGCCCTTATGTGTAAACATGTTTTAAAGCATCCTCAGCTAGTGATATTTTTTACGTAATTGGTTGAACAAAATGTTTGTAATATCTGTATGTCAATGTAGTAGCAGCTAGCCAAATGGAAAAAACAATGAACCAATGGAAGCCATCAACAGCTGACACTGCTATTTCTCTTTGAATACTATTTGGAGATCTGGCAGTGAGTACAGAAAATAGATCACAAATAAAACTCAAGTCTTAGCCTATTATTATTATTATTATTATTATTTTGAGACGGAGTCTCGCTCTGTTGCCCAGGCTGGAGTACAGTGGCTCGATCTCAGCTCACTGCAACCTCCGCCCCTTGGGTTCAAGTGATTCTTTTGCCTCAGCCTCTCGAGTAGCTGGGACTACAGGTGCTTGCCACCATGCCCGGCTAATTTTTGTATTTTTAGTAGAGATGAGGTTTCACCATGTCAGCCAGGCTGGTCTCAAACTCCTGACCTCAGGTGATTCACCCGCCTTGGCCTCCCAAAGTGCTGGGATTACAGGCGTGAGCCATCGCGCTTGGCCTTAGCCTATTATTAAAAACATCTTTAGCTATAATTTTGAGTCATGTAGAGCTATAGCCATAAAAGGGGAGAATGGCCATTTCCCCCTTCATAGTCATTTTTGTAGTTGGCTTAAACAATTGCTGAAAATTAAGAATGCATTTTTTTCAACATTGTTGGTTCTCCTATTGAAGAATCTGAATGTCTTTAGGAAGCTTTTAGATATAGCCTCATCCCCCACATGCCCTGTGCTCCAATTCTGCTGGAGGTGGAGGTGTGGGGTGGGGATGACTCACAGAGAGGGGCGGGGGTGGTTGTGTAAGGTTACTGTACAGCTCGGTCTGTGGGTCCCTGCATCTTGCGGTACAGCTTCTGCAATGACGACTTTTGGTTTGGTGAGAAAGTGACCCGTGGAAAGCACGCAGTAGTCAGAGGGGACCTGTTAACCACAGCCACAGCCTCTATAGGGCAGCATGGCAGCTTTCCCACAGTGAGATTCTCCTAAGCAAGCTTGCCTTTCAGCATCAGCTATTTCATTTGATAAAAGAGCTTTTTCAATAAATGCATTGTCATCTAACAGTTTCCTTTTTCACTAATGTGAATAATTCCTTATATTTCAGGAATCTATTACACTGAGAAGTACCTTGTAAAACAATGAAACTCAGAGTCCTACTAATTGCACACATCCTATAGGATTCATGCATCTTAAAGGATACCTCTTGGCTCAAAAGAGTTGTGTACAGTTTTAAGATTATTTCTTCGACTTTTGGGGAAAGAATCACAGAATAGAGGTTCTGAGAACGGAGGCAACTTCTCTTCACATTTAATATTGGATGTTTAAAATGGTGTTCAACTCAGAATATTAACATGGTTACACTAAAGTCTTCAAAGCAGTTATAACAATAAAATAGACCGGCATGGTGGCTCACACCTGTAATCCAAGCACTTTGGAGGTCAACGTGGGCGGATCACCTGAGGTCGGGAGTTCAAGACCAGCCTGACCAACATGGTGAAACCCTGTCTTAAAAAATAAATAAAATAAATCTAAACAGGAATCATGTCTTCCTGTAACTGTGTGTTTCATATTGACATAAAATGATATTGACAATTTCGGTTTATTTCAGCTAGTATTATCTCCTTCTGGGTCAAGTACAAAGATATAGTTTCATTTGATTGCTCCACAAACACAACTGCAATAAAACTATTTAAAGTCATTATCAAAAAGCAAGCATGACACTATTTGCATATGGCACCATATTGCTAGGCTTTCTGCTGAACTGGGGTTCTTTTTTTTTTGAGACGGAGTTTTTCTCTTGTTACCCAGGCTGGAGTGCAATGGCGCGATCTCGGCTCACCGCAACCTCCGCCTCCTGGGTTCAGGCAAGTCTCCTACCTCAGCCTCCTGAGTAGCTGGGATTACAGGCACGCACCACCATGCCCAGCTGATTTTTTGTATTTTTTAGTAAAGACGGGGTTTCACCATGTTGACCAGGATGGTCTCGATCTGTTGACCTCGTGATCCACCTGCCTCGGCCTCCCAAAGTGCTGGGATTACAGGCTTGAGCCACCGCACCCGGCCAGAACTGGGGTTCTTTTGAACGTTGGAACAGTTGAAATTCTGTCACTCACCAGGAGAAATTTGCTATTAGGAAGAGTTTTGTTGGCAGTAATCTCACTCTGAAGGACTTTGCCCACTGCATTTAATTTTGTTTGACAGTGTAATATTAAAGTAAATCAAAAATTATTAAAGACAATCATTAGCTCTTCTTACCCAAATCTTCAAACCGGAAGCGTGCTGCTAGTTTTCCCCCTTGCAGACCTCCGTGTCGGATAATGCAATCCACCGTTGAATTTTTGCCATATGTGTGAACCATGAGAGTGCTGGTAGAATTACATTTCTTCCCATCAGTTTCAAATTCATGGTGGGTTCCACCTATGTAGCAATTTAAAGACGTTATGGTACGTAATGCTATTGGATGAGATTGGTTCTATTAGAGGCCAATGGCCTTGATTTCATGACAAACATTAGATTTCTAACCTCATTCTAACCTCAGCCAGTTGCTTTGTATATGCTTGGCTCTCATCACAAAGGCAAATAGATGTATGACAGTAGATGATGAGTTTCTACAAACTTTTCAGTACTGGAAAAAAATTCAAAGCTTAAGAAGATCAGCTTGATGTTGCTACGAAACACAAAGACCCAAGACCTTATTCTGGTTAAATGAATAAGATGAATTAAAGGGGAAGTCTTATAATGAAGTAGAATTGACACTACACTGGGAATCAGGTCTGGGTTTAGGTCTTTTCTCTCTAGAACTCCATTTGACCCTCAGTGTTCTCAGCTGTAAAGGGTCCTTTGCAACTCTAAGAATGTTGATTAACCAGCCAGGCACAGTCCCAGCACTTTGGGAGGCCGAGGCGGGTGGATCACCTGAAGTCAGGAGTTCGAGACCAGCCTGGCCAAATGGTGAAACCCCGTCTTTACTAAAAATACAAAAATTAACTGGGTGTCGTGGCATGTGCCTGTAATCCCAGCTCCTCCTGAGGCTGAGGCAGGAGAATTGTTTCAATCCAGGAGGCAGAGGTTGTGGTGAGCCAAGATTGCACCACTGCACTTCAGTCAGGGAGACAGAGTGAGACGCCATCTCAAAAAAAAAAAAAAAAAAAATGTTGATTACATAGATATCAAAGATAAGGTAATGCATATTGAAATGTAAGCAAACTTACTGCTAAAACAGTACGCAAGCACCATAATTAGTTGTCCTATTTCAAAGGCTCAACCTTTAGAGGCTTTGCTACAAGAATCTTTTTAATCTGTCCCTGTGGGTATGGCACAATATAGTACTAAACAATATCGGGAAGACCATATCTGTTCCAATTACATGTATTATGTTAAATGTATTTTTGATTTTGTGTCAGGGAAAAAGTTTACGCTCAGAGATATTATACTTCTGTATTATACTTATTTTAGAAAATTTTGTGAAATTTTAAAAAGTCATCATATTTCACTTTAGATTTTTTTACCTGTTTTAAACAAAACATTTTCTTTATCTGTGATTAGCCTTACAAGATTAAGGCATAATATTGATTGGTTCTAAGAATAACTTGTCTGGAAAAGAACTAATGAAATATTAAATGATGTCTTCTGGCGCCTCCTGCCACCAGAGGGTGCCAAAACATTTAAAAATCCCCTGGAAATTTGAGTAGGAAGAAAGACAAAGAAGAAAATAGAACCATTTCTGCACCTACTGGAGACCTCCATGCCATTCCCAAGTAGCCAGGTTATCTGCGGAGGGGGCTTGCTTCTCAAGGCGGAGCACATGAGTACAGCATGTTCTTCTCCATTTTCCTTTCTGATAACTGAAACTTCCAGGATTGGCTTGACAGGAGTTGCTAGAAAAAAATTGATATTTCTGTGTTTAATTAGATATGAGTCTGCATATCTCAACAAAGCACAGAGCCTAATAATCTGTAGGTGATTGTTGTAGAGTATACTCTAATTAATGAGCATATATATATATGTGTGTATATATATATATATGTTTATATATATATATATATATATATATATATATATATAGAGAGAGAGAGAGAGAGAGAGAGAGATGGAGTTTCCCTGTGTCAACCAAGCTGGAGTGCAGTGGCACGATCTCGGCTCACTACAGCCTCTGCTTCCCAGGTTCAGGCAATTCTCCTGCCTCAGCTTTCTGAGTAGCTAGGATTACAGGCGCCTGCCACCATACCCAGCTAATTTTTGTGGTTTTAGTAGTGACAGGGGTTTCTCCATGTTGGCCAGGCTGCTCTCCAACTCAGGACCTCAAGTGATCTGGCCGCCTCCACCTCCCAAAGTGCTAGGATTACAAGCGTGAGCCCCCACGCCCACCCCGTATTGTTAACTTAGTCTCTTCCAGAATAGTCAAATGAAAGGGCTTTTATGTGCCTGCAAAGCCACTTTGGCTGAAGTCAGAATGTATGTTACTCAGCATGTCATTAGTCTCTGAAAATTCCCAAACAAGCAGTGTGGCAACAATTCTTAAAATGTGACATATGACTATATTTGGTGGGTACAGCACTAGATGAGGAAGAGAGATGTGAAATCTAGTACCACCTCTGCCACCAACTAGTTGTAAGAACTTGGGCAAGTCCTCCAGCTTCTTGGTATACTACTTTTCTTATCTGTAGCATGAAGGAGTGGACTCTTTCAGCTCTAAACTTTTGCGAGTCTTATGACTCACCTCAAGGAAAGCTTCTTCTGTCCCCTCCTAACATTAAAGGTGCATTTCTCTTATAAAGGGCACATTCGTCCTTTTTCTTTATACACCTGTCTTGGAAATACTTTCCCGTTAGGCTTACTTCTTCCTCCTTCCGTTCTACTTCCACTTCAGTCCAGAACTGAACTCTTCCCCGTTTACTTAACTCATCCATCTGCCATCAAGACCTGGTAAAGGCGCTTCTTAACCCCAAATATACATTAGATGTGTCACTTGCTGGCAATACAAAGATGAAAAAGACATGACCCTTCAGGTGGCTAACAGTCTGGCTGTAGCTTCAGCCCTAAACTGTTAATGAATAGATTATGTGTTGAGAGCAATGACAGAGGTATGCATGGGGTGCAATGAGACCCCTGAAGGACACACAACCAGCCGAGCCAGGATGTGTGCTCCCTTATAAGGAGAAGACAACGCTGAGCTGAGTTCCCTTGGTTCACAAAACCCCCTGAGAGCCACCCCTTCTCAGCTATTTTCCCATGAGGCCTTCACTGCATGGCAGGCACCACACTGCAATAATTCAACAAGAGATGTCTAAGACATTCATTCGGGTGATATGTGGGACGACGTTACTTAGAGATCAATAAAAAGCAATGTTTTTAATTGATCTGTTCTGCCACATAAAGCAAAACAAGTAAGGATAGTAAGACACATACTGGACACGATTGACCATCTGTAGAGCTGAGTAAGTCCTAGGCAATTAGGAGGCTGTCACTTCCTATCTGCACCTCCCAATTCCACCCTCCTACAGAAAAGAGGAATTGTTTGGCAGAGAGGATTTGAGCAGATTAAGCAGTGCAGCTACATCTGAATTCATTCTATCTTAGGATTTGCTGTCACGAGGTTCCACTTCATTTACATACACGTTTTATTTCCCAAGCTAGTGTGCAAACTCCTTATGGGCAGAGATTGTGCCTAATTCATCTTTGATTCCCTAGGGCCTCACATGGTGCCTGGCACATAGTCACAGCTCATCAAATATTAATTTTCTTTTCTTTTAGGTCCCCGGAGAGAAAATTTAGTTGCCGTCAAAGACAAATTTCACAAGTTCACAGTTCAATCTAGGGCTTACTTCTCAAAATGCTCTCTTCTGTTTCCTTTCAATAAAAGATGGCAGAGGTGTCCCAGGCAATGCCTTGCTCTAGGCAACATTTTTAAACTAAAAGGTTAAGTTTTAAAATGTTATATCGTGTTCCTATCCATATTGTTCCCATGCTGGGTTTACTTGCAGGTACCTACCCAGCACAATCACTTTCACTTCCTTAGTGCTCACGGAGTCGCTGTAATGCAAACACTTGTACACGCCTTCATCTTGCAGGGTCACATTAGGCACGCTGATGGAGAGCTGATTGGCCGAGTAATGAAGAAGCTGGTACTTGGAATTTTTAAAAGCTGTACAACAGGGAAATAGAGTGTCATGAGGAAAGGTATACGATGAACACAGATTGATCATTCACAGGAGTAGCTTTTGATTTTTAGACCTGTTTTTTTTTCGAGACGGAGTCTTGCTCTGTTGCCCAGGCTGGAGTACAGTGGCATGATCTCGGGTCACTGCAAACTTTGCCTCCCAGGTTCAAGCAATTCTCATGACAGCCTCCCAGGTAGCTGGGACTACAGGCATGCACCACCACACTTGGTTAATTTTTTATGTGTTAGTCGAGATAGGCTTTTACCACTTTGGCCAGGCTGGTCTAGAACTTATGAGCTCAAGCAATCCACCCACCTCGGCTCCCCAAAATGTTAGGATTACGGGCGTAAGCCACCATGCCTGGCCTGTTTTCACACTTTAAAGGCACAAATTGAGCTGCCTTCCAAATTCAACAGTCAGTAGTTGATGCCTCTCAAAGTTACTTTAGGAAATGGAATATTTTGATAGTGAGATAGTGAGCTCTGTGACTTAAACAAGTTGTTTTATTTGTGCCTGTAGGAAGGTAAAAACACTATGCAGATGAGGGATTCAGGTTGCAGAAGTAGTTTCTATTTTAAAAATATTTTTAGGCCGGGGCAGTGGCTCATACCTGTAATCCCAGCACTTTGGGAGACTGAGGCAGGCAGATCACCTGAGGTCGGGAGTTCAAGACCAACCTGACCAACACGGAGAAACCCTGTCTCTACCAAAAATACAAAATTAGCCGGGCATGGTGGCGCATGCCTGTAATCCCAGCTACTCGGGAGGCTAAGGCAGGAGAATCACTTGAACGAGGTAGAGGTGGCAGTGAGCAGAGATCGTGCCATTGCACTCCATCCTGGGCAGCAAAAGCAAAACTCCATCTCAAAACAAACAAACAAAAAAATTTAACGGAAAATGCCATTTACATCTTTGAAATCTGATTCATTTGAGATTATCCGGTCACAATGCGTGTGAAGAATGGAAGGTAAATGCATTAATAAATGCACCAATAAATGCACCAACCGATAAGGGATTTTTATTTTGTATTTTAAATGTTTGGAAAGTAAATGCCTTGATAAATGCACTAATTGATAAGTGCTTTGTATTTTTTATTTTAAAGTTTGTTATTATCTGAAATTTCCCACAGATTCTGACTTC
This sequence comes from Sapajus apella, assembly GCF_009761245.1. Classification (NCBI taxonomy): domain Eukaryota; kingdom Metazoa; phylum Chordata; class Mammalia; order Primates; family Cebidae; genus Sapajus; species Sapajus apella. Next base: position 12,435,860 of record NW_022436956.1, read on the forward strand.
ATCCTTCCAGGTATTTAGCCAATGGCAAAAAATACTTAGCTCCAGAAAGTTCCAGCCAATATCAAGTGTTTCTCTTGATGGTGTAATGACCTGGGATTCCTATCTAAGGTCAAAACTCCTTTAGCAAATCAGAGGCTCCTGACATGAGTGTTTTCATCTGTTCATTTTTGTTTTCCACTGTTAAGATGTATAATATAAACAAGTCTACGATAGATAGCTAAGCCTTGAACAACTGATCAAGGAAGGTGTTCCTTATCTGGAACAATATGTACCCTGGGGCACTGACAGTATATGAATTAGAATTTAGGGGTTCTCAGTCTCTGCTCCATTGACATTTGAGTCAATAGTTCTTTGGTTGTGGGGCTGCCCTGTACATTGCAGGATGTTTGCAGCATCCTTGGCCTCGACCCACTAGATGCCAGAAGCACTGCCTGCTTTCTACATGCGACACAATCAAAACTATCTCCAGACTGTCCGGCGTCCACTGGAAGGCAAGAGCAGTAACTGAGCTAGATCAAGCCATTCTGCTGCAGAAATCCAAGAGTGTCCCTCTTCTCCCAGTTTGCCAAAACCAAAGCCAAAACAGCAAAAAGCATTATTTCACAGAATTATCTCTATTTAAAATTTTTTTCTCTCAGAACTTTTAACAATTAGTGTTTACTTCTACTGGAATCTAGTATTACTAGTTGTTTTAGCTTGAAATAATATATTTCTTTATGTTAACATATCAGTATCTAATAATGCTTTCAAAGCACATAACTTTTTTTTTGAGACAGAATCTTGCTCTGTTGCCCAGGCTGGAGTGCAGTGGCACTATTTCAGCATCCCTGCAACTGTCATCTCCTGGGTTCCAGTGATTCTTCTGCCTCAGTCTTCCCCAGTAGTCGGGAGTATGGGGGTGTGCCACCACACTCAGCTAATATTTTTGTATTTTTAGTAGAGACTGGGTTTCACCATGTTGGCCAGGCTGGTCTTGAACTCCTGACCTCAGATGATCCCCCCCTCCTAAGCCTCCCATAGTGCTGGGATTATAAGCATGAGCCACGCTGCCCAGCCAGCATATGACATGTTTTAAGAGGCTCTGCTTTATAAATAAGAATGAAATGTGCTGTTTTAGACTTTTCCAAGTATTTGGTGGTTAGGAATATTAAACGGAAATAGAAAATGATCTAGGGTTTCGTAAAACCCTGCTTAAAGTCAAAGGGATGAAACCAAGAGATTTTTAAGAGTCTTTTTCCATCTCAGACGTCTTGCACTTTCTTCGTGTGTGTTTGTGAAGAGAAAAATGACTGCCCTCATTTCCACTGTAATACCTCCTGTCTATTTCTGTTGCTTAGAAATCTTGATTTTATGTTAAGACCACCAGGAGAAAAAGAGCTATCTGGAAGGGAGCTTTGTAATGTGCCTTTGAATTGCACGGATGGAAAACGGAGCAGCTGGCTTCCTATGTGGGATGGCGGTGGCTGCATGAGGACGGTGCCCCCAGTCCGTTGGCTGCCTGTGGTTTATTGTGCTGTGGCTGTGTGATGGTTACCGAGAGCGAAAAAGTGATGTGAGTGTCGGGTGGGGACATGGAAATGTGCTTTGTAATTTGAGCCCCTTTTAACAACCATTCCGGTGGGGTTTCCATTTCACAGTTCCTGCCCCGCAGCAAGCAGCCTCGTCTAAAGCAACAGGCTTCGGAGGTGTGATTCACGTGTAACAGTAGGTGGGCTGAGCCCACCCCTTGGGTGACTCATGCAGGCTTTCTCTCCCACCAACCTGTCCCACTGGAAAATCCCTCAGTTTGAAGTCTGGTGGCATTTTTTTCTCTTTCTTTCACTTACCAGGATACTCATTTAAAAAAATGGTGAAGCCTGTGGGGGTCAGCCACTGCAGGGAGGAGGTCTTCTTCAGATAAGTGACACACTTCAGCGTGAGTGTCTGGCCTTCCTCCACGGTGATGGTTTCTGTGTGGTTAGCCAGAGAGGCCTCTGTGGAGGAAGAGAAATGGGGGCGATCAGGCCGGGGGTGGGGTAGCACACTGTCTCAGGGATCTTGTCTCGTTCATTCATTCAATCACGTATTATCTATTTCTTTTAGAAACCAAAAAAATTAGCAAATACAGAAAAAAAAAAAACTGTGAGTTAAGAACTCAGAGTAGGAGCAGTAATGACGCCTCTTGAAGAAGGGAACCCTGGAACCAGGTCTGAAGGAAGGGGTAGGATTTTGACGGAAGAAAGGGAAGTTCAAACTACAGTTTGACAGGTGTGGGGCACTTGCTCTGCCATATGCCAGGAACTGTGCCAGGCCATTTACCTGTATTTAATTTAACTTTTTAAATATTTATTTATTTATTTTTGAGACAGAGTCTTGCTCTGTCACCCAGGCTGGAGTACAGTGGCGCAATCTCGACTCACTGCATCCTCCACGTCCCGGGTTCAAGCGACTCTCATGCCTCAGCCTCCCAAGTAGCTAGGATTACAGGCATGCACCACCATGCCAGGCTAGTTTCTGTGTTTTTAGTAGAGATGCAGTTTCATCATGTTGGTCTGGCTGGTCTCGAACTCCTGACCTCAGTCTCAGTCTGAGGTCTCAGTCTCCCAAAGTGCTGGGATTACAGGTGTGAGCCACTGTGCTCGGCTGGAATTTAATTTTCAAACTAATCCTAGAAAGGAAGAACTATGCTCACTTTACAGACCAGGGAACAGAGGCTCAAGGTCACAGCGATCATGGAGCTGGGATCTGTACCCTGGGCTGTGGATGCCAAGGCATGCTTATGTAACTACGTCAGCCTATCTAAGCCACAAGACCCCAGAAAAGTAAGCCTTTCTGGCATCAGCTTATAAAATAAGCATCTAGTACTTTCAAGTTGTATGTCTAGGATTCTAAGAAAGAATATTACTATCAGGGTGCTCTGGTGAACTATGGAGTTGCCCCTCGGGGCAAGTAGCTAAGCCCCACCTGTCTGAGAGCGTCTCCGCCACAGGGTGGATGATCTAAGATCTCATTCAGTTCCATATTCCATAGCCCAGATTTCTCCAGACAAACACAAGAGTCTAATTTCTCCAAATCACAACCCCCCGAAAATGATGAACAATTGGTTCTAAGCAGCTGCACATTTATCTCCCCAAGAAAGAAGTTGATGGAAAATAAACTGGCGTTCCTGCTGATTTGGCATGCTTATTGTCATTCATTATTTCTTCATATTTTAAATTATTTTTCCTGAGGAAAAGACAATTCTTATCAATGAAGGTATAAAACACGTTTATAAACAGAAGAATGCCATGGGGTTATACGTTACGAATAGCAAACGTAACAAGTTTTACTGAATCATCTTTAACCTTAACAACGACGACGACAAAGAAACCAGGAGAGTTTATTTTTTTGTGATAAATTTCAAGTATGAGGAAAAGTGCTTTGGAGAGCTCTGGGAATTAATTGGTGTCTACTTTTTTGTTTGTTACATTCCTAGGTCATTAATTTGAATCTTGCCTCTAGCAGAAATAACTCAGAATTATTGTATTGTATTCACGTAAGCTTTCATGGGAAACCGTTTGCTTGAGTTCTAATGGAAAAACACCCATATCATCCACCAATACCATAATGAACAACAAGGAGGCAATACAAAGAGATCTGTGCTTTCAAAAAAAGCATTGAGGCATAAGGCCAGAATTCTGCTTAGGTTTGGCCATTTGGAAATATTCTCATCTGTGACACCAATCCATAATTGAGTAAGTAATAAGAATAATGTTAAAAGAGAATGACAATAGAATTTCTTCTAAGGGATTTTGCTGATAATAAAGATTTAAAAAGCCATCGAGTCCCTATTCTGTGTCCTCATGACATCCGTATCAGCCAGTGGTCCTCCACCTTGGCAGTATGCTAGACTCACTCAGGAAGTTTGTGTCCTGCCCTCCTCATTCACTACTAATTAACTTGGAATTCTTGGTGGGGCCCCCACATCAGTTCTCCTGACCCCACGCCTAAGTGTTCAGAGCATCCGGTTCCCAAAGCACACAGTTGCAACACAATGAATAAAAATCTGTGGATGCTCCTCAGATACTTGGGACCAACTCTCTGCTGCTTCAAGAACCACATGGAACAGGAAGATGAGTATCCGTCTCACTTTCAAAGACTTCCAGAAGACACTCTACCATACCACTGTGTCCAACCCCTTACGCCCTTAGTCGGACTGGGCCCTCTGAAGATAAATGTCTTTTCCATAGCATGGTCAAATAATTTAAAAAGCTACACCTTTAGTTTCATTATCATTTCTTCACCATTTCCCAACAGCCACATGTGAATATGCTGTAGTTTGTCGATGTCCTTCCTAAAATATACCTCTCTGTATGGGACAGGGGACTCACATGTCATCAGAGCTGGCTAGAGCATAGGGGGACATTCACTCGCATCACCACTGATCCTCTGGACTGCCTTGTTCTATTAACCCCAGGGTTTCACTCTTGAGCTGTAACATCTTACTAGGCCCCTATTTAGGTAATCACCCAAAACACCCAGATCTTTTTCAGACAATTTGTGTCACATCACATCTCCCTATCCTGTGTTGATGATGCATTTCATTTTGGAACCAAAGTTCAGATTTCATATTCTCCCTAGATCAGTCTTATTTCGTAAGTTTGGACGGAGGGTTCAGGTTTTCTGAGAACATTTTGGCTCTTGATTGTGTTATCTGTCAATAGACCCCTAGGCTTTGTACCATCTGAACTTGTTGCAGAGAGGAGCAGTTTATAATCACGTCTGTGTCCCTAACCTGGGTGGAATATGATGCAATGGGTAACTCACATGCACATGAGCCAAATTGACTGAGTTAGAATCCTGCTCCTCCACTACTAACACCACGAACTTGGGAAATATCTGTGTGTCAGTTTCCTTACCATAAAAACAGGAAAAACAACAGTATTCATCTCATGGAGTCGTTGAGACAATTTAAAAAAACATGTAAAAAACCTAGTATAGTACTTAGTCCATAGTCAGCATAACATGCTGCTCTTACTTGGTAAATAGTGCATAATGATTATTTGAAGAACTGAACTGACTCTTACTTTACAAAGGAAAGTGGAAAGTGTCAGTGTCAAAAGACAAAGCCTTGTAGCTCTGAAGCGCTTCACTAGGGACCTCCTTCCCCAGTGTTACGGTACTATTTATTATTAAACATTCCAAGGTTCTAGTAGACATTGAGGAAGAAGCAGTTTCAGTCACAGTAAACCTAAATTGGAACAGTTCAAGAGGATTAAAGATTTTGAGGAGCAAACTATGATAATGAGTTCTTTTTATTTTGGACCTTAGATTTCAGCCAAGGGTGTAATCATCACTTTTCTGACAATCAGTAAGAAGTTCAAAAGGCATTTCAAACCTAACAAGTACAACACAGACTCTTGATTCTCTCCCACTAAATGTGTTATTTTAGATTTCACCACCAGCAAATAGCCCAGTTACTCGGGCCCAAACCCAATCACTCTGTAAAGAATGTGTCGTTATTCCCATTTCACAGATGAAGATATCAAAGCTCAGAGGTTAAGTAGTTTTTGAGCCAAGATTTGAATCTAGAACGAATTTCCACAGCACTGCGATGCTTCTTGTTTTACTCAATTACTCAGTTCTTAAGGCCGGGCTCGGTGGCTCAAGCCTGTAATCCCAGCACTGTGGGAGGCCGAGGCGGGTGGATCACGAGGTCAAGAGATCGAGACCATCCTGGTCAACAAGGTGAAACCTTGTCTCTACTAAAAATACAAAAATTAGCTGGGCATGGTGGTGCGTGCCTGTAATCCCAGCTACTCAGGAGGCTGAGGCAGGAGAATTGCCTGAACCCAGGAGGCGGAGGTTGCGGTGAGCCGAGATCGCGCCATTGCACTCCAGCCTGGGTAACATGAGTGAAACTCCGCCTCAAAAAAAAAAAAAAAAAAAAAAAAAATTACTCAGTTCTTGTGCACTGTCCCGATTCCTATAAACAGACTGAAGTTTCTAGAGAATGACGACGTTTTATATTTCTCTAAAATTCATTCCTTACAGAAACTATTACAATACGAGCTTGAAATTTACTGGCTTAATGCCAGTTTTCACGACAGCACTATAACATAGATAATTGATAGATACCTTTGCTCTCCTGTTGCTAACAAAGATACTGAGAAACAGGAAGTTAGTTACTGGAAGAAAGTTACATATTGAATCAATGATAGAATAAAGACTAGTGTTAAGAAACATGCCCTAATTTCCTCCTTGGGGACCGACATTGACATGTTTTGCCAGTGTCCTTACCTTTGGTAAAGTGATGGTCTGAACAGAAAGCCTGCATTGGGTAAGATGGGGGTGGTGAGATTTATCTGCAGCCTGTTTAGGAATAAATGTCTTCCATTTTAAGGATGTATGATATCATTTGTCTCTTTCTTGGTATGCGTGCTTATGAATTAAATAGTGTAATTTAACTCTTACAACATTTAAAAATTGTGACGAAACATAGTTTGGCTTTTTATTACACGCTAAAGTACTGTATGTCTTAAGATTAACGTCTGCACTTGCTGCTGAGAATTCGGTATCAGACTGCTAACCAGACTGACCACACCATAGATGCCTGAGTTTCACATGGAAAAGGCTGCGTTTGAGGCATAGGATTTTAGCTGTTTCCTTTACTCTTTGCACCAAGGCTTGCTTTTGGCTTTACAGGTCTGCTTATCTTGCAGTATTATCATGTAGACCCCATATTCGATTTAGAAACAGGAAATCACTGTAGAAAGGAAGAATAGCCCCAGTGAGAAGCCACAGACTCACCCAGCTTTGCTTACACTGTAGTGCTTAGAAATATGTTTCAATGTCTTTAGTTTTGTTAAAGATGGAAGAGCAGGATGCTGTGCCTAAGTTTTGGTGGTATATTTTCCCGGGAAACATTCCCTACGATCTTCTCATTGCCATTGGAAACTAAATTGGAACTTCTTTTGAATTTCCTTTCACTTAAGTTTGGAGTCAGACTTTCACCTTTGTTGTCAGAGATATGGGGTGTGAGGTATCTTCCTTGCTTACCACTTCCTCCTCTGCAGGCTCTAAAGACGTGTATATCCCCATTCACTTTTAAGCTTTCCTATTGGACCCTGAGTTCCGTACACCTACTGTCTAGCCCTCTCTGAGCTTCAGAGTTCTTATCTGCAAATTAGCCCTGGATGGCTCCCCATGTGCTGAGCATACAGAGCTTGACAATGAGTGATTGTGGTGTTTCTCCTATGAGGTCACCACTTCCTACTGGTAGGTCATGTTTACGGAATGGATTATTGACTTCCGGGCTTTGTCATTATCTCTGTGACTGAATTCATCCATCCATGCATAGCCATATGTGATGAGATTGCTAGCTGATCCTGGGGCTATCGATTGTGACTGGTTTGTATGTGGAAATGGAGCCTGTGACCTTCACCTTCGTCACCACCCCGAATCCCATGAATGAATTGTCCTATCAGTGGATGGCTTTAAACCAAATCACATGTGATCTACTCCCAAACAAAAGGACAAGCAGCAGTAACAGCCACCTACCAAAGTGCACATAGACAAAACCAGTGCAGTTCTTAAGATTCTTTGGTTTTTCCCAATACTTTGAAAGCTTGCATGTGCAATCTTTACCTCTACTATAGATTATCATGGTAAACGGAGAAAAGAATAAAATATTATTTCCCTTTCTTGCCTTAGTAGCTAAATTTTTACGTGCAATAAATTTAAAACCAGAGCAGAGCAAGCCTGTCCTGCAAGGACTCCAAACTCTACGTGTCCCATTGGAACTCATTATCTCTATTGACCCCATGCTCCACCCATGTCTAACACAGATATACCACCTGCCCCATTCTAGAGTTCCCTTATATTAATGTCATCACCAGATATTTGAGAGGTGCCCTAAACTCTTCTTTCTCAAAAACATGTCTTTAATCAATTTATTTCCCTTTTATCACTGTTATTGCTGCGTTAGTTAAGTTCTTCATTTCTTTCCTGGACCATTGCAATAACTTCCTTCTAGTCTCTCTTCTCTCTAATTCATCATCCTCATCTACTTCTAGGATTACATTCTAAAAACATGAATTTGAGGCTGGCGCGGTGGCTCACGTCTGTAATCCCAGCACTTTGGGAGGCTGAGGCGGGTGGATCGCCTGAGGTCGGGAATTCGAGACCAGCCTGGCCAACATTGTGAAACCCTGTCTCTACTAAAAATTGCAAAAAAGTAGCCAGGCATGGTGGTAGATGCCTGTAATCTCAGCTACTCAGGAGGCTGAGGCAGGAGAATCGCTTGAACTTGGGAGGCGGAGGTTGCAGTGAGCCAAGATCACACCATTGCACCCCAGCCTGGGCAACGAGAGCGAAATTCCATCTCAAAAAACAAAAAGCATGAATTTGATTATGTCTCTTCCTTCATTCAAATATTTGCTATGGCTTCCATGGCCTATGGGAATCAGGCCCGAATTCCAGCCAACTTGACTCCTGTGTTCTCCTCCCTTGTCATGTCCTGATACTCCTCTTCAGATAGTCCTTGTACATGGCCACTTGCTGTTTCCAGAAAGTTCTAGGCTCCAGAAGATAGTGTGTCTTTGTCTATGATGTTCTCTTGGCCTAGAATGCTTTTCTCATCTCCTTCAAGACTCAACGTTAAGACTCAACTCAAGACTCAACTCAAAGACTCAACTCAAATTACACAACTTTTGTCAAAACTTCCAAAACAGGCCTTAGCCTCCCTCTTCTCCATAATGTCTTTCCTCTAGTTTCCCAAAGGCTTGAGATACACCTTTATTATAGCACTTAGTACATTTATTTATTTATTTATTTATTTATTTATTTATTTATTTTTTGAGACGGAGTTTCGCTCTTGTTACCCAGGCTGGAGTGCAATGGCGCGATCTCGGCTCACCGCAACCTCCGCCTCCTGGGTTCAGGCAATTCTCCTGCCCCAGCTACTCAGGAGGCTGAGGCAGGAGAATTGCCTGAACCCAGGAGGCGGAGGTTGCGGTGAGCCTCCTGAGTAGCTGGGATTACAGGCATGCGCCACCATGCCCAGCTAATTTTTTGTATTTTTAGTAGAGACGGGGTTTCACCATGTTGACCAGGATGGTCTCGATCTCTTGACCTCGTGATCCACCCGCCTCGGCCTCCCAAAGTGCTGGGATTACAGGCTTGAGCCACCGCGCCCGGCCCCAGTACATTTATAATTAGTTGCTTACAGGTGTTTTTCTGTAGATAGATTACAAACTCCTCATGGAAAAGTTGTTTGCCATTTACTCATTTTAGCATAATGAAGATTTTTGATATTGATTGAATTAATGGATAAAAATGAGTAAACGTATATATTTCAGAATAAATATTTTAATAGGATGCTAACTTTTCTCTTTAACTCTTATGTCAAATAACAAAGACGAGGTCTACATTAAAGCCATAGACATGTAATACATCAATTCTCACATCAGAGCCCTAGTTACATGACTGTTATGAGGTATTAAGGAAAAATGTGTTTTAGATCATTACCAAAAAAAGATTTTTATTATTTTTAGATTGAATCAATAGATAAAATTGCAGGTATAAAAATAAATCAGACTTGTCAGAATCAAATTATTTTTAGTACATTTTAAAGAAGCTGTCTCAACATGTCATCTAACATGTGACTTTTTCCTGGGCAAATGAAGTATAAAAAGAACTGCTCAATTTGCAATTTTTCTCTGTTTTCTGCATCCTACGCTCCACAAAACAACCAAAATAGAGGGTTCAAAATTCGTTGGATTTGACATTTTCGTTGTTTACAATGTAAGTTAATGGGATGAATTTTGAAAAATGATTCACTTTTATTGTGTCTGTGTTTTTTTAACCAATCCTAAGACTATTCCGGGAGTAGCCTTGAAAAGAGGGCAGGCTCTGAGATTATGTGACTTTTTTTTTGCCATAAATTTTTGGCAGCCATAGAAGTTACACTGTAGAAGCAGTCACAGTGATCTTCCCATCATTTAATTTGCTAAAATCAGCTGACAATTTATAGCTTTGCCAAAATTGATGATGTGTGGCCTTTTTGCTGACAAGAAAGCAGCAGGGTCAACTACTCTCCTAATTACATCTGTGATGGGCTTGAGCAAGGTTAGGTCGGGGCGGCAGCCACTGCTCAAATGCCACTGAGCTCAGATGCCCTCGAGGGGCCCCTTGAACGAGTTTTCAAATTAGGACTCTGCAATATTGAATCCTCCAAATTGTGCAGTGGTTTTCAAACTTTTGATCCACATTAATAAACACATTTTCTATCACAATCTAGTACACACACACATACACACAAAAACACGTTAATTAAAAGTTTCATGAGGCTGGAGGCGGTGGCTCACGCCTGTAATCCCAGCACTTTGGGAGGCCGAGGCGGGCGGATCACGAGGTCAGGAGATCAAGACCATCCGGACCAAAATGGTGAAACCCCATCTCTACTAAAAAAAATACAAAAAAATTAGCTGGCCATGGCAGTGCACACCTGTAGTCCCAGCTACTCACGAGGCTGAAGCAGGAGAATTGCTTGAACCCAAGAGGCGGAGATTGCAGTGAGCCGAGATCTCGCCACTGCACTACAGCCTGGGCGATAGCGCCAGGCTGTGTCTCAAAAAAAAAAAAAAAGTTTTATGAAATAAATAATTTTACTATCTGCTTCATAGGCTGATATTTATGTTGACATATTCTAGCTTTGAACCTTGGACAGGTTACCTAACTATTTCTCCTTTTTTTTAAACCTACCTTTTACCCCAATTTTCTCATCTTTAAATTGGGGATGTTACTTCCTACTTCAGTACTTTTGCTATAATTACATGAAATTAACATAGAGTACTCAGCACTGTGCATGGCACAATAAATACTTTTCCTCTCTATATAAATAGTATTTGAATAATTTAGGTTTACCTTGAAACATAATTTTTGCTAGTTATTTAACAAATGTGTTTTTATGAGTTATTTTTTATGAGGCAATAACTCAAAGCCTGAAAAAGTTAAGGTCAGTTAAAGGCTTTAAACTTTGGAATAATTAAAATCATCCTAATTTTAGCTGTCTAAATGTACTCTTTCTGAATGTATTAGCTATTCTTTAAGCCACTTATTGAAGAAACTAATATTATTCATTACCAAAATTGAATACTTATTAAGTGCCTTAGGGTACAGGGACCAAAAAAAGAAGGCACTAATTGAGGTATATGAAACAGGGAATTGAAGTACTATGTAAAATAGGAAATCTAGCTTTTTAAAGTAGCATCCTTCAGATGCCATTCTAGATTGAATGTAGATTTAGAAGGATAGGTGCATTTCATGAAACGCAGGTTCAATATTTGGAAACAAACACACAAAAAGCAAAATTTTTGAGTGGCTTTATGAGTGATTTCCTTTGCATGAATCTGATACAAGTTGTAATCAGAGACTGAGGGACAAGAGCCACTTCCTACACCCCTGCCCCCACTTTGGGTAGAAAATAATTTGACCCGCTCCAAAAAGTAGAAAACTGTCTCTATCCTTAATTTTCATATGCTACATTAGAATTAAACACTAAAACCCAAGTTTGAAAATTATAGTAAAATGTACAGTATATCTTATTCTTTAAAAATAAACACAAGGTTTTCATTGGTATCATTATTACCTCTGAGCTAAATAAGAGTTGTACGGTGCTTTATCATTTTTAAAGTGTTTTCACATTTGAAATTTGATCCTTCTAACAATCCAGGGAGTATGGTGGATCAAACATTTTTATCATTTTCATTTCAAGATGCAGAAACTGAGTTTCAAAGAGATTAAATCATGTGGCTAAGATTTATATAGCAAGGAAATTTTAAAATTCAATACGGATGCTCTTTCAACTAGTATACCCTTAAAAGACAGAGCCTAATAAGCTTGTTACATCTTGCCATAACATGGGACCCACAGAGACACACACTGTAAGGATCCCTTCTATACCCTTTAGCCATTCAACAAGAGATGAAATAAATGCAGTAGCATCCCTCAGATGTGTGATTTGAGCATGGCTTGGAAAGTATTATCAGTCACCTGAGTTGTCTTCTACAGTGGCTCCTCTGTGAAAGCAGTTGACTGACTGATGGGTAGATTTGGCAAAACATTAAGTCAGCTGAGCAACAACAACAAAAAATAATTCTAAGTCCTTACCTTGTAAATGGAACCAGGCCAGCAAGCTGAAAACACTCCACCACATATTGTGCTGTGCTGCTGTGACGCTTTGTCAACTTCCTCTAGCTTCTGTGACAAATGGAGCTGAATAGTTTCTTTTGAAGGGGGAGAGGCAGTAGCTCTGTGACCTCATGTGTATCAACTCCTCCATCTGTCTGGAAGCCCCCTCTTAGTTAGCTGCCCCCAAAACACCTCCCGGTGGAACATATTGGGGACCACATGTATTTTCTTGATGGGAGAGAGGTGTGAGTGATGTGTTGATGACAAAAATTGTTTTACCACAAGTGGGTAGTATTGGTAAATCAACTAGTTGCAAGGTTTTTAGAGGGAGGAAGAGTGGGAGAGATACTGTAAAATGTCCCTGTCTAGTGATGTCATCCTTATTTTTACTTTTCTAGTTTATTAGATAATTAGACAATTTTTGCTCAATCTTTGTAAATATTTTCTTTCTAATGCTGACATCAATTTATAATTGTTATCAGGGATGAATTCATCTATTCATATATATACTCATTTTTGAAATCTATATATCTGTCTACCCACCTATCCACCCATCTTTTCATCTATCTACTCATAAATCTTTCCACTCGTCCATCCATCCATCCATCCATCCACCCATCCATCCATTTACCCATCTACCTATTCATCCATCCATCAACCCACTCACTCATGTATTACCTGCCCATTCATTCTCCCTCCATCTACCTCTCCATCCATCCATTTATCCATCCATCCATTCACCCACCCATCTATCCATCCATCAATCTGTCCATCACCTATTCATTCATTCACCCACCCATCTATATATACATGCATACACTCATCCAGCCACCCAACCACCCATCCCTCTACCCACCACCCGTTCATCCATCCATCCACCCACCCACTCATCCATTCACTCACCCATCTATCTATACATATGTACATCCATCCACCCATCATCCTTCTTTCTATCCACCCATTCATCTTTTCACCTATACAGCATCTAGTATGCACTTTTTTGAGACATGCTTAAATAAAAAACATAAATTCCTTTTTTTAGGAGAATATAATCTAGTTGGGGAGATAATGTACATATGAACAATTTTGGTATTTAATTTTCATTAATTGCACAAATTGAGATAGCTGTAATTTAATTTTTCCAGGGACACACAGAAAGGATTAGTAGGCTTATGTTTAGAAAACAAAGATCAGCCTGCAATGCCTGAAAATTTTAAAGAAAACACTACTTACTAGTTCTAATTGAAATTTGTGTTAATATTCTGATAAATTTGATGATAGTTTGGGTAGGAAAAATCTTGCCCATTAAAAATGTCTTTCAAATATTTTGTTGGCTAGGCACAGTGGCTCATGCCTGTAATCCTAGCATTTTGGGAAGCTGAGGTGTGAGGATCACTTGAGTCCAGGAGTTCAAGACCAACCTGGGCAACATAGCAAGCCCCCATCTCTGCAAAAAAATACAAAAATTAGCTAAGCACGGTAGCACATGCCTGTAGTTCCAGAAACTTGGGAGGCTAAGGTGGAAGGATTGCTTGAACCCAGAAGGTTGAGGCTTCAGAGAGCCGCGGTCACACCACTGCACTGCAATCTGGGTAAGAAAGTGAGACCTTGTATGAAAAAATAAAAATTAAAAAACAAAAAAACCAGAAATATTTTGTCTTTCAAATTTTTTTCAGTTTTTCATTTTTCTCCCCTTTGCTCCTAACATTCCATCCAGGAACTTCTAATTTTTATACTTGCCCTCAGCGGAAGAGAACAGTTTACCCAGGATCACACCTCCTCCATAGGGCATCCATGAGGGGATCTCAAGGTCCTTCTCCCTTGCCTTGAAGTGCAGCAACTCTGAAGTTCCCCACGGGATCAGAATCAGCTGAGATCTTTGCTGCAACTGCATCTCAGTCCAGCTTCTATCAAGTCCCCATCTTGCTTTCCTTCTTGTCACCAAGAGTACTTGCCTATAAACTTCTGCACACAAATCTCTGTCTCAGCGTGTTTTCCAGGAACCTGACCCACAAAAGCATTTGACATGGGCTGTCAATGAGTGAGTGAATGAAAGACTAAACGGACTCCTTATTTGAGATGTAAATGCTACTCTTTTTGCTCAGAAGTCTAGAAGTATGTTTGACTTACAGTTTCCCCAGAGCATTAAAGAAGAGCTTGCTTTAAATTGCACTTCGGGCAATGGTGAATGTTTCCTTTTCATCCATGGATGCCGTATTCACCTGGTTGAAAACCTTGGCAAATGTCACAATAGTCCACTGGACTCGGATATTAAGAACGGTTGGTGGGGGAAACGCTACAAGGTGGACTTGTGGAAGACATACACTGTGCTTTGCAGGGTCCCTGCTCTCATTGCCCCCACTTCAACCTACAGCTCATGGAGTATTCAACGGGAGAGGGCAGCAGATTGTGGTTGCTCACTGAGCTGGGGAGAAAAAGATGAGGCTGGAGGGTCTACCTGTTTTCTAATGGGAAAGAGTCTACTGACCACCTTGTATGGGGGAGACCTTACAACTGAGAGCTAGTTTGTCATTTTGATCTCCATTTTATGAAATCTTCATCTTCTGTTTCAGTACTAATAGGAAGTAACACTTGGTGGAGTGGCAGAGAGGGGACCGATTTTCGAGAAATAAACAAACATCCTCTCTATTTCTCATCCTTACCCTGTCAAGCTGAGTTTTGGGGATGAGGGAGGTGCAAATGTGAAAAGGAAGACATTTATTAAATAGGCTAAAGATGAACTGTTTTAAGGGTCAGAAAACAGGGGATTTCCCTATGTGTAGAAGCCACTGGGTTTTTTTGTTGTTGTTGCATTTACAAAGGGGCCTACACTTTCTTCTTGACCTTTCACAGCTCCTGTGAAGAATCGTGGCCTTTCCCAAGGTCAGACTGGCTGAGTAAGAGCAATGCCTTCTGGGATAAGGTTCCTCCATACCATGCCTGTAATCTATACATAGGATTGTATTTAGGAGTAGGGGAGGTTAATCTTTAACCTCCAGACCTGGTCAGGGGTGCCAGCCAGTTCTTCCACTGACCTCATCTGGCTGACTTTGAACTTTCATTTCCTTCTTTTCTCCTAAGCACAGGCTGAGGGAAGGGGGTCTTCCTCATTTTCCCCCTTTGAGAACCTCACTTATTTATTAGTGAGGGTTTTTACCCTCTTCCTCACTATCCTGGTCATTTGACGATACCGATTGATAATGATTCATGTAATATGCTTGAGCTGAAGATTTTGGTGAACTATGGTAGTGACTAAACCTTTAATTGTTCGAAGGAATACAGGCAATAAACAGGGGAACAACAAGCATGCACCTATTACCAGCACCACACCTATTATGAGGGTTTTAAATCCTCCTAAAGCTGGGAACCATTTTCCAAACATAGATCCGGGGTTAAACCCGTGCCAAACTTGTACCGGCACATGGGCTACCTTTGTCATATCTCTTAAAATATTTTCAACTGCCTGGCCTTGATTATCTATATGCAGGTAACAATTGGTTAAATTGAATTTTCTACAAACTCCTCCTTCGGCCACCAGCTAGCAGTCTAGTGCTAGTCGACTTTGGTAAATAGCATTTCTCATTTGAGTTTCTTGCCGGGCCAAAAGGGTTAAAGCTTTACCAGTTTTACTGGTGATTATTTTTAAGGCAGCTTATAATCAGATAATGAGGTTGATTGTATGAATTGGGGTCTGGTGTCCTCATGAGCTGTCCTGTACCCATGTAGCAGGCCCATAATATTGTATGATCCTTTTAGGAGGCCATCTGTCATCTTTCCAGTTTCCTATAGACACACTTCTTGGTTCCCAGGGAGATGTATAAATGGGGCAGTCTAACAATTTGCCTGTCTTGACGGGCAATAAGAAGAAAGAGGGTTTAATGGTGTCTATGACACAGCTGCTGGTCCATTTCTCAGGCAGCTGCACGTACGCTCTGTGCCCGCCTATCCAATACAACCCAGCTGGAGCTGTCCAGTCTCGATGAAGCTGGGATGATTCCAGGCATCTTGCAATTTAGGGAATTTAAGGAGAGGGTTTTTCTCTGTGTGGTTTGAATCCCACCAAGTGACTGTATCTACTGTTTCATTATAGGCAACTAGGCCTCCCTACCGGGACGGTGAAGTCTTTTTCCTCTCTTGCTAGGCAATACTGTCCAATAATTGAAACCTTTAGGACTCAGAAGCTGTTGGTTTGAATTTTTTTGGACCGAGGTTAGGTCTAGGACGGGATCAGAGGGCAGTAACTCTCAGGCTTCCCATGGCCACTGGTCTCCCATTGTAGATCCCCCTCACACATAACAAAAAGTAACATTAAGTGAGTGGGCTACATTTTCAGTTAACTGGAGGAACAACTTTTTCATCTTCTTCGGGAGTTCTGGGGCTGGTTCATTTACCTCTTCATAAAAAGTCTGACACTCAGGCACTGGACTGGAAGTACAGCTTTGGATCTACACTTAAATTAAGATATTTACCATGGGGTCCAGTTCCTTCCCATTAGTTCCTAGCTTTACATATTCTCCTTTTTTTTCCAGTGGGGATCCTGTGGATTTGTAATTATTACCCCTAATGGATTACAATGCCCAGTGGTACAGAGAACATTACTCCAGGGAATATTACTTTTTCTCTTTGTCAGATGGACGGGGTCATTTTTATTATTTTTCCAAGTGGCCCAGATAACACATGACTAGTAAGTACATTCACTACACCAATATGTTGTCTGGCACATATGCTTTTGCTCTACTGCATAACCCTGCTCCCACCCACGAGAGCCACACCCCTTACCCACAGCCGCACAAGCATCAGATTTTATGGCAACTGCTTAGGGATTCCTTTCTCCTCTGTTCTAGCAATGAACTTACTTGAGGTTTTCCATGCCACAGTTGTTAAATGTTTTACCTCAAAAATTGTGCATGTGGGGGCTCTGATGGGTCACAGCAGACATCTGGCTGCCCATCCCCTGGGCTGCACACTTTATATTGGGTGCCGTTACACAAACAAGTTCCCTTCTGAGTTCCCGTACATTCATAATAGCGTAGAACGAAAGGACGGTAGTGATTTTTTGTCCTACCTCAGTGACCTTATGTATACACTGAGAACAGTCTCCAAAGTCAGGTAAAGTTCTTACTACATGAGTCCCAATTTCAAGGAGAAGGAGCCCCAAGATGAGTTTCCTCATGCTTGGGCTGTGTGTGGACCAGTCAGCTTCTGGGATGTGGCTGGGGCAAGGCTTGCCGTCTTTCTCAAGGTGATTTTGCAGCTGTCGCCTGGGTCTGGTTGCACCTCCCAAGTTTCAGCCGCTGCAGGTTTTACTCGGCTGTGATGAATCCAAGCTGGTAGTCCTTCCACCTTCACAGCTGTGGGAGAGGTCAGGATTACAGTCAGGGGCCCCTTCCACCGGGGCTTTAAAGGGGTGATATTCCAATCCTTTATCCACACTCAATTACATGGTGGAAAAGGATGAACTGGGGAGAATATATAAGCTCACTGGGCATCTTTCAAATATTTACCCAGGCTGAGATGGTTTGGGTAACTTTTCCTAAGGCCTGTAGCTGTCTCTGCAATTTAATTTCACCTAACTCTCCAGGAGTTCCTGGGAGCCCTTGTAGTATAGGAGGCAGTTTTTGTTAGAGTATCTCATAAGGGGAGTACCCTGTTTTCTTAGGAGTGCATCTAATTTTAAACACCATGGGAAGTGCCTATACCCACTTTAACCCTGTCTCCTGGCACACTTCCCGTAAACTATTTTTGATTATCTGATTTATTCACGCCACCTTCCCGGAACTCTGTTGTCGACAGGCGGCATGCAGTTTCCAAGTGATTACCAACACTTGCTGTCTTATGAACCAAGTTAGCCACGAAAGCCGGCCCGTTGTCTGAGCCGATGCGCAAGGACAGTCCAAACCTAGGAATGGGATCTTGAAGAAGCACACGGGTTACTTCATAAGTTTTCTCAGTTCGAGTTGGGAATGCTTCTACCCACCCAGAGTATGTACATACCAGAACTAGCGGATACCTATGACCTCCACACTTGGGCATCTCAGTGAAGGCCACCTGAAGATCCTCAGAGGGAGCTGCTCCATAAGACTGTAAGCCAGGAGGGATCGTTGGACCCTGCTTTGCATTGTGTTGTTGGCAGGTGACGCATCGTTGTGACACTGCCTTTGCTAGAGCTGACAAATGTGAAATGTAGAAGTGCTGGCCCATTAACTTTTCAAGAGATTCGGGCCCAGATACGTAGTCTCATGTATGGCTTGCACAACAGCTGCGGCACTGCTATTTTGTCATCTGGCAACTGAATCCACCCTTCCTTTATTGCCTGTTCCCCTTCATTCCGAAAAAAGTCTTTTTCCTTCTTAGAATAGGTAGGCACCAAATCAGGCATTTGGGGGATTAGGGGGACCGTTACTGCTGCTTGGTAGGGAGTGGACGCTGCTTTTCAAGCTCCTGAGTCAGCCCGGGCGTTGCCCAGGGCAACAGCGGTGGAGACCCATTGATGTCCCCGGCAGTGCATGACTGCCACCCGTTGGGGCTTCCAGACTGCCTCTAATAGCCGCAGAATTTCCTGCTGATAATCTATTTCTTTTTTCCCCTGAGTTTAAGAGTCCTTTTTCCTTGTATAATGCCCCATGTACCTGGAGAGTTAGAAAGGCATACCGAGAGTCAGTATAGATGTTCACAGTCTTACCTTCACTCAGCTCCAAGGCCCATGTTAAGGCAGTAAGTTCAGCTTTCTGGGCTGAGGTTCCTTGTGGCAGTGATTTAGCTTCCACAACTATATTCAAGATTACCACTACATATCCCACATACTTCTCTCCGAGGGAGTTAATGAAACTGCTTTCATCCACGTGCAGCTCCAAATCAGCAGTTGTCCAAGGCTGGTCTCAGAGATCAGGCCTGCTAGAATAGACTGAGCCTAACACCTCAATACAGTCAAGTTTCACTGGGCTCTCTGATGTTGGGAGCATGGTAGCAGGGCTTAAGGTGCTACAGACCTCAGTGGTGATGCAGGGGTTTTCACAAAGCAAGCTCTGGTACTTAGCCTGGCATTTGTCCCTTGGTATTCATTAGAGTCACCATTGCATGAGGAGCCTTTATGTTCAGATTCTGCCCCAGAGTTAGCTTATCTGCTTCTTGGGCTAACAAGGCAGTTGATGCTAGAGCCCTTAGACACGGAGGCCAGCCCTTTGAAACTCCATCCGGCTGTTTAGAGAGGTAGGCCACCAACATTGGTCAAGATTCCATGGTTTGGGTTAGCACTCCAACAGCCATTTTTTGTTTTTCTGATACCTATAATGTAAAGGGCTTTGTCAGGTCAGGTAATCCCGGTGCTGGAGCAGACATAAGTTTTTCCTTCAGGGTGTGGAAAACCTACTGCTGCTGGGATCCCCATTCAAGGGGTTCCTTGTCTCCCTGCTTTGTGATTTCATACAGGGATTTGACCAGTACTGCAAGGTTCGGAATCCACAGTCTACAGAGGCCCACCGCTCCCAAGAATTCTCTTACCTGCCTTCTGGTTTTGGGTTCCGGCAGGGTGCAGATGACCTGTTTCCTTTCTGCCCCTAGGCTGCTCTTCCCTTGTCAAATAGTGAATCCCAGATACCGTACCTGCTGCCTGCAGATCTGAGCCTTTTTATTGGACACTTTACACCCACAGTCCTTCAGATGCTGAAGTAAGGCATCTGTTCCCTTAGTACACCCAACTGCCGTGGGGTGTCCCAATAAAAGATTATCAACATACTGGAGCAGCATGCAGCCTAGGCTTTTGGCAGGAAACTTCTGGAAATTCCAAACTAGTGCCTCCCCGAAGATGGTGGGGGAATCCAGCTGTACTGGGTAGTGACATCTGTTTCTGGATTTTCCCACTGAAAGGCAATTAGCTATTGACTTTCAAAGCTAGCTTGATACTGAAGAAAGCATCTTTCAAATCCAAGCAAGTGAACCAGCTATCCTCAGCCGGCAACAGTCCTAGCAGTGTGTATGGGTTAGGCACCATAGGGTGCAAGGTCACGGTTGCTTGGTTGACCAAGCACAGGTCCCGCATTGGTCGGTAGTCCTTGGTTCCCAGCTTGGGGACAGGTAGAAGAGGCGTGTTCCAAGGAGACTGGCAAGAAACTATAAAGCCATAAATTTTACAGATGTCTGAGATAGACTGGGATGCCTTCAAGAGCTTCCCTTGGGACCGGGTGCTGTCTCAGTCTGACCGGGAATGCCCCTGGCTTTACTTCAATAACCACCAGGGCTTGGTTTACTACCAACCCTGTGGGACTGTCCTCTGCCCAGACCCGTGGCCATAGCTTGACTAGAACAGGAGTTAATTCTCATCCTGGTTTAGTCAGGAAGAGCCTCCATTCCTCCTCCCAAGGGCCATGGTAATCCCTGCTCCAGGCAGTGTTAGCTGCAGGGAGTCCTTATTAGTGAAGGTGATGGTAGCTCTTAGTTTGCTTAGCAAGTCTCTCCCCGAAAGGGGTAGGGGGCAGTTTGGCATGTACAGGAACTGATGTATAATTTCATGGCCTCCCACCAAACAGGTTCGTGGTAGGCAGAAAGCTTGCTTTTCCTAGACTCCAGTTACCTCAATTATGTTTATTGTCTTGCCGGACAAAGGGGCCACGGGTTGTGTCACTACCAAGTGCTCCTTCCCAGGGTCAGCCAAGAAATTAATGTTCTTGCCCCTCACTTTCATCCTGACCGTGGGCTCTTTGGGGGCATTCGAGCCTGGTTCCCTTCAGCCTAATGCCCCCCTCTGCCAAGCTAAACAGGGTAGCCTCATCTTTTCCTGAGACTTCTTGTTTGGGATTACCTTGTTCCCCTGCCAACTGAGGACGCTTATTTTTCCAGTGTCCCATTTCTTTACAATAGGCACACTGGTTGCACTGCAGACATGATCGATCTGACTGGGTGTTATTCCCAGGGCCCCCCTTGCCCTGCCCTTTTGAAGGGGTTCCTCTGATAGCTGCAGCCAGCAAATCGACGCTTCACCAGTTTTGTCGCTCCTTCTCTCGGCAGCTTACTGCGTTTCTATTCACAAACACCTGACGATAGGTTATTTCCAACAACTGCACAGTGCTCATGGCCAGGAACCCATTCTGTCTTTGTAACCTTTTCCTGATATCATCTGCGCTCTGAAGAACTAAAGTTAAGTTCACCATGTGCTGATTCTCAGGGTCCTCGGGATCAAAGGAAGTATCATGCAGAAGTCCTCACACAATCTTTCATAAAACTGGGCTGGACTTTCATCTTGCCTCTGCTTAAGTTGAGATACTTTGTGTATATTTGTGGCCATTTGTTCTCCTTTTCTTACTCCCTCCAGTAAGGCCTCTCTGCATCAAGTTAGCCTCTGCATGTCCTCAGGGGTATTTGGGTCCCACTAAGGGTCAGTTCCTGGCAACTGGGTCCTCATATACTCCTGGGGATTCTGGTAATCAGCTGGAACATACTCTTCCAGCCATTTAGATGCTGCCTAGAGCACTCTCCACCTCTCATGAGTGTTAAAAAGGTACATGAGCAGCTGGTGACAATCAGCCCACGTGGGATTATAAGTTTGGATAACAGTCTGAAGCAGGTCAATTAAAGCTTGTGGTTTGTCAGTGTAAGATGGGTTACTATTTTTACAGTTTATGAGGTCAACCAAATAAATGGTATATATGTGAAGACACACCTTTTATCATGTGGCCATCCTCATCTACTCCAGTGTACCACTGTTCTCTTAGAGGCATTTGTACTCCCACCTTGAGTCATAACCGGGCTGCCAATGGGGGTAATTTTTCTGGGAAGCATGCTGCTATGGGAGGAGTGCCTCCTGAAGCCGTGGCTCCTTTTCCTTCCACTCTGGGTGACTTAGGAGTGTTTGGATCCTGTGGAGGTGCAGAAACCTCTGGCTCTAGAGTTGGGGACCTCTCCTCTGAGTAAGGAGGGGGTACCATCAGAGGGGATGCCATTGGAAGGGGTGCTACTAGCAAAGAGTCTTCTGGTGCTGAGATGGCCAAGACCTTAAGAGTCTGTGTCCCCTGGAGGGTGGAATGAGATCTTTCACTGCCTGTCAGTCCTTGGGCCACTAGAACTGCAGCTGCCTGGCCCCTTAACCACTGTGGGGGATTTAAAACCAACTCTAACCAAGAATCTACGTATGGGAATTGGTCAGGGTGTCCTGGTTCCCATGTAACCTTGCACCACACTTTGGAGACAAGAGACTTATCCAGGCTGTCTTCCGAGGGCCAATCTGCCTCTAATGGTGGCCAGGCCACTTCACACAAAATTCTAAGTCTTCCTGGCGTCATGGTGGCACTGTAATCTCCATTAAATCCCTTTTTGAAATTCTTTAGCATAGCTTCCAACAGAGCAGGTTTGCTCTGTGTTTTACCCAACTCCCTAAAAACAGTAGTACCAAAAGGTAGAAGGGTTTCTCACTGACTTTGCCCGATGTTACTATTCGGGACTCTCTTCACTTTCGCTTCAGACCGGTAGGACCGTCCCCCTTAAGGGAGTGTTTCAGATGCTGCTTGGCATTGGAGAGTTAGTTACTCCCCTAACAATGCCTGAACTGAGAGGGCACCTCCCTCAGCCTCCTGCAGGTAGTCCCTGATCCCAGGCGGCGCCACAATGTGCTCAGGACTTACGGCCCAATCTAATGGACCTGCGGTCCCCACACTTCACGGCTGATGAGCCCAATTGGGCCCCTCCACACTCACGCATACTCACACACCTCCCACCACTCAAACTCTGAGAACACAAGATTATTGAGACCAGTTACAAAGAAACAAAAATCAAGCTCAAAGTGTGGAAACAGATTGGCATGTCATGGGTGATTAGGCCATGTTTCCACTCAGTGGGGTGGGCAAGTTTTCCAAGACAAGTCCTACCGTGTTTCTGACATCTGGACACTTCAGACACCCGCTCCTTCTCTGTGTTCAGCCACTGGATGGATCCACACCGCGGGGGTCTACCCTACTTTGATCTGGTGAGGCTTTCCACCGGGGCCAATGCCTACCCGGGGGC
This sequence comes from Sapajus apella, assembly GCF_009761245.1. Taxonomy (NCBI): domain Eukaryota; kingdom Metazoa; phylum Chordata; class Mammalia; order Primates; family Cebidae; genus Sapajus; species Sapajus apella. Next base: position 12,459,002 of record NW_022436956.1, read on the forward strand.
ACTCTCAGGACTCGTGTCATCCAAGTGGGCTGGAGTCCCTCACAGGGACACTTCACAGGGCAAGGCAAAACTGCCTGGGAGGCTGTCCTGGCCATCCATCAACTGAAACTTGCTTCCTGGTCAGGGAACCAAAATGAAGCCGGAGCAGCTGTGAACAAATCTCTCCAACACCGAACAGGGAAGGAAGTGGTAATTTTATTTGGCCAGTAGATGCATCAGGCAAAGATGCCTCAACAATGGAGCTCCCGAACAACAAAATCCTGCCCCCCCCCCTTTTTTTTTTTTTGAGATGGAGTTTTGCTCTGTTGCCCAGGTTAGAGTGCAGTGGCACAGCCTTGGCTCACTACAACCTCCGCTTTTCCGAGTTCAAGTGATTCTCCTGCCTCGGCCTCCCGAGCAGCTGGGATTACAGGCGCCCACCACTGTGCCCAGCTAATTTTTGTACTTTTAGTAGAGATGGGGTTTCACCATCTTGGTCAGACTGGTCTCAAACTCCTGACCTCATGATCCACCCACCTCAGCCTCCCAAAGTGCTGGGATTACAGGGGTGAGCCACCGTGCCCAGCCCAATCCTGGCCCTTTTAAAGGCTCACAATCTAAGAGATCTAAGAGGGGCACATGTGAGGGGGTCTTGATTAATTTAGCAAGCGTGAGAGATGTGACTAGATATCGGTCTTGGGTGACTGAGTAAGAACAATACCTTCTGGGAGAAAGTTCCTCCATACCGTGACTGTGATCTACAGATAGGAATGTGGTTAGGAGTAGAGGGGTTATTATTTATTTATTTTTTTTTTTTTTTAGACAGAGTTTCACTCTTGTTGCCCAGACTGGAGTGCAATGGTGGAATCTCAGCTCACCTCAACCTCCGCCTCCTGGGTTCAAGCGATTCTCCTGCCTAGCCTCCTGAGTAGCTGGGATTACAGGCATGCGCCACCATGCCTGGATAATTTTGTATTTTTGGTAAAGACAGGGTTTCTCCTTGTTGGTCAGGCTGGTCTCAAACTTCTGACTTCAGGTGATCTGCCCACCTTGGCCTTCCAAAGTGCTGGGATTACAGGTGTGAGCCACTGCGCCCAGCCGGGGGGGTTAATTTTTTTTTCTTCTTTCTTAAAGACATATACCAGAAGAGGGGGGTTTAATTTTTAACCTCCAGACCTGGTCAGCAGTGCCTAACTGGTTCTTCCACTGACCTCATCTGGCTGGCTTTTAACTTCGATTTCCTCCTTTTCTCCTAAGCACAGGCGGAGGGAAGGGGGTCTCCTTCCTTAAGAGTAAGAGGCGGACTCACCTGCATCTCCCAGAAGGTGCCTCAGATAATTCATACTCAGTGTTGGGATTTTCTGAGCACTCTTGTAAAACTTACACAAGGCCGGGCGCGGTGGCTCACGCCTGTAATCCCAGCACTTTGGGAGGCCGAGGCGGGTGGATCACGAGGTTAAGAGATAGAGACCATCCTGGTCAACATGGTGAAACCCCGTCTCTACTAAAAATACAAAAAATTAGCTGGGCATGGTGGCGCGTGCCTGTAATCCCAGCGACTCAGGAGGCTGGGGCAGGAGAATCGCCTGAACCCGGGAGGCGGAGGTTGCGGTGAGCCGAGATCACGCCATTGCACTCCAGCCTGGGTAACAAAAGCAAAACTCGGTCTCAAAAAAAAAAAAAAAAAAAAAAAAACTTACACAAAGTGACTGTCAAGTTTCTAAGTCAGAGCAGTAGCCTTTGAAATTAATTATTGATTCAGACAAAAGTTTCCTAGGAGCAGTAGGAGCTTAGTGGGATGAGCATGGGAGTGAAAAGCAGACAGGCCCAGGCTTGTCACCTAGGCCCTGTCACTCACTAGCAGCTGTTTAGCCTTAGCACATTACTTGCCTGTTGCAATCAGTTTCCTCACCTGTAAAATGGGAAGAATAAGTACAGCCTGAGGTGACTCTCCAGGAATCATAAGGCAGGAGCTGAGAAAGTTGCATTGTATCGTTTTTAAAAATGAAGAATTAAAACGTTTGCCTGACATGACACAGTGAATCAGTGATACACACACACACACACACACACACACATTTTTTCTTTGTCTATGAGATTCCTTCGAGGGACTTCAAATTTTTATACTTGCCCTCAGTGGAAGAGAACCAGCTCACCCGCAGCCACACCTTCTTTATGGAGCACTCACGGAGGGTTAAATTAAATAAATAATAATACCCAGAACACCCAGCACCTTGGCACAAAAAACATCCTCCATAAATCTGCAGCCCTCAGGTGGCTGGAACAGCATCTCATCCCAACAGGAACCATGGTAGGTTGGTGTGCTGGGAGGAGGAGAGGGACCATTCAGCTTTTGTTCTTAAGCCTCCTGCCTAAAAAACCTACCCTTGTGAACCTGGGCTTTCGTGAGGGTAAAAACTTTATTTACTCTAATGCAATAGATCATTCTGAAAACAACCCAAATATGAGGGGATTTCAGAAGGCAATTGTGGTTTTGGAGAATATACCACAGAATAGCAAGGGCCAGCTTCAGGCCCCAGCTCATGGAGCTCTGCCTGGATAAGTGACCAGCCCTGTTGTCTTCATCTGTAAATGAGATTAGATGAAAATTGTGATTTCCAAACTGTATTCTGAAGAACACAAGAATCCCCAAGATGATGCCTCAGGCTTCTGCAATACTTTCACTGAAATTTCTTTTTGTTTTCTTTTTTTTAAGATGGAGTTTCACCGTGATGGCCAGGCTGGTCTTGAACTCCTGACCTCAGATGATCCACCCACCTTGGCCTCCCAAAGTGCTAAGATGACAGGCATGAGCCACCACGCCCGGCCTTGAAATTTCTTTTAAAAAACATTTCCTCCTGTATGAGGTGCCTGTGTATCTAAATTTAAAAACAAACAACAAAACAACAACAACAACAAAAATTTTCAGTGATTAGTCCAGGCTCTGGAATCAGGCTGGCGTGGTCCTGCTCTCAGCTTCACACTCATGAGCCATGTGACTGTGGGAGGAATCAACTTCCTCCTTCATAAATTGGGAATAATAATTTCTACCACGTAGAGTTGATGAGAAGATTTAAAAAGCTTACACATGTGAAGTACTTAGAAAAGTGCCTGAAAAATACAAGCACTCAAATGCTGGCTGTCACTTTACCAGCCACTGAATGTCACCAATCTATGAACTGTTAAACCAGGAAAGATTAACCACCAGAGAGGAGGCTACAAATTGTCACCACACCCAGATAGACTTTTCATCTGTCATTTTAAGGGTAACTCTGAGAGACCACCTTTATCTGCATAACAAGACAACCTTTGTTTGCAGTGCAGTTCTGCCCTTCACCTTTCCATAATTTATGATTCCCATTTTGTTTCAAAAGAGAATCACTTACAAGCTATTGTCAGCTCTTTGCGCTCATTTAATTCCCCTGAAAATCATTTACCACCCCTCAAAATTGCCTACACTCTCACTTCTCTCTTTCCTATAAAGAGAATATTTAAGCCTCAACACTCTGGGCCTTCTTAGAGTCTTATATTTGTGAAACTCCTATGTCTGAGGTTAGCTAATTTGTATGCTTTTTCTCCTGTTAATCTGTGTATTGCCCATTTATTTAGCAGACTTGAACTTTCAGAGGAGGTGGAGAAGTTCTCTTTGCTTTACAGATTTGGCATAACTGGCAGGATATTAAAAATGCTCTGCTCCTCTGGAAGCTACAATTGAGAGAAACTACAGCCTGATAAAGCTGGGAAAATGTTAAGAAATTCTTATCAGGAAGTCTCTTGGACCTTTACCTAAGGGATCCAGTCGAGCAGACAGTAAGAGTCACCTCTTGTCTCCTTTTCTTTTCCGAATTTAAAACAGAAGATTTGTTTTTAAATTAGTGCTTTGAATTTGTGACTCTTGTAGACTTCTTTTAGAGTTATTATTGATCTGTAGACACCTATAAATGGTCTTTGCTCTTCTTGTTTTTATATTTGGTGTGGTTTGTCATAAGGAGGAAAACCATAATAAGATTCTCTGTCTTGTTTTTATGTCTTCGGAAGCTTGGCTTTGTAATCTGCGAATCTATTCTCAGGTATCTGCTACCTCAAAGGGAATGCATTCTCAGCTTTATGCCAGGCGGCCAGCCAGTTGTCTGAAAGTCCAAAATGTCTGTTTATCTGAATGTGTCAGCTCTCAAGAAAATTTATCTTAATTGTCTCAACCTTCATTGTCTTATTAACAATGAGGATCTTTGCTGTCTTAGGCTATCTTTGAAAGAGACTTTAGATCTTGAGAGGGACTACATATAGCCTCTATAAAACTCAATTATTACATTGATTGGTTTTAAGTAATAACAATTCTTACTGATTTTGAGTCACAATTGAAGTAGAAATACCTTTTTCTGAAATACAGTTTGTCTTTCTCCATCCTCCCACTTTTTTTTTTTTTTTGAGAGGGAGTCTTGCTCTGCCACCAGGCTGGAGTGCAGTGGTGCAGTCTCAGCTCACTGCAACCTCTGCCTCCTGAGTTCAAGCCATCCTCCTGCCTCAGCCTACTGAGTAGCTGGGATTACAGGTGTGCACCACCATGCCCAGCTAATTTTTGTTTTAGTAGAGACAGGTTTCACCATTTTGGCCAGGATGGTCTCGATCTCTTGACCTTGTGATCCACCTGCCTTGGCCTCCCAAAGTGCTGGGATTAGAGGCATGAGCCACCGTGTCCAGCCCAGTCCCCATTTTTACTAAAGACAAATCATAGTAGGACAAATTTGTTTGCAAAATAAGTGTTAGTCTTATTGTACTTAGCATGAAGATTTGCATAAGGTCAGCAAGAATAATTATTTGCCATATAAGCTCTTTTTAAAATTGGCTTTAATAAAACTTTATTTCATAAGGAATCTCAGCTTAGATTTTTCAAAGCCTTAAGCCCAGCCATGGATTTATCTGTGCCTGCAAATATCAGTATGAATCGGATAAATTCCTCTCCTTGAGATTCCAAGATAACTTGGGGCTCCTGGGCTTGTAAGAAAGTGACATTCTTTACTTACCACAGGTCCAGAACCCTGTACAGGGACTGAATAGACAAGATTTGAGGCCAGTTTTTACCAGGGGCTTTTATTGGCTCTAAAGTCAACTTTGATTCCTTAAAGCAGTCTGTTTGTAAATGAAAGTATGCCATTGCCGTCAAAGCCTTGGTAAAATAATCAGTGTCTCCAACAATGTCCTATTACAAAAGCAAACATTCTTATTACATGTTGGCAGATAACTATACTGCCACAAGTTAAGAATACTCAGAAATAGTTTCCAAATTCTGGAGAAATCAGGTTGAGAGAAAGAAATAGGCTCCAAATTTCGCTCAGTGTATACTTTACTCAAATGATATAAGCTGTAAATAGCTTAAAAGAAAAACCAAACTTTTCTTGACTCTAAAAATAAAATAGAATCAGCAAATGTTTTTTTTTTTTTTTTTTTTTTTTGAGACAGAGTTTCACTCATGTTACCCAGGCTGGAGTGCAATGGCGCGATCTCGGCTCACCGCAACCTCCGCCTCCTGGGTTCAGGCAATTCTCCTGCCTCAGCCTCCTGAGTAGCTGGGATTACAGGCACGCGCCACCATGCCCAGCTAATTTTTTGTATTTTTAGTAGAGACGGGATTTCACCATGTTGACCAGGATCTCTTGACCTTGTGATCCACCCGCCTCGGCCTCCCAAAGTGCTGGGATTACAGGCTTGAGCCACCGCGCCCGGCCATCAGCAAATGTTTTAAACAAAAAATCATAAGAGATAATTTTAGTCTTCTATTAGTTCAGTTCATGTATAACTCCTGTTCTGCTTGATACTGAATTAGCAAACCTCATGAATATATTAGCTCTCCATGAGAGTACTGAAAATTTGTTTTTCCCCCTCTATTCCAATGACCATGGGAGCCAACCAGCATCCAAAGGAAAATCATCTCTTTTTGTTTCATGAAACCATAGGCGAAAGTCTTTTAATTTTGCAAGATGCTGCCAAATGGACTGCATGGGGAAATGAATGAACATTTTCCATCCCAGCCAAAGCAAAATATGGTAAGAAAATAGACACTAGTCACCTTGCTCGGCACCTGATATTGACCTGGCAAGGCTCAAATTTGCCCCTGTTGGTCCCTGTCATCTTTGATCCACTCAAGGTTGGGAGAGATGACCTTCAACCAAGAATCAGTAGGTGAGAATCTCCATCTTGTGGGCAAGATGAAGAGCAGATGGTCACCCTGTGTCAGACCTGTGGAGCTTCTGCTAACAATTCCTTCAGGGTTCACCTAATGTGACCCCACAAATAAGGATGATTCTCCAAGTTAGGCCTCCTGGACTTCCATCAACAATTCCTTCAGCGATCACCTCCAAATATACAAACAAACATACAACAAAGACAAGACAGACAGAAGGCCTTCAAGCCAAGATCCCTAACCAAGAATCCCAAGTATTCTTTCCAAACTAAAGACCTACTCTCTTCCTGAGAAATCTCCCCAAAATCTTTCTGATTGAGAAAACATCTCCTGAACCAAGACTCTTCATACTATTTAGAGAGAGCCAGCCAAGCCTCTTAAAGGAGCTGAACCAAGACCCCAGAAAAAGCCAAACCAATCAGGGGAAGAAAGGAGGTACTGGAAGCACCTAGAATACTCACCAAATCAGACACCATGTGATAGGACCACAGACAGACACCTAATGATGGAGTTACAGTTATAGGACTTCTCCCCAGAACTTTTTTCCCATTGCAATGAAATCCAGCCACCATGGATTGGCAATGCCCTGCCAGTGAAACAGTGCCAGAGACAGCCTCTAGTCCAAGAGAATTACACAGCCTCTAGAGCTGGCCTCCAGATACATCGCCGGTGAGGGGGCTACCAAACCACAAGCAGGTAGTCAGAAGGGTGATCCTGGATGAGCCCCCAAATTTGTAACCACCCAATGGGTTCTTCCTGCTCACTGCACAAATAAAGACCATGGCATTGCAGTAAAGAAAAAGTTTAATCGATGTGAGGCCAGCCACACCACAGGGGAGACAAAGTTATTACTCAATTCAATCTCCCCCAGAATTTTGAAATCAGAATTTTAAAGAAATTCGTGTGTAGAAGGTCAGAAAGTAGGGAGTGTTGATTGGTCAGGTAGAAGATGAAATCATAGGGGGTTGAAGATGTCCTCTGGTGCTGTCAGTTCCTGGGTGAATGACACAAAACCAGATGAGCCAGTTTATCAATTTGATGCATCAGTGTCAGCTGATGCATCAATCAATGCAAGGTCTGCAAAATATCTCAAGTACTGATCTCAGATTTTACAACAATGACTCCTAAACCATAATTTCTAATCCTATGGCTACTTTGTTAGTCTTACAAAGGCAATATAGTCCCCTGACAAGAAGGGTTTTTGCAGGGGAAAAGGTTATTATTGTCTTCGTTTCAAAGTTAAACTATAAACTAAGTTCTGCCCAAAGTTAGCTTGACACAGGCATGAACAAGGACAGCTTGGAGATTAGAAGCCAGACAAAATTGGTTAGGTCAGATCTCTTTCACTGTAATAATTTTCTCAGTCATAATATTTGCAGAGGTGGTTTCACTGCTATGGAGAACTTTTGTTTTCCTGTTTTGTCTTACTAACTATTCTCTCTTTTCGATTCTCCATTTATCAGGGGCATGTAAGTTGTCCCACCTCCCTTTGCTGTCGGCAGCCAAACAAAAGGCTGGGAGCCTCAAAAACCTAGCTGAACTAAAATGTGGGTTTACATCCATTTGTGGCTAGCTAAGCTTTCCTTTCTCTGGCTGTCCTGTGAGAATAGCCTGGATCTTGGAAGGGTCACATTGATTAAAGCCATAAAGGGGGTTATTAGTTGAGTCTTGAGTCACTTATTGAATATACGTTTGGTTTAAAATCTGGGTTTATATTCAGAGCATGTTAAAAACATATTTTTTTTTGTTTTGTTGGTTTGCTTTCTGCCTTCTCATTTGAGCTAAAAAGGTACTTTAGGCCAGGCACAGTGCTTCACGCCTGTAATCCCAGTACTTTGGGAGGCCGAGGCAGGTGGATCAACTGAGGTTGGGAGTTCAAGGCCAGCCTGACCAACATGGAGAAGCCCCATCTGTACTAAAAATACAAAATTATCTGGGTGTGGTGGCACATGCCTGTAATCCCAGCTACTCAGGAGGCTGAGGTAGGAAAATTGCTGGAACCCAGGAGGCGGAGGTTGCGGTGAGCCGAGATCACACTATTGCATTTTAGCCTGGGCAACAAGAGTGAAACTCTGTCTAAAAAAATAAATAAATAAATAAAGTTACTTTACGCTCAATAGGAGACGATTGTTAATTACCCTGAAACTCTAAAAACTTTCAGTATTTCTCTGTACCTGTCAATTTTCTCCCCTGTCTCACCTAAGAAAACATCCCTCTTAAAATGCACCCTCTAAGGGTAGAAAAGCCAGGAAATGAGAATGTTTGCTGTTTGCCCAGGTAAAACCTGGTAATAATATACTTAAGAGATTTTTTTAAAAAAGAGCATTATGCTCAGAAGTCAGCTTAATTAAAAGGTGATATTCAGACAATATATATTTTTAAGGCTTCTCTCTTGTTTGGATCTTATTTCTCCCATGAGAACTTCTTAGCCAAATTATCCCCCACCACCCACTTTTTTTTTTTTTTTTTTTTTGAGTCAGAGTCTTGGTTTTTCACCCCGGCTGGAGTGCAACCTCTACTTCCCAGGTTCAAGCGATTCTCCTGCCTCAGCCTCCTGAGTAGCTGGGATTGCAAGCAGGCACCATCACGCTGGCTAATTTTGTATTTTTAGTAGAGACGGGGTTTCACCATATTGGCCAGGTGGTCTCAAACTTTTGACCTCAGGGGATCTGCCTGCTTTGGCCTCCCAAAGTGCTGGGATTATAGTCATAAGCCACTGCGCCTGGCCTTTTTTTTCCCCTTTTTCTTTTTTGCTAACTAGAACTTCATTGGAAAACTTCCGAACTGACCACTTCTGTCTTTCCTTCCTTTTACCACCTTTGATCTTCCACCCAGTTCTCTGATACATTCCCCTTCACCTACCTCTTTACATAGCCAGAACCAAGCCATCTGGGTTTACATGTTTATTTCTGGCACAGTGAAGTATTTTCTTTCTTCAGGAAGAAGATTGTTTTTGGTCCTCAAACAACTTTCAAATAAACTCCCAGAAACAAAAAAATTCAAAACAGACATTTTGCTGATTTAAGCTTAAACAAATCCCAAGTACACTGATTCATTTTCTCTGGATGTGCAAGCACCCTTTACATACATCACAAAAGAGCAGAATGGGTTTGGGAATCTATCAAGCAGAGAACCGCTGAGAAACAGCCAGAAGGCTAAATATAGCCTGGTCTTTTGTCGAATATGAACATTAGCTGTTACATTTCCTCAGGAAGCAAACCCTGCCAAGGTAGTAGACATTGTGTTAATGAAAATCTGTATTCTTGTCCTGGGCACAAATTTGCATTCAAGGCTTAAGATCGTATTAGCCTAACATATAATTACTTCAAAAAATGGGGTCGGCCAGGCATGGTGGCTCACGCCTATAATCCCAGCACCTTGGGAGGCTGAGGCAGGTGGATCACCTCAGGTCAGGAGTTTGAGACCAGCCTGGCCTACACAGTGAAACCCCGTCTTTACTAAAAATACAAAAAATAATAATAATAATAACCAGGTGTGGTGGCGGGCGCCTGTAATCCCAGCTACTCAGGAAGCTGAGTCAGGAGAATCGCTTAAAACCAGGAGCAAAACTTCGTCTCTCTTTTTTTTTTTTTTTTTTTT